>NC_138027.1:91955450-92313968 GCF_964106645.2 Podarcis pityusensis | reverse complement strand
CATGAACATAGGGACGTCCTAAGGAAAAGCAGGATAACATCAGAAACCAGGACAGCTTCAATAAATCTGGGACTGTCCCGGCAAAATTAGGGACAACTGGAAGGTTTGCAAAAGTGGGGAAGTTAAGATCAAGGAACAAGAGAGAAGTCATGAGTGAAGGACAAGCCAAAGGAGAGGTTGAGGGAGGAGGCTTATTGGTTTGTTCTTGTTCTTGTTTTTATTGTGTATTTTGTGTTTGTTACCTTGCATTTTTAAGTTGTAAACCAACCTTAAATCTACGGATGAAGGGCAGTATATACAATTAATAAAATAGTAACAATACTATTGGTTACTATAGACAGGCATGCGATTGTTCAGGAAGGTCTACTGTATAAATAGGGGTATAAATAGTAAAGTAGTTTAAGTAATAAAGTAGCAGTAGTAAAGTGGAAGTAAAGTGGTAGTAAAGCAATAGTAAACCAGTAGTGAAGTAGCAGTTAAGTAATGGTAAAACAATAGTAAAGTGGTGGAATAGTAGCAGTAAAATAGCAGTAAAGTAGCAGTAACGCAGTAGTAAAATAGTAGTAAAATGGTAGGTAGGCAGTAGTGAAATAGCAGTAAGATAGTAGTAAAGTAGTAGTAAAGCGGAGGTAAAATGGTCCAATAGTAAAGTGGTGGAATAGTAGTAAAATAGCTTTAAAGTAGTAGTAGTAAAATTGTAGAAAAATTGTAGAAAAATAGTAGTAGTAAAATGATATTAAGATAGTAGTAAAATGGTAGTAAAGTAGTATCAAAGCGGTAGTAAAGTAGTAGTAAAGTGGTAGTAAAATGGTAGTAAAGTAGTAGTAAAGTGGTAGTAAAGCAGTAGTAAAGTGGTAGTAAAGTGGTAGTAAAGCAGTAGTAAAGCAGTAGTAAGAATGAACTCAGAAGTGTTCGTTGTACAAAAAGGCGCCATGTTGGTAGCCTCAATCACAGAGGTTTTTCCAATTGTTTCCATATAAAGTAGTGGGGCGGGGGGAATGGCTTCTCAGTGTTTTTATGTTGATCCCTGTTTACACTATTATGTTAAAAAGTACACCAGAATTTAGTGGCGTTGGATATTTTGGGTCCCAAAATGTCCCCGCCAGCAGTGGCTGCATAAAATCTTTTAGTCAGAACAGAGCGATGGGCAACACACTGTCGTGAGTCGGGAGATGTGTGAGGAGCCAGTAATCAAAATAAGGGATTTAACTTAGATTATATCTTACCGGCCCAGTGGTTCTTCCTACCTTCTTCAGTAGGCACCATTTTTGAGTGAATGGCCGAAAGTCAGATATTTGATGAAATAGGGATTTTTTTCAGAAAAAATCTTTTTCTGCCGCATAAGTTGTCGAGGGCTGATTTCTTTTCTTGAGATAAAAAGCCTTCTGTTTCGACCGCCAAACCTCTCAGGGGAGCATTTGCAACCGTGTGGCAACATTTTTGAGTGAATGGCCGAAAGTCAGATTTTTGATCAAATTGTGACCCCGGGGCTTAGGGATTTTTTCAAAAAAATCTTTTTCTGCCGGTTAAGTTGTCGAGGGATGATTTCTTTTCCTGAGATAAAAAGCCTTCTGTTTCGACCGCCAAACCTCTCAGGGGAGCATTTGCAACTGTTTGGCACCATTTTTGAGTGAGTGGCCGAAAGTCAGATTTTTGATGAAATTGTGACCCTGGGGTTTAGGGATTTTTTCAAAAAAATCTTTTTCTGCCGGTTAAGTTGTCGAGAGATGATTTCTTTTCCTGAGGTAAAAACCCTTCTGTTTCAACCGCCAAACCTCTCAGGTGAGCATTTGCGACCGTTTGGCACCATTTTTGGGTGAATGGCCGAAAGTCAGATTTTTTATCAAATTGTGACCCCGGGTCTTAGGGATTTTTCCCAAAAAATACTTTTTCTTCCGGTTTAGTTGTCGAGCGCTGATTTCTTTTCCTGAGATAAAAAGCCTTCCTTGTAGAATTTTACGCATAACCTTGCTAGCGTGTGAAATGAGTGCAATTGTGCTTGAGTTGGAGCATTCTTTGGCACTGCCCTTCTTTGGGATTGGGATGTAGACTGATCTTCTCCCATCTTCTGGCCACTGATGAGTTTTCCAAATTTGCTGGCATATTGAGTGTAGCACCTTAACAGCATCATCTTTTAAAATTTTAAATAGTTCAGCTGGAATACCATCACTTCCACTGGCCTTGTTATTTGCAGTGCTTTCTAAGGCCCATTTGACTTCACTTTCCAGGATGTCTGGCTCAAGGTCAGCAACCACACTACCTGCGGTGTATGAGACATCCATATCTTTCTGGTATAATTCCTCTGTGCATTCTTGCCACCTCTTCTTGATGTCTTCTGCTTCTGTTAGGTCCTTACCACTTTTGTCCTTTATTATGGTAATCTTTGCATGAAATGTTCCTTTCATATCTCCAGTTTTCTTGAACAGATCTCTGGTTCTTCCCATTCTGTTGTTTTCCTCTATTGTTTGCATTGCTCGTTTAAGAAGGCCTTCTTGTCTCTCCTTGCTATTCTTTGGAAATCTGCATTCAATTTCCTGTATTTTTCACTATCTCCCTTGGATTTTGCTTGCCTTCTCTCCTCCGCTATTTGTAAGGCCTCGTTGGACAGCCACTTTGCTTTCTTGCATTTCCTTTTCATTGGGATGCTTTTTGTTGTTGCCTCCTGTACGTTACGAGCCTCCATCCATACTTTGTCAGGCACTCTGTCCCCCAAATCTAAAACCTTAAACCTGTTCGTCACTTCCACTGTGTATTCATAAGGGATTTGACTTAGATTATATCTTACCGGCCCAGTGGTTTTTCCTACTTTCTTCAGTTTAAGCTTGAATTTTGCTATAAGAAGCTGATGATCTGAGCCACAGTCAGCTTCAGGTCTTGTTTTTGTCAGGAAAAAGCAGCAATGCGGCAGTGAGCTGCAGGTGGCTGGAAAGCCAAACAGGATGTTGATGTTTGGGACTGTACCGTGGGAAGAAAGGGCCATTTTATTCACTGTACTGAGCACCGGATGTTAGCTCAGAGTGTCATCTGACCTGTACTGGAAGTACAGGGGAAGAGTCTATCTCTCTCTTCTGTAGGAGACTGGAGAGTGCAGACGTGTTTCTCTGTACTGCTGCAATGACAGAAATAAAGACATGTAAATAGATTTCTGTCTGTCTCTTTCCCCTCCCTGAGGGAAGCAGGGAGGAGGGAGAAATGGTGTGTCCCTCTCACGCTGAGTGGGATCGCCGATTGTGACCTTGCCTGTATCCTGCCGGGAGACGCAGACGGGGAGGTCAACAAGGATCTTAAGCCTGGTGCCTGGAGAGTGGCCAGTTACCTCTGACTGAGGCTTAAGAATCCGACATCTGGTAGCAGAGCCGGTGGTTCTGATCCATGGAAATCTGCATGAGAGGTTGATGGATCGTTCTTCATCCTCTGCACCAAGGGAGGAAGATAAGTCTGCGGGCAGCTGGAAGCTGAACAGACGGCTGGGCATCGAGTCGGTGTGAAAGCCAAGCGACGGAGCCCCAAGGTATGGAGAATTTATGGCTGTGAAGTGAACGCGTTAAGAGGCAGTCTTCGGTTCACAAATAGTGTCTGCGTTTGAGAGAAACCAGCACTGTGGGGAAAACAGCCGCATACCTTGCAATCCTAGATAACGCTGGAATTCACAGTTGCTAAGCGACGAGGAGTCAAAATACGGGATTTGACTTAGATTATATTTTACCGGCCCAGTGGTTCTTCCTACCTTCTTCAGTAGGCACCATTTTTGAGTGAATGGCCGAAAGTCAGATATTTGATGAAATAGGGATTTTTTTCAAAAAAATCTTTTTCTGCCGATTAAGTTGTCGAGGGCTGATTTCTTTTCTTGAGATAAAAAGCCTTCTGTTTCGACCGCCAAACCTCTCAGGGGAGCATTTGCAACCGTGTGGCACCATTTTTGAGTGAGTGGCCGAAAGTCAGATTTTTGATGAAATTGTGACCCCGGGGTTTAGGGATTTTTTCAAAAAAATCTTTTTCTGCCGGTTAAGTTGTCGAGAGATGATTTCTTTTCCTGAGGTAAAAACCCTTCTGTTTCAACCGCCAAACCTCTCAGGTGAGCATTTGCGACCGTTTGGCACCATTTTTGGGTGAATGGCCGAAAGTCAGATTTTTTATCAAATTGTGACCCCGGGTCTTAGGGATTTTTCCAAAAAAATACTTTTTCTTCCGGTTTAGTTGTCGAGCGCTGATTTCTTTTCCTGAGATAAAAAGCCTTCCTTGTAGAATTTTACGCATAACCTTGCTAGCGTGTGAAATGAGTGCAATTGTGCTTGAGTTGGAGCATTCTTTGGCACTGCCCTTCTTTGGGATTGGGATGTAGACTGATCTTCTCCCATCTTCTGGCCACTGATGAGTTTTCCAAATTTGCTGGCATATTGAGTGTAGCACCTTAACAGCATCATCTTTTAAAATTTTAAATAGTTCAGCTGGAATACCATCACTTCCACTGGCCTTGTTATTTGCAGTGCTTTCTAAGGCCCATTTGACTTCACTTTCCAGGATGTCTGGCTCAAGGTCAGCAACCACACTACCTGGGGTGTACGAGACATCCATATCTTTCTGGTATAATTCCTCTGTGTATTCTTGCCACCTCTTCTTGATGTCTTCTGCTTCTGTTAGGCCCTTACCACTTTTGTCCTTTATTATGGTAATCTTTGTACGAAATGTTCCTTTCATATCTCCAATTTTCTTGAACAGATCTCTGGTTCTTCCCATTCTGTTGTTTTCCTCTATTGCTCGTTTAAGAAGGCCTTCTTGTCTCTCCTTGCTATTCTTTGGAAATCTGCATTCAAATTCCTGTATCTTTCACTATCTCCCTCGCATTTTGCTTGCCTTCTCTCCTCCGCTATTTGTAAGGCTTCGTTGGACAGCCACTTTGCTTTCTTGCATTTCCTTTTCATTGGGATGGTTTTCGTTGTTGCCTCCTGTACAATGTTACGAGCCTCCATCCATACTTCGTCAGGCACTCTGTCCACGAAAACTAAATCCTTAAACCTGTTCGTCACGTCCACTGTGTATTCATAAGGGATTTGACTTAGATTATATCTTACCGGCCCAGTGGTTTTTCCTACTTTCTTCAGTTTAAGCTTGAATTTTGCTATAAGAAGCTGATGATCTGAGCCACAGTCAGCTCCAGGTCTTGTTTTTGTCAGGAAAAAGCAGCAATGCGGCAGCGAGCTGCAGGTGGCTGGAAAGCCAAACAGGATGTTGATGTTTGGGACTGTACCGTGGGAACAAAGGGAAAGTCTATTCACTGTACTGAGCACCTCTGACTGAGGCTTAAGAATCCGACATCTGGTAGCAGAGCCGGTGGTTCTGATCCATGGAAATCTGCATGAGAGGTTGATGGATCGTTCTTCATCCTCTGCACCAAGGGAGGAAGATATGTCTGTGTGCAGCTGGAAGCTGAACAGACGGCTGGGCATCGAGACGGTGTGAAAGCCAAGCGACGGAGCCCCAAGGTATGGAGAATTTATGGCTGTGAATTGAACGCGTTAGGAGGCAGTCTTCGGTTCACAAATAGTGTCTGCGTTTGAGAGAAACCAGCACTGTGGGGAAAATACCTTGCATTCCTAGATAACGCTGGAATGCACAGTTGCTAAGCGACAAGGAGTCAGAAGAGTTACTGACTGGGGGCTGGAACACGGAGTGCGTTTTGACTAACTTCGCTGTTCTGTGCAAGGACATTTTATGCAGCTTGCGGTTTATCTGCCAAGTGAAGAGAAGGAAGTAAACAACTGTTGGATTTTACAGGCTCGAGAGTGAGAGCTGAGGCTTGGATTCAAAATGGATGCCAAGAAGGGGGGAGGCCTACCTGATCCACCTCCCCTGACTAATGACAATTACTCATCTTGGTCTATAAAGATGAAAGCCCTGCTGCAGAATCAGAGGGTTTTGGGGGTGATTGAGAACCCCATTCCTGCAGCACCAACGCCAGGTTGGAATTCACAGAATGTGAAAGCCAGGACGGCTATAATTCTGTGTGTCTCAGATCAGCAACTCGTGCACATTCAGGATTTACAGAACGCACGAGAGATTTGGGAAACGCTGCGTAGAACACATCAGAGAGATGCTGGTTCTTCAGCGTTGCTGTATTTTGAAAAGCTGACCAATCTGAGGCTTGCGCCTGATGGAGATGTACAAGCGCATTTGACTGAAATGAAGTTCCTGCGTCAGCAGATGGTGGAGCGCAATTTCCGTCTTCAAGAAGAGGTCTTTTGCTTCATGATTATCAACAGCCTTAATAGGACTTACAAAACGGTTGCCAGTCAGCTTGGTTCCCTACCGGCCGCGGATCTCACGGCGGAGAGAGTGTGCGCGGTTGTTCTGAATGAACACGATCGCCTTGCTGCACTGGATGTGAAGGACAGG
Source organism: Podarcis pityusensis (assembly GCF_964106645.2). Classification (NCBI taxonomy): domain Eukaryota; kingdom Metazoa; phylum Chordata; class Lepidosauria; order Squamata; family Lacertidae; genus Podarcis; species Podarcis pityusensis. The sequence continues at coordinate 92,307,575 of NC_138027.1, read as the reverse complement.
GGGAGGGAGGAACGGAGTTCTGACTCCCCCACTGATGTTGCTACTGGAGAGCATGCTGTAGCTTTGAATGTTGTCCGATGTTACAGTTGTGGACAGACTGGGCATCTTCAGCGGAACTGTAAGAAGCCACGTCAGCAGAAAAGAGCTAAGGAGAGCTCTGCGAAGCCTGAGGCGTCAGGCAAAAATCGTACCAAGACCCAGGTGAAACCTGCAAAGGCTTTGATGTCGAAAGGAACCACACCAGAGGCTGGGAACACGTTTGTCATTGACACAGGTTGCACTTTCCACATGACCCCACACAGAAGTCTGTTTTCGACGTTTAAGAAGCAAAGCTTCACTGTGAAGCAGGCCAACGGTCAGGAGCTGGAAGCGACCGGGGTTGGAACTGTGTATCTTGAGAGTCTGAACTTGACTATAGACAATGTGTACCTGGTTCCTGAGTTGAAGTTCAATCTGCTGAGTGTGTCGCAGATTGCAAAGAAAGCACTGAGACTGTCCTATGATAGTAAAAGCTGCAAGATCTTCAAAGATGGAGAGTTGTATCTTTCTGCCAGAGAGAAAGATGGACTGTATTTGTTGACTTTTGATCAAAGTGATTACATGAAATGTAATGCATTTGGTACTGACGAAATATCTCTTGCAGGTGTGACCAAGAGCGCCCGGAAGGTGGCCAGGGTCGACAGAGCATTTCAGCGGGTGTATGCTGATGTGATTGGCCCTCTAGCACCATCTAGAGGCAATGCAAGATATTATCTTGTGTGTGTAGATTGTTTCTCTCATTATGTGTGGGTATATACATTAGAGAAACGAAAAGAAGCCTTAGGAAGGTTTAAGAAGTTTTGTGACAAGGTTAAAAGTGAGCATGATGCTAACATCGATTGTCTTTTCACAGATGAGAAGCCAATTTTTCTTTTACAGGATTTTCAGGAGTTCCTGCAGAAGAAAGGGATAAGGCACAAGGTTGCTGTTTCAGCGGAAGCGTGGAACAGAGGTGTCTGTGTAAGGGTGAACAAAGAATTGCAAAAGGGGATGAATGCGCAATTGCTTAGTTCACATTTACCACATGAATATTGGGCGGAGTCGTTAATGTCTTATGTTCACACGTGGTTGAGAAAGGTCTCAAAAGAGTTGGGAAGTTCTCCTTTTGAGAAGCTGTTCCATAGAAAACCTTCTGTTACCTATTTTAAGGTTTTGGGGTCTAATGTGAGGACAGAAGCTCCAGGTGGAGTAAAGAATGCCAGAGGCATTTTTGTGGGATATGAAAAGGGTCTCTACAGAGTAATTTTGTCTGAATCTGGTCAGGTGATTCTCACAAAATTTCTAGAGAGTGCTCCTGAACAGGAGAGAATAATTGTTCACACATTTCCCACAGAGGACGATTCAGATGATGAAGATTTTACAGATTACAGTGGTGATGAAAATGACAGTGATAGCTCACAGAGCTCAGTTGACACAGTCATTGAGAGGAAGTTTTACTCAATGGATAGGCCTTCACAGATGGAGGAAGAACCACTGTTTACTATTGGATCTGGTTCTCCTAAGAGTCCAGAGGCTGAACCAGTGAGCAGAGATGATCAGCACCTCATACGCAGGTCTGAAAGAGTTACAAAGGGTGTACCACCCAAGAGGTATTCAAAAGAGTTTGCTAACTTAGCTGTTGCATGTGTTGCTGTTGTACACAACCGAGGACAGGTTGAAGCAGTGTCTAAGTCAGAGACAAAGACACAACAGAGAGCTGCTAGCCAAGGTAATGCAGATGCACTCATTCCTTGGAAGCCAGACAACCAGAGAGATACACTGGGGAAACCAGTGGCGGGTAGTTCCAAGGGTGGAACTGAAACAACAGGGGGTTGTTATATGTATAACAACTGTTTGTATTCTTCTCTGGATAACAGTTTGCTCGCAACCCACATTGATACTTTTGGGGGAGGATGTCAGGAAAAAGCAGCAATGCGGCAGCGAGCTGCAGGTGGCTGGAAAGCCAAACAGGATGTTGATGTTTGGGACTGTACCGTGGGAACAAAGGGACAGTCTATTCACTGTACTGAGCACCGGATGTTAGCTCAGAGTGTCGTCTGACCTGTACTGGAAGTACAGGGGAGGAGTCTATCTCTCTCTTCTGTAGGACACTGGAGAGTGCAGATGTGTTTCTCTGTACTGCTGCAATGACAGAAATAAAGACATGTAAATAGATTTCTGTCTGTCTCTTTCCCCTCCCTGAGGGAAGCAGGGAGGAGGGAGAAATGGTGTGTCCCTCTCACGCTGAGTGGGATCGCCGATTGTGACCTTGCCTGTATCCTGCCGGGAGACGCAGACGGGGAGGTCAACAAGGATCTTAAGCCTGGTGCCTGGAGAGAGGCCAGTTACCTCTGACTGAGGCTTAAGAATCCGACAGTTTTTGCTGACTGTATAGAGCTTCTCCATCTTTGGCTGCAGAGAATATAATCAATCTGATTTCGATGCTGCCCATCTGGTGATGTCCATGTGTAGAGTCGTCTCTTGTGTTGTTGGAAAAGCGTGTTTGTGATGACCAGCTTGTTCTCTTGACAGAACTCTATTAGCCTTTGCCCTGCTTTGTTTTGATCACCAAGGCCAAACTTGCCAGTTGTTCCTTTTATCTCTTGCCTCCCTACTTTAGCATTCCAATCCCCTATAATGAGAAGAACATCCTTCTTTGGTGTCACTTCTATAAGGTGTTGTTAGTCTTCATAGAATTGGTCAATTTCAGTTTCTTCAGCACCAGTAGTTGGTGCATAAACTTGGATTACTGTGATGTTAAAAGGTCTGCCTTGGATTCGTATCGAGATCATTCTATCATTCTATTCTATGTATAACTCCATACCATCCAACATTTCTCCCATGAACATAGGGACGTCCTAAGGAAAAGCAGGATAACATCAGAAACCAGGACAGCTTCAATAAATCTGGGACTGTCCCGGCAAAATTAGGGACAACTGGAAGGTTTGCAAAAGTGGGGAAGTTAAGATCAAGGAACAAGAGAGAAGTCATGAGTGAAGGACAAGCCAAAGGAGAGGTTGAGGGAGGAGGCTTATTGGTTTGTTCTTGTTCTTGTTTTTATTGTGTATTTTGTGTTTGTTACCTTGCATTTTTAAGTTGTAAACCAACCTTAAATCTACGGATGAAGGGCAGTATATACAATTAATAAAATAGTAACAATACTATTGGTTACTATAGACAGGCATGCGATTGTTCAGGAAGGTCTACTGTATAAATAGGGGTATAAATAGTAAAGTAGTTTAAGTAATAAAGTAGCAGTAGTAAAGTGGAAGTAAAGTGGTAGTAAAGCAATAGTAAACCAGTAGTGAAGTAGCAGTTAAGTAATGGTAAAACAATAGTAAAGTGGTGGAATAGTAGCAGTAAAATAGCAGTAAAGTAGCAGTAACGCAGTAGTAAAATAGTAGTAAAATGGTAGGTAGGCAGTAGTGAAATAGCAGTAAGATAGTAGTAAAGTAGTAGTAAAGCGGAGGTAAAATGGTCCAATAGTAAAGTGGTGGAATAGTAGTAAAATAGCTTTAAAGTAGTAGTAGTAAAATTGTAGAAAAATTGTAGAAAAATAGTAGTAGTAAAATGATATTAAGATAGTAGTAAAATGGTAGTAAAGTAGTATCAAAGCGGTAGTAAAGTAGTAGTAAAGTGGTAGTAAAATGGTAGTAAAGTAGTAGTAAAGTGGTAGTAAATCAGTAGTAAAGTGGTAGTAAAGTGGTAGTAAAGCAGTAGTAAAGCAGTAGTAAGAATGAACTCAGAAGTGTTCGTTGTACAAAAAGGCGCCATGTTGGTAGCCTCAATCACAGAGGTTTTTCCAATTGTTTCCATATAAAGTAGTGGGGCGGGGGGAATGGCTTCTCAGTGTTTTTATGTTGATCCCTGTTTACACTATTATGTTAAAAAGTACACCAGAATTTAGTGGCGTTGGATATTTTGGGTCCCAAAATGTCCCCGCCAGCAGTGGCTGCATAAAATCTTTTAGTCAGAACAGAGCGATGGGCAACACACTGTCGTGAGTCGGGAGATGTGTGAGGAGCCAGTAATCAAAATAAGGGATTTAACTTAGATTATATCTTACCGGCCCAGTGGTTCTTCCTACCTTCTTCAGTAGGCACCATTTTTGAGTGAATGGCCGAAAGTCAGATATTTGATGAAATAGGGATTTTTTTCAGAAAAAATCTTTTTCTGCCGCATAAGTTGTCGAGGGCTGATTTCTTTTCTTGAGATAAAAAGCCTTCTGTTTCGACCGCCAAACCTCTCAGGGGAGCATTTGCAACCGTGTGGCAACATTTTTGAGTGAATGGCCGAAAGTCAGATTTTTGATCAAATTGTGACCCCGGGGCTTAGGGATTTTTTCAAAAAAATCTTTTTCTGCCGGTTAAGTTGTCGAGGGATGATTTCTTTTCCTGAGATAAAAAGCCTTCTGTTTCGACCGCCAAACCTCTCAGGGGAGCATTTGCAACTGTTTGGCACCATTTTTGAGTGAGTGGCCGAAAGTCAGATTTTTGATGAAATTGTGACCCTGGGGTTTAGGGATTTTTTCAAAAAAATCTTTTTCTGCCGGTTAAGTTGTCGAGAGATGATTTCTTTTCCTGAGGTAAAAACCCTTCTGTTTCAACCGCCAAACCTCTCAGGTGAGCATTTGCGACCGTTTGGCACCATTTTTGGGTGAATGGCCGAAAGTCAGATTTTTTATCAAATTGTGACCCCGGGTCTTAGGGATTTTTCCCAAAAAATACTTTTTCTTCCGGTTTAGTTGTCGAGCGCTGATTTCTTTTCCTGAGATAAAAAGCCTTCCTTGTAGAATTTTACGCATAACCTTGCTAGCGTGTGAAATGAGTGCAATTGTGCTTGAGTTGGAGCATTCTTTGGCACTGCCCTTCTTTGGGATTGGGATGTAGACTGATCTTCTCCCATCTTCTGGCCACTGATGAGTTTTCCAAATTTGCTGGCATATTGAGTGTAGCACCTTAACAGCATCATCTTTTAAAATTTTAAATAGTTCAGCTGGAATACCATCACTTCCACTGGCCTTGTTATTTGCAGTGCTTTCTAAGGCCCATTTGACTTCACTTTCCAGGATGTCTGGCTCAAGGTCAGCAACCACACTACCTGCGGTGTATGAGACATCCATATCTTTCTGGTATAATTCCTCTGTGCATTCTTGCCACCTCTTCTTGATGTCTTCTGCTTCTGTTAGGTCCTTACCACTTTTGTCCTTTATTATGGTAATCTTTGTACGAAATGTTCCTTTCATATCTCCAATTTTCTTGAACAGATCTCTGGTTCTTCCCATTCTGTTGTTTTCCTCTATTGCTCGTTTAAGAAGGCCTTCTTGTCTCTCCTTGCTATTCTTTGGAAATCTGCATTCAAATTCCTGTATCTTTCACTATCTCCCTCGCATTTTGCTTGCCTTCTCTCCTCCGCTATTTGTAAGGCTTCGTTGGACAGCCACTTTGCTTTCTTGCATTTCCTTTTCATTGGGATGCTTTTCGTTGTTGCCTCCTGTACAATGTTACGAGCCTCCATCCATACTTCGTCAGGCACTCTGTCCACGAAAACTAAATCCTTAAACCTGTTCGTCACGTCCACTGTGTATTCATAAGGGATTTGACTTAGATTATATCTTACCGGCCCAGTGGTTTTTCCTACTTTCTTCAGTTTAAGCTTGAATTTTGCTATAAGAAGCTGATGATCTGAGCCACAGTCAGCTCCAGGTCTTGTTTTTGTCAGGAAAAAGCAGCAATGCGGCAGCGAGCTGCAGGTGGATGGAAAGCCAAACAGGATGTTGATGTTTGGGACTGTACCGTGGGAACAAAGGGACAGTCTATTCACTGTACTGAGCACCTCTGACTGAGGCTTAAGAATCCGACATCTGGTAGCAGAGCCGGTGGTTCTGATCCATGGAAATCTGCATGAGAGGTTGATGGATCGTTCTTCATCCTCTGCACCAAGGGAGGAAGATATGTCTGTGTGCAGCTGGAAGCTGAACAGACGGCTGGGCATCGAGACGGTGTGAAAGCCAAGCGACGGAGCCCCAAGGTATGGAGAATTTATGGCTGTGAATTGAACGCGTTAGGAGGCAGTCTTCGGTTCACAAATAGTGTCTGCGTTTGAGAGAAACCAGCACTGTGGGGAAAACAGCCGCATACCTTGCTGTCAGGGAACTGCCATCGGAAGGAAGGGAAGTGAAAGGGCTCACACAGGTTGGGAGAGACTCAGCAGCTGAAGAGGGAACCAGTAGGGGGAGAGGAGCTGGGCTGAGGGAAAGGGAGCTGGAGGGATGGCTCAGAGACACTTCCAGCGAAAACAGTGGGGAGGTTTCAGGACCTCCTGTAGGGACACCCACTCCTCGCCGGAAACTGTCACGCAGAGAGTCCAGAAGACGTGTTTCCGTTAAGGAGCTTTTATGTTGGAAGCGATTCCGAAAGCAACCACTGTCGGAATCTGCCAGCGACTGACGGAGCCATGTTTAAAGGGCTCCGTTACAGACAGAGGTTTGCAAACTTGACCAAACTCTGAGGGACTAGGATTTTACACACAAGCAGCTCATCGTCCCATCACAGCATTCCGACAGTCTTCGTGAGCAGCTTGTGCAGGAGAAGGCATCATGAGCAACCCAGCCGGAACCGGAGAAGCAGGAGCTGGAGCGGGTCCAAGCCTGGAAGAAAGGTACCGGGTGTTGGAGGTCCAGCTAGCGCTGCAGACGGCGAGGCTTGAGGAGAGGAGGGCTCAGGATGCAGACAAAAAGGGGAAAGACACCCAGCTCGTCAGAAAGGTACCAGGATTGGTGCAGAAGTTTGGGGGGGAGCCCAAAGACTATCATGGCTTTCGGACAGAGATGCAATATGCCCTCAATCTGCAGTTTGATGAATTCCCTGACGAGGAATCACGAGTGGCTTTCGTGATTGGGCATCTTGAAAAGGGGGCGAGAGACTGGGTTAGACCCCTGATGGCAGCGAATAGTGACGTCCTAAAGGACACGATGAAGTTCTTTCGCGCCATGGATCTGATGTTTTCCAGCGATATTGAACAGGGAGTGGTCCGCAGACAGTTAATGGCTTGCAAACAGGGGAGCCGATCTGTCCGTGAGTACTGGACTGAGTTCACCATGTTGATCCATAAATTGGGGTGGGATCTATCGGCGGAACCCATTCAAATGCTCTTTGAAGAAGGGCTTTCTTCGGCTGTGAAAGACGAACTTTCCCGGGCGCCCAGGGCGGAGTCTATGGACCAGCTGACCAAATCAGCGCTGACCATAGGAGCGCGCCAGGAGGCGAGAGCATTGGAGAGGCGGGAAGGGAAGGGGGAACGTTGGAAGGAGTTCCGCATTCCAGACATTCCAGAGCCAACTTTCCCGCCGGCAGAGCCGATGGAAATCGGAACAGCGCGCGCGCGCGCAGTTTCAAAGCCCAGTGAGGGGGGAAAGAAGGAGGGAAAAGGCGCCCGGAAATGCTATCTCTGCCAACAGCCAGGTCACTTTGCCAGAGTCTGCCCCCAGAGGAAGGAATGGCAAGGGATGGTAGGAGCTGTGGAGGGAAGAGAGGAAGAAATACCGAAGCAAGTAAAAGCCAACGCCTGGCTGCCACCGTCGGGGCACAGCAGCCAGGCCAAAGAGCAGTGAAAGTGCCCACGCCAGAACCTCCTAAACCCGCCCTAGTGATAGAAGTGGCGCTAGAGCTGCCAAACGGACACCCTCTAAAGATAAAGGCGCTGTTGGACTCAGGCAGCTCCTGCAATTTCATGAGCAAAGAGTTTGCAGCTGAACACCAGATACAGACGATCCCTTTAAGCAACCCCCTGCAGGTGACCACGATCGATGGCAGGGAGCTGTTGGGAGGAGAAGTCAGCTTGCAGACCGTCCCAATGATAATGAAGGTGGCAAGGCACACCGAACTGATAGCGTTTAATGTGGCCACCTTGGGAGGAGCTCCCATTATATTGGGGATGAGCTGGCTAGCGTTACATGATCCGCTGGTGGGCTGGCATCAGAGAGTGGTTTCTTTTGGTTCAGCACATTGCTTAGAACACTGCAAAGAGGGAAAGGGTTTGGCAGGGGCCCAAGCCACCCTAGCAGGGACTGAAGTAACGGAGAACGTGAAGGTACCACGACAATACGCAGATCTCCGCGACGTCTTCAGCGAAAGGGAAGCTGACCAATTACCCCCGCATAGACCCTTTGACTGTCAAATCAATTTACTCCCTGGGGCACAGCTCCCTGTAGGCAAGCTGTACGCCATGTCAGACAGAGAGATGCAGGAGCTAAGAGAGTTCATTGACAAGAACCTGAAGAGAGGGTTCATCAGAGAGTCCAGGGCGGTGGGGGGCAGCCCAGTGTTTTTTGTGGATAAAAAAAACACGAACAAGCCGAGGCTTGTGTGTGACTTCAGGGCCTTAAATGCAGTGTCAGAACCAGTGGCTTTCCCTATGCCCAGGATTGACGACATTTTGACAAGGGTCAGGAAGGGAAAGATTTTTACTAAACTGGACCTAAGGGGGGCGTACAACCTGATACGAATAAGGAAGGGGGATGAATGGAAAACCACCATGTTCACCCCTTTGGGGGCATTTGAATATTTAGTTATGCCCTTCGGCCTACAAGGAGGCTCCGCGTGCTTTCAATCGTTTATGAACCACGTCCTGGGGCCTTTGCTTTACAAGAATTGTGTGGCCTTCTTAGACGACGTGTTGGTGTATTCTGAGAATGAGGAGCAGCATGTGAGAGACGTCAGAGAAGTGTTGAGCAGGCTGCAAGCCAACCAGCTGTGGGTGAAACTGGAGAAGTGTCAGTTTCATACCAAGGAGGTGGAATTCCTGGGGTATCGCCTGTCAGACAAGGGATTGGCCATGGATCCCGGCAAGGTCCAGGCGGTGCTGGAATGGAAAACACCCAAAACAAGGAAGGATGTGCAGAGGTTCCTAGGATTTGGGAACTTCTATCGTAAGTTCATCCGAAACTTTGCCCACCTGACGGCGCCCATTACGGACTGTCTCAGCAGTAAGAAGAAGTTCGTTTGGACTGAGGAGGCGGAGCGAGCATTTGAGGAACTAAAAAGGGCCTTCGCCTCGGAACAACAACTCCTGCATGTGGATTTACAAAAACCGATGAGAGTGGAAACTGACGCATCAGACAGAGCGATTGGGGCGGTGCTTCTGCAGCCAGGGAAGGAGGAGTCAGAGTGGAGACCGTGTGCCTTTTTTTCGCGAAAGCTGAACAAATCCGAGAGGAACTACACGGTGTATGACCGAGAACTACTAGCCATTCATGAGGCGTTCCGGAGATGGAGGCACCTGCTAATTGGCGCACAACATAAGGTGCAAGTGTGCACTGACCACAAGAACCTAGAGTATTGGAGGACGGCACGAGTGCTCAACCAACGGCAAGTGAGATGGGCCCAGGAGTTCTCCAAATTTAACTTTGAGATTTGTTACGTGCCAGGCCCAGAGAACATTAGGGCGGACGCTCTCTCACGCAAACCTGAATATTTGGAGGGGGAGGGAGCACCCGAAGAGAGACATGTCATTCCAGAGGACCGCTGGGTGTGTGGGGCGGCATTGGTGGGACAAAGAGAACTGGTAGAGGAAACAGAGAATGATGAATACGCCCAGAATAAGCTCAGAGGTCTTAGGGGTGAGGGAGAGGAACCAGGGGGTTTCGAGGAAAGAAATGGAGCTTTGTATTACAAAGGGGCACTGTATATCCCTGAAGGAGACTTAAGGGGGAGGGTACTCAAGCAGTTGCACGACAGCCCCACGGCGGGGCATTTTGGACAACACAAAACCATGTGGTTGGTCACCAGGGAATTTTGGTGGCCTAAGGTGAGGGAAGATGTACGGGAGTATGTAAGAGGGTGTGAGCAATGCCAGCGAGCCAAAGGGGAGAGGCGGGCACCGGCGGGGCTATTAGAACCCTTACCAACCCCAGAACGACCTTGGGAGGCAGTGTCGATAGATTTTATGACTGATCTGCCGAAGTCCAAGGGGAAAACAGCCATCATGGTGGTGGTAGACCTACTAACAAAGATGTGCCACTTTGTAGCCTGCTCGCATGCAGTCACGGCGGAAGAGACAGCGAAGTTATTTGTAGAACACATTTTTAGGTTGCACGGGGTGCCATTGAGGGTGGTCTCAGACCGAGGAAAACAATTTACTTCCAGGTTCTGGAGGAAGCTCATGAGCTTACTGCAGGTGGAGGTCAACTTTTCGACTGCCCGGCACCCTGAAACCAACGGGCAGGCGGAAAGAGCAAACGGGGTCCTCCAGCAATACCTGAGGTGTTATGTCAATGACAGAGAGAATGACTGGGTAGAAAAGTTGGCGCTGGCGGAATTTGCCTACAACAATGCCGAGAATGTGTCCACAGGGATGAGCCCCTTCTTGGCTAATTATGGGTGTCATCCCAGGGCTTTCCCAGGGGGAGAAGGGGAGAGATGGGGTGTCCCGGCAGCCGAGCATTTTGTAGAAGAAATGGAAGCAATCCATCGTCAGCTCCAACTCAACTTAGAAAGGGCGAAGGAAGAATACAAGAGGCAGGCAGACAAGAACCGAAGGGAAGGTGAAACCATAAGGGTGGGAGATAGGGTGTGGCTGTCAACCCAAGGGTTGCCGTTCAAAGGAGGTTGTAAGAAATTAAGACCCAGGAGATTGGGTCCCTTTGAGGTCATTCAACAGGTCAACCCAGTGGCTTTCAGGCTCCGGTTACCCAACCACATGAAACTGCACCCAGTATTTCACAGGTCGTTACTGTCACCGTATGAGGGGGGACGAGAAGGGATGGCCACTCGGGGACCGGTCATAGAAGAAAGGGAATGCAGCAGCCATGTGGCAGAAATCCTCGACGCCAGATGGAAGGGGGATCAGGTGGAGTATTTGGTAGCGTGGGAAGGAGAACCGGAGTCAGAAAACACTTGGATAATGGCAGAAGATATCAATGACGAGGTATTGATAGAAACGTTCCATCAAAGGTTCCCAAGGAAACCTCAGCCTGTGGAGAGGTTCCGGAGGGAATACTTTGGGACCACCGATGAGGAGGAGGAGTTGGAAGGATTCTCGGAATCGGAAGGGGAAGGGGAGATGGACTCTGAGGAGGAGGAGTACTTCGAGACCAGGAACCGCAACAGGTGGAGAGAAGTGTTCGGGACATCGGAAGATGAAGGAAGTTCATTCCGGGGTTTTGCCTCCTCACCGCCCGTAGAGGAGGGGGCGAGAGGGGATGAAGGGGGCCCTGGAGGGGAGGTGGATGTCAGGGAACTGCCATCGGAAGGAAGGGAAGTGAAAGGGCTCACACAGGTTGGGAGAGACTCAGCAACTGAAGAGGGAACCAGTAGGGGGAGAGGAGCTGGGCTGAGGGAAAGGGAGCTGGAGGGATGGCACAGAGACACTTCCAGCGAAAACAGTGGGGAGGTTTCAGGACCTCCTGTAGGGACACCCACTCCTCGCCGGAAACTGTCACGCAGAGAGTCCAGAAGACGTGTTTCCGTTAAGGAGCTTTTATGTTGGAAGCGATTCCGAAAGCAACCACTGTCGGAATCTGCCAGCGACTGACGGAGCCATGTTTAAGGGGCTCCGTTACAGACAGAGGTTTGCAAACTTGACCAAACTCTGAGGGACTAGGATTTTACACACAAGCAGCTCATCGTCCCATCACACTTGCATTCCTAGATAACGCTGGAATGCACAGTTGCTAAGCGACGAGGAGTCAGAAGAGTTACTGGCTGGGGGCTGGAACACGGAGTGCGTTTTGACTAACTTCGCTGTTCTGTGCAAGGACATTTTATGCAGCTTGCGGTTTATCTGCCAAGTGAAGAGAAGGAAGTAAACAACTGTTGGATTTTACAGGCTCGAGAGTGAGAGCTGAGGCTTGGATTCAAAATGGATGCCAAGAAGGGGGGAGGCCTACCTGATCCACCTCCCCTGACTAATGACAATTACTCATCTTGGTCTATAAAGATGAAAGCCCTGCTGCAGAATCAGAGGGTTTTTGGGGTGATTGAGAACCCCATTCCTGCAGCACCAACGCCAGGTTGGAATTCACAGAATGTGAAAGCCAGGACGGCTATAATTCTGTGTGTCTCAGATCAGCAACTCGTGCACATTCAGGATTTACAGAACGCACGAGAGATTTGGGAAACGCTGCGTAGAACACATCAGAGAGATGCTGGTCCTTCAGCGTTGCTGTATTTTGAAAAGCTGACCAATCTGAGGCTTGCGCCTGATGGAGATGTACAAGCGCATTTGACTGAAATGAAGTTCCTGCGTCAGCAGATGGTGGAGCGCAATTTCCGTCTTCAAGAAGAGGTCTTTTGCTTCATGATTATCAACAGCCTTAATAGGACTTACAAAACGGTTGCCAGTCAGCTTGGTTCCCTACCGGCCGCGGATCTCACGGCGGAGAGAGTGTGCGCGGTTGTTCTGAATGAACACGATCGCCTTGCTGCACTGGATGTGAAGGACAGGGGGAGGGAGGAACGGAGTTCTGACTCCCCCACTGATGTTGCTACTGGAGAGCATGCTGTAGCTTTGAATGTTGTCCGATGTTACAGTTGTGGACAGACTGGGCATCTTCAGCGGAACTGTAAGAAGCCACGTCAGCAGAAAAGAGCTAAGGAGAGCTCTGCGAAGCCTGAGGCGTCAGGCAAAAATCGTACCAAGACCCAGGTGAAACCTGCAAAGGCTTTGATGTCGAAAGGAACCACACCAGAGGCTGGGAACACGTTTGTCATTGACACAGGTTGCACTTTCCACATGACCCCACACAGAAGTCTGTTTTCGACGTTTAAGAAGCAAAGCTTCACTGTGAAGCAGGCCAACGGTCAGGAGCTGGAAGCGACCGGGGTTGGAACTGTGTATCTTGAGAGTCTGAACTTGACTATAGACAATGTGTACCTGGTTCCTGAGTTGAAGTTCAATCTGCTGAGTGTGTCGCAGATTGCAAAGAAAGCACTGAGACTGTCCTATGATAGTAAAAGCTGCAAGATCTTCAAAGATGGAGAGTTGTATCTTTCTGCCAGAGAGAAAGATGGACTGTATTTGTTGACTTTTGATCAAAGTGATTTGGTACTGACGAAATATCTCTTGCAGGTGTGACCAAGAGCGCCCGGAAGGTGGCCAGGGTCGACAGAGCATTTCAGCGGGTGTATGCTGATGTGATTGGCCCTCTAGCACCATCTAGAGGCAATGCAAGATATTATCTTGTGTGTGTAGATTGTTTCTCTCATTATGTGTGGGTATATACATTAGAGAAACGAAAAGAAGCCTTAGGAAGGTTTAAGAAGTTTTGTGACAAGGTTAAAAGTGAGCATGATGCTAACATCGATTGTCTTTTCACAGATGAGAAGCCAATTTTTCTTTTACAGGATTTTCAGGAGTTCCTGCAGAAGAAAGGGATAAGGCACAAGGTTGCTGTTTCAGCGGAAGCGTGGAACAGAGGTGTCTGTGTAAGGGTGAACAAAGAATTGCAAAAGGGGATGAATGCGCAATTGCTTAGTTCACATTTACCACATGAATATTGGGCGGAGTCGTTAATGTCTTATGTTCACACGTGGTTGAGAAAGGTCTCAAAAGAGTTGGGAAGTTCTCCTTTTGAGAAGCTGTTCCATAGAAAACCTTCTGTTACCTATTTTAAGGTTTTGGGGTCTAATGTGAGGACAGAAGCTCCAGGTGGAGTAAAGAATGCCAGAGGCATTTTTGTGGGATATGAAAAGGGTCTCTACAGAGTAATTTTGTCTGAATCTGGTCAGGTGATTCTCACAAAATTTCTAGAGAGTGCTCCTGAACAGGAGAGAATAATTGTTCACACATTTCCCACAGAGGACGATTCAGATGATGAAGATTTTACAGATTACAGTGGTGATGAAAATGACAGTGATAGCTCACAGAGCTCAGTTGACACAGTCATTGAGAGGAAGTTTTACTCAATGGATAGGCCTTCACAGATGGAGGAAGAACCACTGTTTACTATTGGATCTGGTTCTCCTAAGAGTCCAGAGGCTGAACCAGTGAGCAGAGATGATCAGCACCTCATACGCAGGTCTGAAAGAGTTACAAAGGGTGTACCACCCAAGAGGTATTCAAAAGAGTTTGCTAACTTAGCTGTTGCATGTGTTGCTGTTGTACACAACCGAGGACAGGTTGAAGCAGTGTCTAAGTCAGAGACAAAGACACAACAGAGAGCTGCTAGCCAAGGTAATGCAGATGCACTCATTCCTTGGAAGCCAGACAACCAGAGAGATACACTGGGGAAACCAGTGGCGGGTAGTTCCAAGGGTGGAACTGAAACAACAGGGGGTTGTTATATGTATAACAACTGTTTGTATTCTTCTCTGGATAACAGTTTGCTCGCAACCCACATTGATACTTTTGGGGGAGGATGTCAGGAAAAAGCAGCAATGCGGCAGCGAGCTGCAGGTGGCTGGAAAGCCAAACAGGATGTTGATGTTTGGGACTGTACCGTGGGAACAAAGGGACAGTCTATTCACTGTACTGAGCACCGGATGTTAGCTCAGAGTGTCGTCTGACCTGTACTGGAAGTACAGGGGAGGAGTCTATCTCTCTCTTCTGTAGGACACTGGAGAGTGCAGATGTGTTTCTCTGTACTGCTGCAATGACAGAAATAAAGACATGTAAATAGATTTCTGTCTGTCTCTTTCCCCTCCCTGAGGGAAGCAGGGAGGAGGGAGAAATGGTGTGTCCCTCTCACGCTGAGTGGGATCGCCGATTGTGACCTTGCCTGTATCCTGCCGGGAGACGCAGACGGGGAGGTCAACAAGGATCTTAAGCCTGGTGCCTGGAGAGTGGCCAGTTACCTCTGACAGAGGCTTAAGAGTCCGACAGTTTTTGCTGACTGTATAGAGCTTCTCCATCTTTGGCTGCAGAGAATATAATCAATCTGATTTCGATGCTGCCCATCTGGTGATGTCCATGTGTAGAGTCGTCTCTTGTGTTGTTGGAAAAGCGTGTTTGTGATGACCAGCTTGTTCTCTTGACAGAACTCTATTAGCCTTTGCCCTGCTTTGTTTTGATCTCCAAGGCCAAACTTGCCAGTTGTTCCTTTTATCTCTTGCCTCCCTACTTTAGCATTCCAATCCCCTATAATGAGAAGAACATCCTTCTTTGGTGTCACTTCTATAAGGTGTTGTTAGTCTTCATAGAATTGGTCAATTTCAGTTTCTTCAGCACCAGTAGTTGGTGCATAAACTTGGATTACTGTGATGTGAAAAGGTCTGCCTTGGATTCGTATCGAGATCATTCTATCATTCTATTCTATGTATAACTCCATACCATCCAACATTTCTCCCATGAACATAGGGACGTCCTAAGGAAAAGCAGGATAACATCAAAAACCAGGACAGCTTCAATAAATCTGGGACTGTCCCGGCAAAATTAGGGACAACTGGAAGGTTTGCAAAAGTGGGGAAGTTAAGATCAAGGAACAAGAGAGAAGTCATGAGTGAAGGACAAGCCAAAGGAGAGGTTGAGGGAGGAGGCTTATTGGTTTGTTCTTGTTCTTGTTTTTATTGTGTATTTTGTGTTTTTTACCTTGCATTTTTAAGTTGTAAACCAACCTTAAATCTACGGATGAAGGGCACTATATACAATTAATAAAATAGGTACAATACTATTTGTTACTATAGACAGGCATGCCATTGTTCAGGAAGGTCTACTGTATAAATAGGGGTATAAATAGTAAAGTACTATAAGTAATAAAGTAGCAGTAGTAAAGTGGAAGTAAAGTGGTAGTAAAGCAATAGTAAACCAGTAGTGAAGTAGCAATTAAGTAATGGTAAAACAATAGTAAAGTGGTGGAATAGAAGCAGTAAAATAGCATTAAAGTAGTAGTAACGCAGTAGTAAAATAGTAGTAAAATGGTAGGAAGGCAGTAGTGAAATAGCAGTAAGATAGTAGTAAAGTAGTAGTAAAGCGGTAGTAAAATGTTCCAATAGTAAAGTGATGGAATAGTAGTAAAATAGCTTTAAAGTAGTAGTAAAGTTGTAGTAAAATTGTAGAAAAATAGTAGTAGTAAAATGATAGTAAGATAGTAGTAAAATGGTAGTAAAGCAGCAGCAAGGTAGTAGTTAAATGGTAGTAAAGTAGTAGTAAAGTAGTAGTAAAATGGTAGTAAAGCAGTAGTAAGGTAGTAGTTAAATGATAGTAAAGTAGTAGCAAAATGGTAGAAAAGTAGTAGCAAAGCGGTAGTAAAGTAGTAGTGAAGCAGTAGTAAAGCAGTAGTGAAATGGTACTAAAGTAGTAGTAAAGTAATAGTAAAACAGTAGTAAAGCAGGAGTAAGAATGAACTCAGAAGTGTTCGTTGTACAAAAAGGCGCCATGTTGGTAGCCTCAATCACAGAGGTTTTTCCAGTTGTTTCCGTATAAAGTACTGGGGCGGGGGGAATGGCTTCTCAGTGTTTGTATGTTGATCCCTGTTTAAACTATTATGTTAAAAAGTACACCAGAATTTAGTGGCGTTGGATATTTTGGGTCCCAAAATGTCCCCGCCAGCAGTGGCTGCATAAAATCCTTTAGTCAGAACAGAGCGATGGGCAACACACTGTCGTGAGTCAGGAGCTGTGTGAGGAGCCAGTAGTCAAAATACGGGATTTGACTTAGATTATATCTTACCGGCCCAGTGGTTTTTCCTACCTTCTTCAGTAGGCACCATTTTTGAGTGAATGGCCGAAAGTCAGATATTTGATGAAATAGGGATTTTTTTCAAAAAAATCTTTTTCTGCCGATTAAGTTGTCGAGGGCTGATTTCTTTCTGAGATAAAAACCCTTCTGTTTCGACCTCCAAACCTCTCAGAGGAGAATTTGCAACCGTTTGGCAGCATTTTTGATTGAATTGCCGAAAGTCAGATTTTTGATCAAATTGTGACCCCGGGGCTTAGAGATTTTTTCAAAAAAATCTTTTTCTGCCGGTGAAGTTGTTGAGGGCTGATTTCTTGTCCTGTGATAATAAGCCTTCTGTTTCTGAGGAGATTTCACCCCTCCCATACACAAGAATCTCCTGATCATCTCCTGATGGTCTCTGCTGACTCTCCAGAGAGAAGGAGGCGTGTCCTGCCTATCTACTTATTCTGCCCAGCAACATATCTGTGTGTGTGTGAGAGAGAGTCAGTCAGTCAGTGTATCGGAGAGAGTGAGAGTGTTGGAGATCCTAGAGATAAGATTGCTGTTAGAGCAGCTGCAGACTCTCAGTGTAGCACTGATTTATGCTTAGAATATTCAGCTCTGTATATAGCTTTGTATCATAGTTGTAGTTATAGAATAAAAGGAAGAT
The DNA here is from genome assembly GCF_964106645.2 of Podarcis pityusensis. NCBI lineage: Eukaryota > Metazoa > Chordata > Lepidosauria > Squamata > Lacertidae > Podarcis > Podarcis pityusensis. The sequence goes on along the minus strand of NC_138027.1, from coordinate 92,290,294 downwards.
ATTCTACAGAGCTGCTCTCCGAGTGGTTTATACTCTGCAAGACTCTGCAAAACTCTGCTGCGCAACGACTGTATTATTGAGACAGTGAATCCGGTGCTCTCAGCTCTGAGCTGTGAGTCCACAGCACTGTGACCGTTTCCTGTGAGAAGGAGGTCTCTGGAGGTGCTACCCAGCTCGCCTAGCCCAGTCGGGGTTGAGGTGCAAGAGTCCAGTTGGTGCACTGGCTCTAGGGCGATGCTGACAGTTTCGACCGGCAAACCTCTCAGGGGAGCATTTGCAACCGTTTGGCATCATTTTCGAGTGAATTACCAAAAGTCAGATTTTTGCTGAAATTGTGATCCTCGGGCTTAGGCATTTTTTCAAAGAAATCTTTTTCTCCCAGTTAACTTGTCGAGGGCTGATTTCTTTTGCTGTGATAAAAAGCCTTCTGTTTCGAGCGACAAACCTCTCGGGGGAGCATTTGCAACCGTTTGGCACCATTTTCGAGTGAATTGCCAAAAGTCAGATTTTTGCTGAAATTGTGACCCTCGGGCTTAGGCATTTTTATAAAAAAAATATTTTTCTCCCGGTAAACTTGTCGAGGGCTGATTTCTTTTCCTGTGACAAAAAGCCTTCTGTTTCGACCGCAAAAACTCTCACGGGATCATTTGCAACTATTTGGCAGCATTTTTGAGTGAATTGGAGAACTTCAGATTTTTGCTGAAATTGTGACCCCGGGGTTTAGGGATTTTTTCAAAAAATCGTTTTCTGCCGGTGAAGTTGTTGAGGGATGATTTCTTGTCCTACTATAAAAAGCCTTCTGTTTCGACCGCAAAAACTCCCAGGGGAGCATTTGCAACCATTTGGCACCATTTTTGAGTGAATTGGAAAACTTCAGATTTTATATGAAATTCTGACCCCGGGGCTTAGGCATTTTTTCAAAAAAATCTTTTTCTGCCGGTGAAGTTGTTGAGGGCTGATTTCTTGTCCAGTGATAAAAAGCCTTTTCTTTCGACCGCAAAACCTCTCACGGGTGCATTTGCAACCGTTTGTCACCATTTTTGAGTGATTTGCCGAAAGTCAGATTTTATTTGAAATTGTAAGCCCTTAGGGATTTTTTCAAAAAAATCCTTTTCTGCCGGTTAAGTTGTTGAGGGCTGATTTCTTGTGCTGTGATAAAAAGACTTCTGTTTCGACCGCCAAACCTCTCAGAGGTGAATTTGCAACCGTTTGGCAGCATTTTTGAGTGAATTGCCGAAAGTCAGATTTTTGATGAAATTGTGACCCCAGGGCTTAGAGATTTTTTCAAAAAAAGTCTCTTTCTGTCGGTAAGGTTGTTGAGGGCTGATTTCTTGTCCTGTGATAATAAGCCTTCTGTTTCGACCGGCAAACCTTTCAGAGGAGCATTTGCAACCGTTTGGCACCATTTTTGAGTTAATTGGAGAAATTCAGATTTCATATGAAATTCTGACCCCGGGGCTTGGGAATTTTTTCAAAAAAATCTTTTTCTGCCGGTGAAGTTGTTGAGGGCTGATTTCTTGTCCGGTGATAAAAAGCCTTCTGTTTCGATCGGCAAACCTTTCAGGGGAGCATTTGCAACCGTTTGGCACCATTTTTGAGTGAATTGGAGAACTTCAGATTTTTTATGAAATTGTGACCCTCGGGCTTAGGCATTTTTTCAAAAAAATCTTTTTCTCCTGGTTAACTGGTCGAGGGCCGTTTTCTTTTTCTGTGATAAAAAGCCTTCTGTTTCGACCGCCAAACCTCTCACGGGAGCATTTGCAACCGTTTGGCACCATTTTTGAGTGAATTAAAGAACTTCAGATTTTATATGAAATTCCGACCCCGGGGCTTGGGAATTTTTTCAAAAAATTTTTTTTATGCTGGTGAAGTTGTCGAGGTCTGATTTCTTGTCCTGTGATAAAAAGCCTTCTGTTTCGACCAGCAAACCTTTCAGGGGAGCATTTGCAACCGTTTGTCAGCATTTTTGAGTGAATTGCTGAAAGTCAGATTTTTGATGAAATTGTGACCCCGGGGCTTAGAGATTTTTTCAAAAAAAGTCTCTTTCTGTCGGTAAGGTTGTTGAGGGCTGATTTCTTGTCCTGTGATAATAAGCCTTCTGTTTCGACCGGCAAACCTTTCAGAGGAGCATTTGCAACCGTTTGGCACCATTTTTGAGTGAATTGGAGAACTTCAGATTTTTTATGAAATTGTGACCCTCGGGCTTAGGCATTTTTTCAAAAAAACTTTTTCTCCTGGTTAACTGGTCGAGGGCTGATTTCTTTTCCTGTGATAAAAAGCCTTCTGTTTCGACCGCCAAACCTCTCACGGGAGCATTTGCAACCGTTTGGCACCATTTTTGAGTGAATTAAAGAACTTCAGAGTTTATATGAAATTCCGACCCCGCGGCTTGGGAATTTTTTCAAAAAAATTTTTTTATGCTGGTGAAGTTATTGAGGGCTGATTTCCTGTCCTGTGATAAAAAGCCTTCTGTTTCGACCAGCAAACCTTTCAGGGGAGCATTTGCAACCGTTTGTCACCATTTTTGAGTGAATTGCCGAAGGTCAGATTTTTGCTGAAATTGTAACCCTTAGGGATTTTTTCAAAAAAATCTTTTTCTGCTGGTTAAGTTGTCGAGGTCTGATTTCTTTTCCTGTGATAAAAAGCCTTCTGTTTCGACCGCCAAACCTCTCAGAGGAGAATTTGCAACCGTTTGGCAGCATTTTTGAATGAATTGCCGAAAGTCAGATTTTTGCTGAAATTGCGACGCCGGGGCTTAGGGATTTTTTCAAAAAAATCTTTTTCTCCCGGTTAACTTGTCGAGGGCTGATTTCTTTCCCTGTGATAAACTTCCTTCTGTTTCGACCGCAAAAACTCTCAGGGGAGCATTTGCAACCGTTTGGCACCATTTTTGAGTGAATTGGAGAACTTCAGATTTTATATGAAATTCTGACCCCGGGGCTTGGGAAATGTTTCAAAAAAATCTTTTTCTGCCGATGAAGTTGTTGAGGGCTGATTTCTTGTCCGGTGATAAAAAGCCTTCTGTTTCGACCGGCAAACCTTTCAGGGGAGCATTTGCAACCGTTTGTCACCATTTTTGAGTGAATTGCCGAAAGTCAGATTTTTGATCAAATTGTGACCCCGGGGCTTAGAGATTTTTTCAAAAAAATCTTTTTCTGCCGGTGAAGTTGTTGAGGGCTCATTTCTTGTCCTTTGATAATAAGCCTTCTGTTTCGACAAGCAAACCTCTCAGGGGAGCATTTGCAACCGTTTGGCACCATTTTCGAGTGAATTAGAGAACTTCAGATTTTTTATGAAATTGTGACCCCGGGGCTTAGGGATATATTCAAAAAACTCTTTTTCTGCCAGTGAAGTTGTTGAGGGCTGATTTCTTGTGCGGTGATAAAAAGCCTTCTGTTTCGACCGCAAAACCTGTCACGGGATCATTTGCAACAGTTTGGCACGATTTTTGAGTGAATTGCCGAGGTATTCTTGTCGAACCAGACATGGTGGGCCCCTATTTTAGCATCTCTCTTTACTACTATTAATGCTACTCTTAAGATTCCACCTAATTGGAAACAGAGCATAGTCATCCCAATACATAAAAAGGGGGATCCGCAAGATCCGCGTAACTATCGACCTATCAGCCTGCTGGACATATCATACAAGGTCTACTCTAGATTCTTGCTAGAGAAATTAATCGAGTGGGCAGAAGAAACAAAGCTATTCCACCCGGAACAGGCTGGCTTCCGTAAAGGTCACAGCACATCTGGCCAATGTCTTGTTCTATTTACCCTGATTGATAAATACCTAAACAGGTTCAACTGCAAACTACACGCGGCTTTTGTGGACCTGACCTCCGCTTTTGACTCCATCCCCAGAGATAGGCTATGGCAGAAGCTTAGTTACACTAACATAGATAAGAGACTCCTCCACCTTCTTATGGAAATTCATAATGACATATCGGCCAGAGTAAAATTCGGCCCTCTGGGAGCTCTATCTGATCCTTTCCCTCTGAATAAAGGGGTCAAACAGGGCTGCCTCTTGGCCCCTTTTCTATTCAATTTCTACATCAATGACATCGTTACAACCATGAAGGCCCTAAATCAATCTGCCCCCTCTTTACAACAGCTCAAGATCCCCATATTACTCTATGCGGACGACATGGTGATACTGTCTTTAACCTAGCAGGGCTTAAACAACATGCTCAGAGGGCTCATGACATATTGTGATACCAACTCCCTCAAAATCAATTTCGCCAAAACCAAAATTCTTACTTTTGGCACGAAAACTCGGAAGCCTTTCTGGAATTTTGAGGGCCACTCTATTGAATATTGTTCAGCATTCAAGTATTTGGGTATCACTTTTCAGCATGGGCTTAGCTGGTCAGCTCACCTAAATATGACCATCCTGGCTGCCCGTAGAACCATCAAAGCCTTGGAGAAATTCTTCTATGCAAAAGGCGGCCAGTTGGTTCCACCAATCAGAAAAGCATTTATCAGCAAAGTCCTCCCGATGTTACTGTATGGGGTTGAAATCTGGGGGTGGAATTTAAAAACACTACAATGGCTGGAGATTCTGCAAAACTCTTTTGCACGAAAGATACTGGGCCTCCCCAAGGGTTCAGTTGCTGCACAGTTAAGAACAGAACTGGGCCTCCCCTCCATTGTTGCGAGAGCCCACATTAGAATCATTAGTTTTTACTGTAAATTAATCAATGCCCCAGGTTCCCTACTAGCTAGGCAAGCCTTTTTAACTTGTTCTCATACCAACAAATGGTCCAAGGCCATGGAGACTATTACTGCACGCTACTCCCTCCCAGATCTCGACACGCTGTCATCTTGGGACCAACATAAAATCCGGGCCTGGATTCTTACAAGAGACGAGGCCATGGACCGGGCACAGTCCATTGCAGCTCGCCTCTCCATGTGGCTCCCTAAAGTGAAAGTGGTAAGATCACTTGCCAACTACTTGATAGACCTGACGGAGCCCAATTTGAGAAGAGCATTTACTATGGCCCGTTTCCATTCTATACCCACGGCCTTCCTGCAGGGGATTTACTCTAAGACCCCTATTACTCAGCGTTTATGTCCATGCACAATGAATGAAGTAGAGGACTTCATACATTTCTTTTTCTACTGCCCTATTTATGAGCCAATAAGACCTAAGCTCCTCCTAAGCTCCTCCTCTTGATCCCGTCCACCATTACATCTAAGGAAGACTGTTTGAAATCGCTTCTTGTGGACGCAAATCCCCAAATTTCACGTGGGGTGGCAATCTTTATAGTGCAGGCTCTGAAACTCAGGGCTACTCTGATTGGGTAGTGTGTCCTAGACCTGGACCTGTTTTAATTCTTTTTATTACTTTTTCAACCCAATGTGCCGAGCCTATTTTGGGGCCATTTTATGTTTTATATACATCCGCATTTTGGATTCTTGGCGCTGGCAACTAAATCTTTACATTATTGTCTTAGGGTAATTTAAATGTCATTACGCCAGTAATATCGCTTTGAATTTTGTTTGGTTGCTTGTCTCTAGTATTTTTGTCTTATTTTGCTATGGCTGTATGCTAATGCAATAAAGGTTTTGATATTGAGTGAATTGCGGAAAGCCAGATTTTTGATGAAATTTTGACCCCGGGGCTTGGGAATTTTTTCAAAAAACTCTTTTTCTGCCAGTGAAGTTGTTGAGGGCTGATTTCTTGTGCGGTGATAAAAACCCTTCTGTTTCGACCGCCAAACCTCTCAGGGGAGAATTTGCAACCGTTTGGCACCATTTTTGAGTGAATTGCCGAAAGTCAGATTTTATATGAAATTGTAACCCCTTAGGGATTTTTTCAAAAAAATCTTTTTCTGCCGGTAAGGTTGTTGAGGGCTGATTTCTTGTCCTGTGATAAAAAGCATTCTGTTTCGCCCGGCAAACATCTCAGGGGAGCATTTGCAACCGTTCAGCACCATTTTTGCCTGAATTGCCGAAAATCAGATTTTTGCTGAAATTGTGACCCTCGGGCTTCGGCATTTTCTCAAAGAAGTCTTTTTCTCCCGGTTAACTTGTCGAGGTCTGATTTCTTTTGCTGTGATAAAAAGCCTTCTTTTTCGAGCGACAAACCTCTCACGGGAGCATTTGCAACCGTTTCGCACCATTTTCGAGTGAATTGCCAAAAGTCAGATATTTTATGAAATTGTGACCCCGGGGAATACAGATTTTTTTTAAAAAAATCTTTTTCTGCCAGTGAAGTTGTTGAGGGCTGATTTCTTGTCCTGTGATAAAAAGCATTCTGTTTCGACCGCCAAACCTCTCAGGGGACCATTTGCAACCGTTTGGCACCATTTTTGAGTGAATTGCCGAAAGTCAGATATTTTATGAAATTGTGACCCCGGGGCTTAGGGATTTTTTCAAAAAAATCATTTTCTGCTGGTTAAGTTGTCGAGGGCTGATTTTTTGTCCTGTGATAAAAAGCCTTCTGTTTCTACCGGCAAACCTTTCAGGCGAGCATTTGCAACCGTTTGGCACCATTTTTGAGTGAATTGCCAAAAGTCAGATATTTTATGAAATTGTGACCCCGGGGATTAGAGATTTTTTCAAAAAAATCTTTTTCTGCCAGTGAAGTTGTTGAGGGCTGATTTCTTGTCCTGTGATAAAAAGCGTTCTGTTTCAATCGCCAAACCTCTCAGGGGAGCATTTCCAACCGTTTGGCACCATTTTTGAGTGAATTAGAGAACTTCAGATTTTTTATGAAATTGTGACCCCGGGGCTTAGGGATATATTAAAAAAAATCTTTTTCTGCCAGTGAAGTTGTTGAGGGCTGATTTCTTGTCCTGTGATAAAAAGCATTCTGTTTCGACCGCCAAACCTCTCAGGGGAGCATTTGCAACCTTTTTGCACCATTTTCGAGTGAATTGCCAAAAGTCAGATTTTTGATGAAATTGTGACCCCGGGGCTTGGGAATTTTTTCAAAAAAATCTTTTTCTGCCAGTTAAGTTGTTGAGGGCTGATTTCTTGTGCTGTGATAAAAAGCATTCTGTTTCGACCGGCAAACCTCTCAGGGGAGCATTTGCCACCGTTTGGCACCATTTTTGAGTGAATTGCCGAAAGCCAGATTTTTGCTGAAATTTTGACCCCGGGGCTTAGGGATTTTTTCAAACAAATCTTTTCCTGCTGGTTAAGTTGACGAGGGCTAATTTTTTGTCCTGTGATAAAAAGCCTTCTGTTTCGACCGCCAAACCTCTCAGGGAAGCATTTACAACCGTTTGGCACCATTTTTGAGTGAATTGCCGAAAGTCAGATATTTGCTGAAATTGTGAACCCGGGGCTTAGGGATTTTTTCAAAAAAATATTTTTCTGCCGGTGAAGTTGTTGAGGGCTGATTTCGTTTCCTGTGATAAAAGCCTTCTGTTTCGACCGCCAAACCTCTCAGGAGAGCATTTGCAACCGTTTGGCACCATTTTTGAGTTAATTAGAGAACTTCAGATTTTTTATGAAATTGTGACCCCGGGGCTTAGGGATATATTCAAAAAAATCCTTTTCTGCCAATGAAGTTGTTGAGGGCTGATTTCTTGTCCTGTGATAAAAAGCCTTCTGTTTCGACCGCCAAACCTCTCAGGGGAGCATTTGCCACCGTTTGGCACCATTTTCGAGTGAATTGCGAAAAGTCAGATATTTTATGAAATTGTGACTCTGGGGATTAGAGATTTTTTCAAAAAAATCTTTTCCTGCCGGTGAAATTGTTGAGGGCTGATTCCTTGTACTGTTATAAAAAGCCTTCTGTTTCGACCACCAAACCTTTCGGTGGAGCATTTGCAACCGTTTGGCACCATTTTTGAGTGAATTGCCGAAAGGCAGATTTTTGCGGAAATTCTGACCCCAGGGCTTAGGGATTTTTTCAAAAAAATCTTTTTTTGCCGGTGAAGTTGTTGAGGGCTGATTTCTTGTCCTGTAATAAAAAGCCTTCTGTTTCGACCACCAAACCTCTCAGGAGAGCATTTGCAACCGTTTGGCACAATTTTTGAGTGAATTGGAGAACTTCAAATTTTTTTATGAAATTGTGACCCCGGGGCTTATAGATTTTTTCAAAAAAATCTTTTTCTGCCGGTGAAGTTGTTGAGGGCTGATTCCTTGTCCTGTTATAAAAAGCCTTCTGTTTCGACCGGCAAACCTTTCAGGGGAGCATTTGCAACCGTTTGGAACCATTTTTGAGTGAATTGCGAAAAGTCAGATATTTTATGAAATTGTGACTCCGGGGATTAGAGATTTTTTCAAAAAAATCTTTTTCTGCCAGTGAAGTTGTTGAGGGCTGATTTCTTGTCCTGTGATAAAAAGCCTTCTGTTTCGACCACCAAACCTTTAGGTGGAGCATTTGCAACCGTTTGGCACCATTTTTGAGTGAATTGCCGAAAGGCAGATTTTTGCTGAAATTCTGACCCCAGGGCTTAGGTATTTTTTCAAAAAAATCTTTTTCTGCTGGTTAAGTTGTTGAGGGCAGATTTCTTGTCCTGTGAAAAAAAGCCTTCTGTTTCGAACCGGCAAACCTTTCAGAGGAGCATTTGCAACCGTTTGGCACCATTTTTGAGTGAATTGGAGAACTTCAGATTTTTTATGAAATTGTGACCCCGGGGCTTAGAGATTTTTTCAAAAAAATCTTTTTCTGCCGGTCAATTTGTTGAGGGCCGATTTCTTGTGCTGTGGTAAAAAGCATTCTGTTTCGACCGCCAAACCTCTCAGGGGAGCATTTGCCACCGTTTGGCACCATTTTTGAGTGAATTGCCGAAAACCAGATTTTTGATGAAATTGTGACCCCGGGGGTTAGTTATTTTCTCTAAAAAACACTTTTTCTGCCGGTGAAGTTGTTGAGGGCTGATTTCTTGTCCTGTGATAAAAGGCCTTCTGTTTCAACCGCCAAACCTCTAAGGGTAGCATTTACAACCGTTTGGAACGATTTTTGAGTGAATTGCCGAAAGTCAGATTTTTGCTGAAATCGTGACCCCGGGGCTTAGGGATTTTTTCAAAATAATCTTTTTCTGCCGGTGAAGTTGTTGATGGCTGATTTCTTGTCCTGTGATAAAAAGCCTTCTTTTTCGACCGGCAAACCTTTCAGAGGAGCATTTGCAACCGTTTGGCACCATTTTCGAGTGAATTGCCGAAAGTCAGGTTTTTGCTGAAATTTTGACCCCTGGGCTTAGGGATTTTTTCAAAAAAATCTTTTTCTCCCGGTTAACTTGTTGAGGGCTGATTTCTTGTGATGTGATAAAAAGCCTTCTATTTCGACCGGCAAACCTTTCAGAGGAGCATTTGCAACCGTTTGGCACCATTTTTGAGTGAATTGGAGAACTTCAGATTTTTGACGAAATTCTGACCCCGTGGCTTGGGAATTTTTTCAAAAAGATCTTTTTCTGTCGGTTAAGTTGTTGAGGTCTGATTTCTCGTCCTGTTATAAAAAGCCTTCTGTTTTGACCGCCAAACCTCTCAGGAGAGCATTTGCAACCGTTTGGCACAATTTTTGAGTGAATTGGAGAACTTCAAATTTTTTTATGAAATTGTGACCCCGGGGCTTATAGATTTTTTCAAAAAAATCTTTTTCTGCCGGTGAAGTTGTTGAGGGCTGATTCCTTGTCCTGTTATAAAAAGCCTTCTGTTTCGACCGGCAAACCTTTCAGGGGAGCATTTGCAACCGTTTGGAACCATTTTTGAGTGAATTGCGAAAAGTCAGATATTTTATGAAATTCTGACTCCGGGGATTAGAGATTTTTTCAAAAAAATCTTTTTCTGCCAGTGAAGTTGTTGAGGGCTGATTTCTTGTCCTGTGATAAAAAGCCTTCTGTTTCGACCACCAAACCTTTCGGTGGAGCATTTGCAACCGTTTGGCACCATTTTTGAGTGAATTGCCGAAAGGCAGATTTTTGCTGAAATTCTGACCCCAGGGCTTAGGTATTTTTTCAAAAAAATCTTTTTCTGCTGGTTAAGTTGTTGAGGGCAGATTTCTTGTCCTGTGAAAAAAAGGCTTCTGTTTCGAACCGGCAAACCTTTCAGAGGAGCATTTGCAACCGTTTGGCACCATTTTTGAGTGAATTGGAGAACTTCAGATTTTTTATGAAATTGTGACCCCGGGGCTTAGAGATTTTTTCAAAAAAATCTTTTTCTGCCGGTGAATTTGTTGAGGGCCGATTTCTTGTGCTGTGGTAAAAAGCATTCTGTTTCGACCGCCAAACCTCTCAGGGGAGCATTTGCCACCGTTTGGCACCATTTTTGAGTGAATAGCCGAAAACCAGATTTTTGATGAAATTGTGACCCCGGGGGTTAGGGATTTTCTCTAAAAAACACTTTTTCTGCCGGTGAAGTTGTTGAGGGCTGATTTCTTGTCCTGTGATAAAAGGCCTTCTGTTTCAACCGCCAAACCTCTAAGGGTAGAATTTACAACCGTTTGGAACGATTTTTGAGTGAATTGCCGAAAGTCAGATTTTTGCTGAAATCGTGACCCCGGGGCTTAGGGATTTTTTCAAAATAATCTTTTTCTGCTGGTGAAGTTGTTGATGGCTGATTTCTTGTCCTGTGATAAAAAGCCTTCTTTTTCGACCGGCAAACCTTTCAGAGGAGCATTTGCAACCGTTTGGCACCATTTTCGAGTGAATTGCTGAAAGTCAGGTTTTTGCTGAAATTTTGACCCCTGGGCTTAGGGATTTTTTCAAAAAAATCTTTTTCTCCCGGTTAACTTGTTGAGGGCTGATTTCTTGTCCTGTGATAAAAAGCCTTCTGTTTCGACAGCCAAACCTCTCAGAGGAGCATTTGCAACCGTTTGGCACCATCTTCGAGTGAATTGCCGAAAGTCAGATTTTTGCTGAAATTGTGACCCCGGGGCTTAGGGATTTTTTCAAAAAAATCTTTTTCTGCTGGTGAAGTTGTTGAGGACTGATTTCTTGTACTGTGATAAAAAGCCTTCTGTTTCGAACCGGCAAACCTTTCAGAGGAGCATTTGCAACCGTTTGGCACCATCTTCGAGTGAAGAGGAGAACATCAGATTTTTTATGAAATTGTGACCCCGGGGCTTAGAGATTTTTTCAAAAAAATCTTTTTCTGCCGGTCAATTTGTTGAGGGCCGATTTCTTGTGCTGTGGTAAAAAGCATTCTGTTTCGACCGCCAAACCTCTCAGGGGAGCATTTGCCACCGTTTGGCACTATTTTTGAGTGAATTGCCGAAAACCAGATTTTTGATGAAATTGTGACCCCGGGGGTTAGGGATTTTCTCTAAAAAACACTTTTTCTGCCGGTGAAGTTGTTGAGGGCTGATTTCTTGTCCTGTGATAAAAAGCCTTCTGTTTCAACCGCCAAACCTCTAAGGGTAGCATTTACAACCGTTTGGAACGATTTTTGAGTGAATTGCCGAAAGTCAGATTTTTGCTGAAATCGTGACCCCGGTGCTTAGGGATTTTTTCAAAATAATCTTTTTCTGCCGGTGAAGTTGTTGAGGGCTGATTTCTTGTCCTGTGATAAAAAGCATTCTTTTTCGACAGCCAAACCTCTCAGGGGAGCATTTGCCACCGTTTGGCACTATTTTTGAGTGAATTGCCGAAAACCAGATTTTTGATGAAATTGTGACCCCGGGGGTTAGGGATTTTCTCTAAAAAACACTTTTTCTGCTGGTGAAGTTGTTGAGGGCTGATTTCTTGTCCTGTGATAAAAAGCCTTCTGTTTCAACCGCCAAACCTCTAAGGGTAGCATTTACAACCGTTTGGAACGATTTTTGAGTGAATTGCCGAAAGTCAGATTTTTGCTGAAATCGTGACCCCGGTGCTTAGGGATTTTTTCAAAATAATCTTTTTCTGCCGGTGAAGTTGTTGAGGGCTGATTTCTTGTCCTGTGATAAAAAGCCTTCTTTTTCGACAGCCAAACCTCTCAGGGGAGCATTTGCCACCGTTTGGCACCATTTTTGAGTGAATTGCCGAAAGCCAGATTTTTGATGAAATTCTGACCCCGGGGTTTAGGGATTTTCTCAAAAAAACACTTTTTCTGCCGGTGAAGTTGTTGAGGGCTGATTTCTTGTCCTGTGATAAAAAGCCTTCTGTTTCAACCGCCAAACCTCTAAGGGTAGCATTTACAACCGTTTGGCACCATTTTCGAGTGAATTGCCGAAAGTCAGATTTTGGCTGAAATTGTGACCCAGGGGCCTAGGGATTTTTCGGAAAAAAAAAAATTCTGCCGGTGACGTTGTTGAGGGGTGATTTCTTGTCCTGTGATAAAAAGCCTTCTTTTTCGACCGGCAAACCTTTCAGAGGAGCATTTGCAACCGTTTGGCACCATTTTTGAGTGAATTGCCGAAAGGCAGATTTTTGCTGAAATTCTGACCCCAGGGCTTAGGGATTTTTTCAAAAAAATCTTTTTTTGCCGGTGAAGTTGTTGAGGGCTGATTTCTTGTCCTGTAATAAAAAGCCTTCTGTTTCGACCACCAAACCTCTCAGGAGAGCATTTGCAACCGTTTGGCACAATTTTTGAGTGAATTGGAGAACTTCAAATTTTTTTATGAAATTGTGACCCCGGGGATTATAGATTTTTTCAAAAAAATCTTTTTCTGGCGGTGAAGTTGTTGAGGGCTGATTCCTTGTCCTGTTATAAAAAGCCTTCTGTTTCGACCGGCAAACCTTTCAGGGGAGCATTTGCAACCGTTTGGAACCATTTTTGAGTGAATTGCGAAAAGTCAGATATTTTATGAAATTGTGACTCCGGGGATTAGAGATTTTTTCAAAAAAATCTTTTTCTGCCAGTGAAGTTGTTGAGGGCTGATTTCTTGTCCTGTGATAAAAAGCCTTCTGTTTCGACCACCAAACCTTTAGGTGGAGCATTTGCAACCGTTTGGCACCATTTTTGAGTGAATTGCCGAAAGGCAGATTTTTGCTGAAATTCTGACCCCAGGGCTTAGGTATTTTTTCAAAAAAATCTTTTTCTGCTGGTTAAGTTGTTGAGGGCAGATTTCTTGTCCTGTGAAAAAAAGCCTTCTGTTTCGAACCGGCAAACCTTTCAGAGGAGCATTTGCAACCGTTTGGCACCATTTTTGAGTGAATTGGAGAACTTCAGATTTTTTATGAAATTGTGACCCCGGGGCTTAGAGATTTTTTCAAAAAAATCTTTTTCTGCCGGTCAATTTATTGAGGGCCGATTTCTTGTGCTGTGGTAAAAAGCATTCTGTTTCGACCGCCAAACCTCTCAGGGGAGCATTTGCCACCGTTTGGCACCATTATTGAGTGAATTACCGAAAACCAGATTTTTGATGAAATTGTGACCCCGGGGGTTAGTTATTTTCTCTAAAAAACACTTTTTCTGCCGGTGAAGTTGTTGAGGGCTGATTTCTTGTCCTGTGATAAAAGGCCTTCTGTTTCAACCGCCAAACCTCTAAGGGTAGCATTTACAACCGTTTGGAACGATTTTTGAGTGAATTGCCGAAAGTCAGATTTTTGCTGAAATCGTGACCCCGGGGCTTAGGGATTTTTTCAAAATAATCTTTTTCTGCCGGTGAAGTTGTTGATGGCTGATTTCTTGTCCTGTGATAAAAAGCCTTCTTTTTCGACCGGCAAAACTTTCAGAGGAGCATTTGCAACCGTTTGGCACCATTTTCGAGTGAATTGCCGAAAGTCAGGTTTTTGCTGAAATTTTGACCCCTGGGCTTAGGGATTTTTTCAAAAAAATCTTTTTCTCCCGGTTAACTTGTTGAGGGCTGATTTCTTGTGATGTGATAAAAAGCCTTCTGTTTCGACCGGCAAACCTTTCAGAGGAGCATTTGCAACCGTTTGGCACCATTTTTGAGTGAATTGGAGAACTTCAGATTTTTGACGAAATTCTGACCCCGTGGCTTGGGAATTTTTTCAAAAAGATCTTTTTCTGTCGGTTAAGTTGTTGAGGTCTGATTTCTCGTCCTGTTATAAAAAGCCTTCTGTTTTGACCGCCAAACCTCTCAGGAGAGCATTTGCAACCGTTTGGCACAATTTTTGAGTGAATTGGAGAACTTCAAATTTTTTTATGAAATTGTGACCCCGGGGCTTATAGATTTTTTCAAAAAAATCTTTTTCTGCCGGTGAAGTTGTTGAGGGCTGATTCCTTGTCCTGTTATAAAAAGCCTTCTGTTTCGACCGGCAAACCTTTCAGGGGAGCATTTGCAACCGTTTGGAACCATTTTTGAGTGAATTGCGAAAAGTCAGATATTTTATGAAATTCTGACTCTGGGGATTAGAGATTTTTTCAAAAAAATCTTTTTCTGCCAGTGAAGTTGTTGAGGGCTGATTTCTTGTCCTGTGATAAAAAGCCTTCTGTTTCGACCACCAAACCTTTCGGTGGAGCATTTGCAACCGTTTGGCACCATTTTTGAGTGAATTGCCGAAAGGCAGATTTTTGCTGAAATTCTGACCCCAGGGCTTAGGTATTTTTTCAAAAAAATCTTTTTCTGCTGGTTAAGTTGTTGAGGGCAGATTTCTTGTCCTGTGAAAAAAAGGCTTCTGTTTCGAACCGGCAAACCTTTCAGAGGAGCATTTGCAACCGTTTGGCACCATTTTTGAGTGAATTGCTGAAAGTCAGGTTTTTGCTGAAATTTTGACCCCTGGGCTTAGGGATTTTTTCAAAAAAATCTTTTTCTGCCGGTGAAGTTGTTGAGGACTGATTTCTTGTACTGTGATAAAAAGCCTTCTGTTTCGAACCGGCAAACCTTTCAGAGGAGCATTTGCAACCGTTTGGCACCATCTTCGAGTGAAGTGGAGAACATCAGATTTTTTATGAAATTGTGACCCCGGGGCTTAGAGATTTTTTCAAAAAAATCTTTTTCTGCCGGTCAATTTGTTGAGGGCCGATTTCTTGTGCTGTGGTAAAAAGCATTCTGTTTCGACCGCCAAACCTCTCAGGGGAGCATTTGCCACCGTTTGGCACTATTTTTGAGTGAATTGCCGAAAACCAGATTTTTGATGAAATTGTGACCCCGGGGGTTAGGGATTTTCTCTAAAAAACACTTTTTCTGCCGGTGAAGTTGTTGAGGGCTGATTTCTTGTCCTGTGATAAAAAGCTTTCTGTTTCAACCGCCAAACCTCTAAGGGTAGCATTTACAACCGTTTGGAACGATTTTTGAGTGAATTGCCGAAAGTCAGATTTTTGCTGAAATTTTGACCCCTGGGCTTAGGGTTTTTTTTCAAAAAAAGCTTTTTCTGCCGGTGAAGTTGTTGAGGGCTGATTTCTTGTGATGTGATAAAAAGCCTTCTGTTTCGACCGCCAATCGTCTCAGGGGAGCATTTGCAACCGTTTGGCACCATTTTTAAGTGAATTGCCGAAAGTCAGATTTTTGTTGAAATTGTGACGCCGGGGCCTAGGGATTTTTTCAAAAAAATCTTTTCCTGCCGGTAAAATTATTGAGGGCTGATTCCTTGTCCTGTTATAAAAAGCCTTCTGTTTCGACCGGCAAACCTTTCAGGGGAGCATTTGCAACCGTTTGGAACCATTTTTGAGTGAATTGCGAAAAGTCAGATATTTTATGATATTGTGACTCCGGGGATTAGAGATTTTTTCAAAAAAATCTTTTTCTGTCAGTGAACTTGTTGAGGGCTGATTTCTTGTCCTGTGATAAAAAGCCTTCTGTTTCGACGGCCAAACCTCTCAGGAGAGCATTTGCAACCGTTTGGCACCATTTTTGAATGAATTGCCAAAAGTCAGATTTTTGCTGAAATTTTGACCCCGGGGCTTAGGGATTTTGTCAAAAAAACATTTTTCTGCCGGTGAAGTTGTTGAGGGCTGATTTCTTGTCCTGTGATAAAAAGCCTTCTGTTTCGACCGGAAAACCTTTCAGGGGAGCATTTGCAACCGTTTGGCACCATTTTTGAGTGAATTGGAGAACTTCAGATTTTTGATGAAATTCTGACCCCGGGGCTTAGGGATTTTCTCAAAAAAACACTTTTTCTGCCGGTGAAGTTGTTGAGGGCTGATTTCTTGTCCTGTGATAAAAAGCCTTCTGTTTCAACCGCCAAACCTCTAAGGGTAGCATTTACAACCGTTTGGCACCATTTTTGAGTGAATTGCCGAAAGTCAGATTTTGGCTGAAATTGTGACCCAGGGGCCTAGGGATTTTTCGGAAAAAAAAAAATTCTGCCG
This sequence comes from Podarcis pityusensis, assembly GCF_964106645.2. Taxonomy (NCBI): domain Eukaryota; kingdom Metazoa; phylum Chordata; class Lepidosauria; order Squamata; family Lacertidae; genus Podarcis; species Podarcis pityusensis. The sequence continues at coordinate 92,274,209 of NC_138027.1, read as the reverse complement.
GTGACGTTGTTGAGGGCTGATTTCTTGTCCTGTGATAAAAAGCCTTCTTTTTCGACCGGCAAACCTTTCAGAGGAGCATTTGCAACGGTTTGGCACCATTTTCGAGTGAATTGCCGAAAGTCAGGTTTTTGCTGAAATTTTGACCCCTGGGCTTAGGGATTTTCTCAAAAAAACACTTTTTCTGCCGGTGAAGTTGTTGACGGCTGATTTCTTGTCCTGTGATAAAAAGCCTTCTGTTTCGACAGCCAAACCTCTCAGAGGAGCATTTGCAACTGTTTGGCACCATTTTTGAGTGAATTGCCGAAAGTCAGATTTTTGCTGAAATTGTGACCCCGGGGCTTAGCGATTTTTTCAAAAAAATCTTTTTCTGCCGGTGAAGTTTTTGAGGACTGATTTCTTGTACTGTGATAAAAAGCCTTCTGTTTCGAACCGGCAAACCTTTCAGAGGAGCATTTGCAACCGTTTGGCACCATTTTTGAGTGAATTGGAGAACTTCAGATTTTTTATGAAATTGTGACCCCGGGGCTTAGAGATTTTTTCAAAAAAATCTTTTTCTGCCGGTGAAGTTGTTGAGGACTGATTTCTTGTGCTGTGATAAAAAGCATTCTGTTTCGACCGCCAAACCTCTCAGGGGAGCATTTGCCACCGTTTGGCACCATTTTTGAGTGAATTGCCGAAAGCCAGATTTTTGATGAAATTCTGACCCCGGGGTTTAGGGATTTTCTCAAAAAAACACTTTTTCTGCCGGTGAAGTTGTTGAGGGCTGATTTCTTGTCCTGTGATAAAAAGCCTTCTGTTTCAACCGCCAAACCTCTAAGGGTAGCATTTACAACCGTTTGGCACCATTTTTGAGTGAATTGCCGAAAGTCAGATTTTGGCTGAAATTGTGACCCAGGGGCCTAGGGATTTTTCGGGGAAAAAAAAATTCTGCCGGTGACGTTGTTGAGGGGTGATTTCTTGTCCTGTGATAAAAAGCCTTCTGTTTCGACCGCCAAACCTCTCAGGAGATCATTTGCAACCGTTTGGCACCATTTTTCAGTGAATTGCCGAAAGTCAGATTTTTGCTGAAATTGTGACCACGGGGCTTTGGGATTTTTTCAAAAAAATCTTTTGCTGCCGGTGAAGTTGTTGAGGGCTGATTTCTTGAGCTATTATAAAAAGCCTTCTGTTTCAACCGGGAAACCTTTCAGAGGAGCATTTCCAACCGTTTGGCACCATTTTTGAGTGAATTGCCGAAAGTCAGATTTTTGCTGAAATTGTGACCCCGGGGCTTAGGAAGAAGAAGAAGAAGAGTTTGGATTTGATATCCCACCTTTCACTCCCTTTTTAAGGAGTCTCAAAGCGGCTCACAATCTCCTTTCCCTTCCTCCCCCACAACATACACTCTGTGAGGTGAGTGGGGCTGAGAGACTTCAGAGAAGTGTGACTGGCCCAAGGTCACCAAGCAGCTGCAGGTGGAGGAGCGGAGACGCGAACCCGGTTCCCCAAATTACGAGTCCACAGCTCTGAACTACTACACCACACTGGCTCTCTTTGGATTTTTTCAAAAAAATCTAATACTGCCGGTGAAGTTGTTGAGGGCTGATTTCTTGTCCTGTGATAAAAAAGCCTTCTGTTTCGACCGCAAAACCTCTCAGGGGAGCATTTGCAACTATTTGGCACGATTTTTGAGTGAGTTGCCGAAAGTCAGATTTTTGCTGAAATTGTGACCCCGGGGCTTAGGGATTTTTAGAAAAAAATCTTTTGCTGCCGGTGAAGTTGTTGAGGGCTGATTTCTTGACCAATGTAAAAAGCCTTCTGTTTCGGCCGGCAAACCTTTCAGAGGAGCATTTGCAACCGTTTGGCACCAGTTTTGAGTGAATTGCCGAAAGTCAGATTTTTGCTGAAATTGTGACCCAGGGGCCTAGGGATTTTTCAAAAAAAATCTTTTTCAGCCGGTGACGTTGTTGAGGGCTGATTTCTTTTCCTGTGATAAAAAGCCTTCTGTTTCGACCGCCAAACCTCTCAGGAGATCATTTGCAACCGTTTGGCACCATTTTTCAGTGAGTTGCCGAAAGTCAGATTTTTGCTGTAATTGTGACCCCGGGGCTTAGAGGTTTTTCCAAAAAAATCTAATACTGCCGGTGAAGTTGTTGAGGGCTGATTTCTTGTCCTGTGATAAAAAGCCTTCTGTTTCGACCGCCAAACCTCTCAGGGGAGCATTTGCAACCGTTTGGCACCATTTTTGAGTGAATTCCTGAAAGTCAGATTATTGCTGAAATTGTGAGCCCGTGGCTTAGGGATTTTTTCAAAAAAATCTTTTTATACCGGTTAAGTTGTTGAGGGTTAATTTCTTTTCCTGTGATAAAAACCCTTCCGTTTCGACCGCCAAACCTCGCAGGGGAGCATTTGCATCCATTTGGCACCATTTTTGAGTGGTGGAATAGTAGTAAAATAGCTTTAAAGTAGTAGTAAAGTAGTAGTAAAATTGTGGTACAGTCTTAGTAAAATGATAGTAAAACAGTAGTGAATTAGTAGTAAAGCAGTAGTAAAATGGCAGTAAAGTAGTAGTCAAGCGGTAGTAAAGCAGTAGTAAAGTAGTAGTAAAGCAGTAGTAAAGTAGTAGTAAAGTAGAAGTAAGAATGACCTCAGACGGGTTTGTTGTACAAAAAGGCGCCATGTTGGTAGCCTCAATCACAGAGGTTTTTCCAGTTGTTTCCATATAAAGTAGTGGGGCGTGGGGAAAGGCTTCTCAGTGTTTGTATGTTGATCCCTGTTTACACTATTATGTTAAAAAGTACACCAGAATTTAGTGGTGTTGGATATTTTGGGTCCCAAAATGTCCCCGCCAGCAGTGGCTGCATAAAATCTTTTAGTCAGAACTCAGCGATGGGCAACACACTGTCGTGAGTCAGGAGCTGTGTGAGGAGCCCGTAGTCAAAACTGAGGTGAGGACAAAAGCATACCCTCCAACATTTCTCCGATGAAAATAGGGGTGCCCTGTTCTGTAACAACAATTGTACTACAGTGGTACCTCAGGTTAAGTACTTAATTCGTTCCGGAGGTCCGTTCTTAAACTGAAACTGTTTTTAACCTGAAGCACCACTTTAGCTAATGGGGCCTCCTGCTGTCGCCGCGCCGCCGGATCACGATTTCTGTTCTCAGAAGCAAATTTCTTAACCTGAAGCACTATTTCTGGGTTAGCGGAGTCTGTAACCTGAAGCATCTGTAACCTGAAGCATATGTAACCTGAAGCATATGTAACCCGAGGTACCACTGTATTTATACCACATCCATCTGCCTGGGTTGCTCTAGCCACTCTGGGCGGCTTCCAAAACATATAAAAAGGTAATAAAACAGTAAACATTAAAAAACTTCCCTATGTTGTTGTTGTTTAGTCGTTTAGTCGTGTCCGACTCTTCGTGACCCCATGGACCAGAGCACGCCAGGCACCTCTGTCCTCCACTACCTCCCGCAGTTTGGTCAAACTCATGCTGGTAACCTCGAAAACACTATCCAACCATCTCGTCCTCTGTCGCCCCCTTCTCCTTGTGCCCTCCATCTTTCCCAGCACCAGTGTCTTCTCCAGGGAGTCTTCTCTTCTCATGAGGTGGCCAAAGTACAGGAGCCTCAGCTTCACGATCTGTCCTTCCAGTGAGCACTTAGGGCTGATTTCCTTAAGAATGGATGCGTTTGATCTTCTTGCAGTCCATGGAACTCTCAAGAGTCTCCTCCAGCACCATAATTCAAAAGCATCAATTCTTCGGCGATAAGCCTTCTTTATGGTCCAGCTCTCACTTCCATACATCACTACTGGGAAAACCATGGCTTTAACTATACGGACCTTTGTTGGCAAGGTGACGTCTCTACTTCTCAAGATGCTGTCTAGGCCTGTCATTGCCCTTCTCCCAAGAAGCAGGCGTCTTTTAATTTCGTGGCTGCTGTCACCACCTGCAGTGATCATGGAGCCCAAGAAAGTAAAATCTCTCACTGCCTCCATTTCTTCCCCTTCTATTTGCCAGGAGGTGATGGGACCAGTGGCCATGATCTTCGTTTTTTTGATGTTGAGCTTCAGACCATATTTTGCGCTCTCCTCTTTCACCCTCATTAAAAGGTTCTTTAATTCCTCCTCACTTTCTGCCATCAAGGTTGTGTCATCTGCATATCTGAGGTTGTTGATATTTCTTCCGGCAATCTTAACTCCAGCTTGGGATTCATCCAGCCCAGCCTTTCGCATGATGCATTCTGCATATAAATTAAATAAGCAGGGAGACAAAATACAGCCTTGTTGTACTCCTTTTCCAATTTTGAACCAATCAGTTGTTTCATATCCAGTTCTAACTGTAGCTTCTTCTCCCACATAGAGATTTCTCAGGAGACAGATGAGGTGATCAGGCACTCCCATTTCTTTAAGAACTTGCCATAGTTTGCTGTGGTCGACACAGTCAAAGGCTTTTGCATAGTCAATGAAGCAGAAGTAGATGTCTTTCTGGAACTCTCTAGCTTTCTCCATAATCCAGCGCATGTTTGCAAATTGGTCTCTGGTTCCTCTGCCTCTTCTAAATCCAGCTTGCACTTCTGGGAGTTCTCGATCCACATACTGCTTGAGCCTTCCTTGTAGAATTTTAAGCATAACCTTGATAGCGTGTGAAATGAGTGCAATTGTGCGGTAGTTGGAGCATTCTTTGGCACTGCCCTTCTTTGAGATTGGGATGTAGACTGATCTTCTCCCATCTTCTGGCCACTGCTGAGTTTTCCAAATTTGCTGGCATATTGAGGGTAGCACCTTAACAGCATCATCTTTTAAAATTTTAAATAGTTCAGCTGGAATACCATCACTTCCACTGGCCTTGTTATTTGCAGTGCTTTCTAAGGCCCATTTGACTTCACTTTCCAGGATGTCTGGCTCAAGGTCAGCAACCACACTACCTGGGGTGTACAAGACATCCATATCTTTCTGGTATAATTCCTCTGTGTATTCTTGCCACCTCTTCTTGATGTCTTCTGCTTCTGTTAGGTCCTTACCACTTTTGTCCTTTATTATGGTAATCTTTGTACGAAATGTTCCTTTCATATCTCCAATTTTCTTGAACAGATCTCTGGTTCTTCCCATTCTGTTGTTTTCCTCTATTGTTTGCATTGTTCGTTTAAGAAGGCCTTCTTGTCTCTCCTTGCTATTCTTTGGAAATCTGCATTCAATTTCCTGTATCTTTCACTATCTCCCTCGCATTTTGCTTGCCTTCTCTCCTCCGCTATTTGTAAGGCCTCGTTGAACAGCCACTTTGCTTTCTTGCATTTCCTTTTCATTGGGATGGTTTTCATTGTTGCCTCCTGTACAATGTTACGAGCCTCTATCCATAGTTCGACAGGCACCCTTTCCACCAAATCTAAATCCTTAAACCTGTTCGTCACTTCCACTGTGTATTCATAAGGGATTTGACTTAGATTATATCTTACCGGCCCAGTGGTTTTTCCTACTTTCTTCAGTTTAAGCTTGAATTTTGCTATAAGAAGCTGATGATCTGAGCCACAGTCAGCTCCAGGTCTTGTTTTTGTCAGGAAAAAGCAGCAATGCGGCAGCGAGCTGCAGGTGGCTGGAAAGCCAAACAGGATGTTGATGTTTGGGACTGTACCGTGGGAACAAAGGGACAGTCTATTCACTGTACTGAGCACCGGATGTTAGCTCAGAGTGTCATCTGACCTGTACTGGAAGTACAGGGGAGGAGTCTATCTCTCTCTTCTGTAGGAGACTGGAGAGTGCAGACGTGTTTCTCTGTACTGCTGCAATGACAGAAATAAAGACATGTAAATAGATTTCGGTCTGTCTCTTTCCCCTCCCTGAGGGAAGCAGGGAGGAGGGAGAAATGGTGTGTCCCTCTCACGCTGAGTGGGATCGCCGATTGTGACCTTGCCTGTATCCTGCCGGGAGACGCAGACGGGGAGGTCAACAAGGATCTTAAGCCTGGTGCCTGGAGAGTGGCCAGTTACCTCTGACAGAGGCTTAAGAGTCCGACAGTTTTTGCTGACTGTACAGAGCTTCTCCATCTTTGGCTGCAGAGAATATAATCAATCTGATTTCGATGCTGCCCATCTGGTGATGTCCATGTGTAGAGTCGTCTCTTGTGTTGTTGGAAAAGCGTGTTTGTGATGACCAGCTTGTTCTCTTGACAGAACTCTATTAGCCTTTGCCCTGCTTTGTTTTGATCTCCAAGGCCAAACTTGCCAGTTGTTCCTTTTATCTCTTGCCTCCCTACTTTAGCATTCCAATCCCCTATAATGAGAAGAACATCCTTCTTTGGTGTCACTTCTATAAGGTGTTGTTAGTCTTCATAGAATTGGTCAATTTCAGTTTCTTCAGCACCAGTAGTTGGTGCATAAACTTGGATTACTGTGATGTTAAAAGGTCTGCCTTGGATTCGTATCGAGATCATTCTATCATTCTATTCTATGTATAACTCCATACCATCCAACATTTCTCCCATGAACATAGGGACGTCCTAAGGAAAAGCAGGATAACATCAAAAACCAGGACAGCTTCAATAAATCTGGGACTGTCCCGGCAAAATTAGGGACAACTGGAAGGTTTGCAAAAGTGGGGAAGTTAAGATCAAGGAACAAGAGAGAAGTCATGAGTGAAGGACAAGCCAAAGGAGAGGTTGAGGGAGGAGGCTTATTGGTTTGTTCTTGTTCTTGTTTTTATTGTGTATTTTGTGTTTTTTACCTTGCATTTTTAAGTTGTAAACCAACCTTAAATCTACGGATGAAGGGCAGTATATACAATTAATAAAATAGTAACAATACTATTTGTTACTATAGACAGGCATGCCATTGTTCAGGAAGGTCTACTGTATAAATAGGGGTATAAATAGAAAAGTAGTATAAGTAATAAAGTAGCAGTAGTAAAGTGGAAGTAAAGTGGTAGTAAAGCAATAGTAAACCAGTAGTGAAGTAGCAGTTAAGTAATGGTAAAACAATAGTAAAGTGGTGGAATAGAAGCAGTAAAATAGCATTAAAGTAGTAGTAACGCAGTAGTAAAATAGTAGTAAAATGGTAGGAAGGCAGTAGTGAAATAGCAGTAAGATAGTAGTAAAGCGGTAGTAAAATGTTCCAATAGTAAAGTGATGGAATAGTAGTAAAATAGCTTTAAAGTAGTAGTAAAGTTGTAGTAAAATTGTAGAAAAATAGTAGTAGTAAAATGATAGTAAGATAGTAGTAAAATGGTAGTAAAGCAGCAGCAAGGTAGTAATTAAATGATAGTAAAGTAGTAGTAAAGTAGTAGTAAGATGGTAGAAAGGAAGTAGCAAAGCGGTAGTAAAGTAGTAGTAAAGTAGTAGCAAAGTAGTAGTGAAGCAGTAGTAAAGCAGTAGTAAAATGGTACTAAAGTAGTAGTAAAGTAATAGTAAAACAGTAGTAAAGCAGGAGTAAGAATGAACTCAGAAGTGTTCGTTGTACAAAAAGGCGCCATGTTGGTAGCCTCAATCACAGAGGTTTTTCCAGTTGTTTCCATATAAAGTAGTGGGGCGGGGGGAATGGCTTCTCAGTGTTTGTATGTTGATCCCTGTTTACACTATTATGTTAAAAAGTACACCAGAATTTAGTGGCGTTGGATATTTTGGGTCCCAAAATGTCCCCGCCAGCAGTGGCTGCATAAAATCCTTTAGTCAGAACAGAGCGATGGGCAACACACTGTCGTGAGTCAGGAGCTGTGTGAGGAGCCAGTAGTCAAAATACGGGATCTGACTTAGATTATATCTTACCGGCCCAGTGGTTTTTCCTACCTTCTTCAGTAGGCACCATTTTTGAGTGAATGGCCGAAAGTCAGATATTTGATGAAATAGGGATTTTTTCAAAAAAATCTTTTTCTGCCAATTAAGTTGTCGAGGGCTGATTTCTTTCTGAGATAAAAACCCTTCTGTTTCGACCGCCAAACCTCTTAGGGGAGCATTTGCAACCGTTTGGCAACATTCTTGAGTGAATGGCCGAAAGTTAGATTTTTGATGAAATTGTGACCCCGGGGTTTAGGGATTTTTTCAAAAAAATCTTTTTCTGCCGGTGAAGTTATTGAGGGCTGATTTCTTGTCCTGTGATAAAAAGCCTTCTGTTTCGACCAGCAAACCTTTCAGGGCAGCATTTGCAACCGTTTGTCACCATTTTTGAGTGAATTGCCGAAGGTCAGATTTTTTATGAAATTGTGACCCTCGGGCTTAGGCATTTTTTCAAAAAAACTTTTTCTCCTGGTTAACTGGTCGAGGGCTGATTTCTTTTCCTGTGATAAAAAGCCTTCTGTTTCGACCGCCAAACCTCTCACGGGAGCATTTGCAACCGTTTGGCACCATTTTTGAGTGAATTAAAGAACTTCAGAGTTTATATGAAATTCCGACCCCGGGGCTTGGGAATTTTTTCAAAAACTTTTTTTTATCCTGGTGAAGTTATTGAGGGCTGATTTCTTGTCCTATGATAAAAAGCCTTCTGTTTCGACCAGCAAACCTTTCAGGGGAGCATTTGCAACTGTTTGGCATCATTTTCGAGTGAATTGCCAAAAGTCAGATTTTTGCTGAAATTTTGATCCTCGGGCTTAGGCATTTTTTCAAAGAAATCTTTTTCTCCCAGTTAACTTGTCGAGGGCTGATTTCTTTTGCTGTGATAAAAAGCCTTCTGTTTCGAGCGACAAACCTCTCGGGGGAGCATTTGCAACCGTTTGGCACCATTTTCGAGTGAATTGCCAAAAGACAGATTTTTGCTTAAATTGTGACCCTCGGGCTTAGGCATTTTTTCAAAAAAATATTTTTCTCCCGGTAAACTTGTAGAGGGCTGATTTCTTTTCCTGTGACAAAAAGCCTTCTGTTTCGACCGCAAAACCTCTCACGGGATCATTTGCAAATATTTGGCAGCATTTTTGAGTCAATTGGAGAACTTCAGATTTTTGCTGAAATTGTGACCCCGGGGTTTAGGGATTTTTTCAAAAAAATCGTTTTCTGCCGGTGAAGTTGTTGAGGGATGATTTCTTGTCCTACTATAAAAAGCCTTCTGTTTCGACCGCAAAAACTCCCAGGGGAGCATTTGCAACCATTTGGCACCATTTTTGAGTGAATTGCCGAAAGGCAGATTTTTTATGAAATTGTGACCCCAGGGCTTAGGGATTTTTTCAAAAAAAACTTTTTCTGCCGGTGAAGTTGTTGAGGGCTGATTTCTTGTCCAGTGATAAAAAGCCTTTTGTTTCGACCGCAAAACCTCTCACGGGTGCATTTGCAACCGTTTGTCACCATTTTTGAGTGAATTGCCGAAAGTCAGATTTTATATGAAATTGTAACCCCTTAGGGATTATTTCAAAAAAATCCTTTTCTTCCGGTTAAATTGTTGAGGGCTGATTTCTTGTGCTGTGATAAAAAGACTTCTGTTTCGACCGCCAAACCTCTCAGAGGTGAATTTGCAACCGTTTGGCAGCATTTTTGAGTGAATTGCTGAAAGTCAGATTTTTGATGAAATTGTGACCCCAGGGCTTAGAGATTTTTTCAAAAAAAGTCTCTTTCTGTCGGTAAGGTTGTTGAGGGCTGATTTCTTATCCTGTGATAATAAGCCTTCTGTTTCGACCGGCAAACCTTTCAGAGGAGCATTTGCAACCGTTTGGCACCATTTTTGAGTGAATTGGAGAACTTCAGATTTTTTATGAAATTGTGACCCTCGGGCTTAGGCATTTTTTCAAAAAAACTTTTTCTCCTGGTTAACTGGTCGAGGGCTGATTTCTTTTCCTGTGATAAAAAGCCTTCTGTTTCGACCGCCAAACCTCTCACGGGAGCATTTGCAACCGTTTGGCACCATTTTTGAGTGAATTAAAGAACTTCAGAGTTTATATGAAATTCCGACCCCGGGGCTTGGGAATTTTTTCAAAAAAATTTTTTTATGCTGGTGAAGTTATTGAGGGCTGATTTCTTGTCCTGTGATAAAAAGCCTTCTGTTTCGACCAGCAAACCTTTCAGGGGAGCATTTGCAACCGTTTGTCACCATTTTTGAGTGAATTGCCGAAGGTCAGATTTTTGCTGAAATTGTAACCCTTAGGGATTTTTTCAAAAAAATCTTTTTCTGCTGGTTAAGTTGTCGAGGTCTGATTTCTTTTCCTGTGATAAAAAGCCTTCTGTTTCGACCGCCAAACCTCTCAGAGGAGAATTTGCAACCGTTTGGCAGCATTTTTGAATGAATTGCCGAAAGTCAGATTTTTGCTGAAATTGCGACGCCGGGGCTTAGGGATTTTTTCAAAAAAATCTTTTTCTCCCGGTTAACTTGTCGAGGGCTGATTTCTTTCCCTGTGATAAACTTCCTTCTGTTTCGACCGCAAAAACTCTCAGGGGAGCATTTGCAACCGTTTGGCACCATTTTTGAGTGAATTGGAGAACTTCAGATTTTATATGAAATTCTGACCCCGGGGCTTGGGAAATGTTTCAAAAAAATCTTTTTCTGCCGATGAAGTTGTTGAGGGCTGATTTCTTGTCCGGTGATAAAAAGCCTTCTGTTTCGACCGGCAAACCTTTCAGGGGAGCATTTGCAACCGTTTGTCACCATTTTTGAGTGAATTGCCGAAAGTCAGATTTTTGATCAAATTGTGACCCCGGGGCTTAGAGATTTTTTCAAAAAAATCTTTTTCTGCCGGTGAAGTTGTTGAGGGCTGATTTCTTGTCCTTTGATAATAAGCCTTCTGTTTCGACAAGCAAACCTCTCAGGGGAGCATTTGCAACCGTTTGGCACCATTTTCGAGTGAATTAGAGAACTTCAGATTTTTTATGAAATTGTGACCCCGGGGCTTAGGGATATATTCAAAAAACTCTTTTTCTGCCAGTGAAGTTGTTGAGGGCTGATTTCTTGTGCGGTGATAAAAAGCCTTCTGTTTCGACCGCAAAACCTGTCACGGGATCATTTGCAACAGTTTGGCACGATTTTTGAGTGAATTGCCGAGGTATTCTTGTCGAACCAGACATGGTGGGCCCCTATTTTAGCATCTCTCTTTACTACTATTAATGCTACTCTTAAGATTCCACCTAATTGGAAACAGAGCATAGTCATCCCAATACATAAAAAGGGGGATCCACAAGATCCGCGTAACTATCGACCTATCAGCCTGCTGGACATATCATACAAGGTCTACTCTAGATTCTTGCTAGAGAAATTAATCGAGTGGGCAGAAGAAACAAAGCTATTCCACCCGGAACAGGCTGGCTTCCGTAAAGGTCACAGCACATCTGGCCAATGTCTTGTTCTATTTACCCTGATTGATAAATACCTAAACAGGTTCAACTGCAAACTACACGCGGCTTTTGTGGACCTGACCTCCGCTTTTGACTCCATCCCCAGAGATAGGCTATGGCAGAAGCTTAGTTACACTAACATAGATAAGAGACTCCTCCACCTTCTTATGGAAATTCATAATGACATATCGGCCAGAGTAAAATTCGGCCCTCTGGGAGCTCTATCTGATCCTTTCCCTCTGAATAAAGGGGTCAAACAGGGCTGCCTCTTGGCCCCTTTTCTATTCAATTTCTACATCAATGACATCGTTACAACCATGAAGGCCCTAAATCAATCTGCCCCCTCTTTACAACAGCTCAAGATCCCCATATTACTCTATGCGGACGACATGGTGATACTGTCTTTAACCAAGCAGGGCTTAAACAACATGCTCAGAGGGCTCATGACATATTGTGATACCAACTCCCTCAAAATCAATTTCGCCAAAACCAAAATTCTTACTTTTGGCACGAAAACTCGGAAGCCTTTCTGGAATTTTGAGGGCCACTCTATTGAATATTGTTCAGCATTCAAGTATTTGGGTATCACTTTTCAGCATGGGCTTAGCTGGTCAGCTCACCTAAATATGACCATCCTGGCTGCCCGTAGAACCATCAAAGCCTTGGAGAAATTCTTCTATGCAAAAGGCGGCCAGTTGGTTCCACCAATCAGAAAAGCATTTATCAGCAAAGTCCTCCCGATGTTACTGTATGGGGTTGAAATCTGGGGGTGGAATTTAAAAACACTACAATGGCTGGAGATTCTGCAAAACTCTTTTGCACGAAAGATACTGGGCCTCCCCAAGGGTTCAGTTGCTGCACAGTTAAGAACAGAACTGGGCCTCCCCTCCATTGTTGCGAGAGCCCACATTAGAATCATTAGTTTTTACTGTAAATTAATCAATGCCCCAGGTTCCCTACTAGCTAGGCAAGCCTTTTTAACTTGTTCTCATACCAACAAATGGTCCAAGGCCATGGAGACTATTACTGCACGCTACTCCCTCCCAGATCTCGACACGCTGTCATCTTGGGACCAACATAAAATCCGGGCCTGGATTCTTACAAGAGACGAGGCCATGGACCGGGCACAGTCCATTACAGCTCGCCTCTCCATGTGGCTCCCTAAAGTGAAAGTGGTAAGATCACTTGCCAACTACTTGATAGACCTGACGGAGCCCAATTTGAGAAGAGCATTTACTATGGCCCGTTTCCATTCTATACCCACGGCCTTCCTGCAGGGGATTTACTCTAAGACCCCTATTACTCAGCGTTTATGTCCATGCACAATGAATGAAGTAGAGGACTTCATACATTTCTTTTTCTACTGCCCTATTTATGAGCCAATAAGACCTAAGCTCCTCCTAAGCTCCTCCTCTTGATCCCGTCCACCATTACATCTAAGGAAGACTGTTTGAAATCGCTTCTTGTGGACGCAAATCCCCAAATTTCACGTGGGGTGGCAATCTTTATAGTGCAGGCTCTGAAACTCAGGGCTACTCTGATTGGGTAGTGTGTCCTAGACCTGGACCTGTTTTAATTCTTTTTATTACTTTTTCAACCCAATGTGCCGAGCCTATTTTGGGGCCATTTTATGTTTTATATACATCCGCATTTTGGATTCTTGGCGCTGGCAACTAAATCTTTACATTATTGTCTTAGGGTAATTTAAATGTCATTACGCCAGTAATATCGCTTTGAATTTTGTTTGGTTGCTTGTCTCTAGTATTTTTGTCTTATTTTGCTATGGCTGTATGCTAATGCAATAAAGGTTTTGATATTGAGTGAATTGCGGAAAGCCAGATTTTTGATGAAATTTTGACCCCGGGGCTTGGGAATTTTTTCAAAAAACTCTTTTTCTGCCAGTGAAGTTGTTGAGGGCTGATTTCTTGTGCGGTGATAAAAACCCTTCTGTTTCGACCGCCAAACCTCTCAGGGGAGAATTGGCAACCGTTTGGCACCATTTTTGAGTGAATTGCCGAAAGTCAGATTTTATATGAAATTGTAACCCCTTAGGGATTTTTTCAAAAAAATCTTTTTCTGCCGGTAAGGTTGTTGAGGGCTGATTTCTTGTCCTGTGATAAAAAGCATTCTGTTTCGCCCGGCAAACATCTCAGGGGAGCATTTGCAACCGTTCAGCACCATTTTTGCCTGAATTGCCGAAAATCAGATTTTTGCTGAAATTGTGACCCTCGGGCTTCGGCATTTTCTCAAAGAAGTCTTTTTCTCCCGGTTAACTTGTCGAGGTCTGATTTCTTTTGCTGTGATAAAAAGCCTTCTTTTTCGAGCGACAAACCTCTCACGGGAACATTTGCAACCGTTTCGCACCATTTTCGAGTGAATTGCCAAAAGTCAGATATTTTATGAAATTGTGACCCCGGGGAATATAGATTTTTTTAAAAAAAATCTTTTTCTGCCAGTGAAGTTGTTGAGGGCTGATTTCTTGTCCTGTGATAAAAAGCATTCTGTTTCGACCGCCAAACCTCTCAGGGGACCATTTGCAACCGTTTGGCACCATTTTTGAGTGAATTGCCGAAAGTCAGATATTTTATGAAATTGTGACCCCGGGGCTTAGGGATTTTTTCAAAAAAATCTTTTTCTGCTGGTTAAGTTGTCGAGGGCTGATTTTTTGTCCTGTGATAAAAAGCCTTCTGTTTCGACCGGCAAACCTTTCAGGCGAGCATTTGCAACCGTTTGGCACCATTTTTGAGTGAATTGCCAAAAGTCAGATATTTTATGAAATTGTGACCCCGGGGATTAGAGATTTTTTCAAAAAAATCTTTTTCTGCCGTTTAAGTTGTTGAGGGCTGATTTCTTTTCCTGTGATAAAAAGCGTTCTGTTTCAATCGCCAAACCTCTCAGGGGAGCATTTCCAACCGTTTGGCACCATTTTTGAGTGAATTAGAGAACTTCAGATTTTTTATGAAATTGTGACCCCGGGGCTTAGGGATATATTAAAAAAAATCTTTTTCTGCCAGTGAAGTTGTTGAGGGCTGATTTCTTGTCCTGTGATAAAAAGCATTCTGTTTCGACCGCCAAACCTCTCAGGGGAGCATTTGCAACCTTTTTGCACCATTTTCGAGTGAATTGCCAAAAGTCAGATTTTTGATGAAATTGTGACCCCGGGGCTTAGGGATTTTTTCAAAAAAATCTTTTCCTGCTGGTTAAGTTGACGAGGGATAATTTTTTGTCCTGTGATAAAAAGCCTTCTGTTTCGACCGCCAAACCTCTCAGGGAAGCATTTACAACCGTTTGGCACCATTTTTGAGTGAATTGCCGAAAGTCAGATTTTTGCTGAAATTGTGACCCCGGGGCTTAGGGATTTTTTCAAAAAAATATTTTTCTGCCGGTGAAGTTGTTGAGGGCTGATTTTTTGTCCTGTGATAAAAAGCTTTCTGTTTCGACCGGCAAACCTTTCAGGGGAGCATTTGCAACCGTTTGGAACCATTTTTGAGTGAATTGCCAAAAGTCAGATATTTTATGAAATTGTGACCCCGGGGATTAGAGATTTTTTCAAAAAAATCTTTTTCTGCCAGTGAAGTTGTTGAGGGCTGATTTTTTTTCCTGTGATAAAAGCCTTCTGTTTCGACCGCCAAACCTCTCAGGAGAGCATTTGCAACCGTTTGGCACCATTTTTGAGTTAATTAGAGAACTTCAGATTTTTTATGAAATTGTGACCCCGGGGCTTAGGGATATATTCAAAAAAATCCTTTTCTGCCAGTGAAGTTGTTGAGGGCTGATTTCTTGTCCTGTGATAAAAAGCCTTCTGTTTCGACCGCCAAACCTCTCAGGGGAGCATTTGCCACCGTTTGGCACCATTTTCGAGTGAATTGCGAAAAGTCAGATATTTTATGAAATTGTGACTCCGGGGATTAGAGATTTTTTCAAAAAAATCTTTTCCTGCCGGTGAAATTGTTGAGGGCTGATTCCTTGTACTGTTATAAAAAGCCTTCTGTTACGACCACCAAACCTGTCGGTGGAGCATTTGCAACCGTTTGGCACCATTTTTGAGTGAATTGCCGAAAGGCAGATTTTTGCTGAAATTCTGACCCCAGGGCTTAGGGATTTTTTCAAAAAAATCTTTTTTTGCCGGTGAAGTTGTTGAGGGCTGATTTCTTGTCCTGTAATAAAAAGCCTTCTGTTTCGACCGCCAAACCTCTCAGGAGAGCATTTGCAACCGTTTGGCACAATTTTTGAGTGAATTGGAGAACTTCAAATTTTTTTATGAAATTGTGACCCCGGGGCTTATAGATTTTTTCAAAAAAATCTTTTTCTGCCGGTGAAGTTGTTGAGGGCTGATTCCTTGTCCTGTTATAAAAAGCCTTCTGTTTCGACCGGCAAACCTTTCAGGGGAGCATTTGCAACCGTTTGGAACCATTTTTGAGTGAATTGCGAAAAGTCAGATATTTTATAAAATTGTGACTCCGGGGATTAGAGATTTTTTCAAAAAAATCTTTTTCTGCCAGTGAAGTTGTTGAGGGCTGATTTCTTGGCCTGTGATAAAAAGCCTTCTGTTTCGACCACCAAACCTTTCGGTGGAGCATTTGCAACCGTTTGGCCCCATTTTTGAGTGAATTGCCGAAAGGCAGATTTTTGCTGAAATTCTGACCCCAGGGCTTAGAGATTTTTTCAAAAAAATCTTTTTCTGCCGGTCAATTTATTGAGGGCCGATTTCTTCTGCTGTGGTAAAAAGCATTCTGTTTTGACCGCCAAACCTCTCAGGGGAGCATTTGCCACCGTTTGGCACCATTTTTGAGTGAATTGTCGAAAACCAGATTTTTGATGAAATTGTGACCCCGGGGGTTAGGGATTTTCTCTAAAAAACACTTTTTCTGCCGGTGAAGTTGTTGAGGGCTGATTTCTTGTCCTGTGATAAAAAGCCTTCTGTTTCAACCGCCAAACCTCTAAGGGTAGCATTTACAACCGTTTGGAACGATTTTTGAGTGAATTGCCGAAAGTCAGATTTTTGCTGAAATTGTGACCCCGGGGCTTAGGGATTTTTTCAAAATAATCTTTTTCTGCTGGTGAAGTTGTTGAGGGCTGATTTCTTGTCCTGTGATAAAAAGGCTTCTGTTTTGACCACCAAACCTCTCAGGAGAGCATTTGCAACCGTTTGGAACCATTTTTGACAGAATTGGAGAACTTCAGATTTTTGATGAAATTCTGACCCCGTGGCTTCGGAATTTTTTCAAAAAAATCTTTTTCTGTCGGTTAAGTTGTTGAGGTCTGATTTCTTGTCCTGTTATAAAAAGCCTTCTGTTTCGACCGGCAAACCTTTCAGGGGAGCATTTGCAACCGTTTGGAACCATTTTTAAGTGAATTGCCGAAAGTCAGATTTTTGTTGACATTGTGACGCCGGGGCTTAGGGATTTTTTCAAAAAAATCTTTTCCTGCCGGTGAAATTGTTGAGGGCTGATTTCTTGTCCTGTGATAAAGAGCCTTCTGTTTCGACCGCCAAGCCTCTCAGGAGAGCATTTGCAACCGTTTGGCACAATTTTTGAGTGAATTGGAGAACTTCAATTTTTTTACGAAATTGTGACCCCGGGGCTTATAGATTTTTTCAAAAAAATCTTTTTCTGCCGTTGAAGTTGTTGAGGGCTGATTTCTTGTGCTGTGATAAAAAGCCTTCTGTTTCGACCGCCAAACCTCTAAGGGTAGCATTTACAACCGTTTGGAACCATTTTTAAGTGAATTGCAGAAAGTCAGATATTTTATGAAATTGTGACTCCGGGGATTAGAGATTTTTTCAAAAAAATCTTTTCCTGCCAGTGAAGTTGTTGAGGGCTGATTTCTTGTCCTGTGATAAAAAGCCTTCTGTTTCGACCACCAAACCTTTCGGTGGAGCATTTGCAACCGTTTGGCACCATTTTTGAGTGAATTGCCGAAAGGCAGATTTTTGCTGAAATTCTGACCCCAGGGCTTAGGTATTTTTTCAAAAAAATCTTTTTCTGCTGGTTAAGTTGTTGAGGGCAGATTTCTTGTCCTGTGAAAAAAAGCCTTCTGTTTCGACGGCCAAACCTCGCAGGAGAGCATTTGCAACCGTTTGGCACCATTTTTGAGTGAATTGCCGAAAGTCAGGTTTTTGCTGAAATTTTGACCCCTGGGCTTAGGGATTTTTTTCAAAAAAAGCTTTTTCTGCCGGTGAAGTTGTTGAGGGCTGATTTCTTGTGATGTGATAAAAAGCCTTCTGTTTTGACCGCCAATCGTCTCAGGGGAGCATTTGCAACCGTTTGGAACCATTTTTAAGTGAATTGCCGAAAGTCAGATTTTTGTTGAAATTGTGACGCCGGGGCTTAGGGATTTTTTCAAAAAAATCTTTTCTTGCCGGTAAAATTATTGAGGGCTGATTCCTTGTCCTGTTATAAAAAGCCTTCTGTTTCGACGGCCAAACCTCTCAGGAGAGCATTTGCAACCGTTTGGCACCATTTTTGAATGAATTGCCAAAAGTCAGATTTTTGATGAAATTTTGACCCCGGGGCTTAGGGATTTTGTCAAAAAAACATTTTTCTGCCGGTGAAGTTGTTGAGTTCTGATTTCTTGTCCT
Source organism: Podarcis pityusensis (assembly GCF_964106645.2). Lineage (NCBI taxonomy): Eukaryota > Metazoa > Chordata > Lepidosauria > Squamata > Lacertidae > Podarcis > Podarcis pityusensis. The sequence continues at coordinate 92,256,413 of NC_138027.1, read as the reverse complement.
GTGATAAAAAGCCTTCTGTTTCGACCGGAAAACCTTTCAGGGGAGCATTTGCAACCGTTTGGCACCATTTTTGAGTGACTTGCCGAAAGTCAGATTTTTGATGAAATTCTGACCCCGGGGCTTAGGGATTTTCTCAAAAAAACACTTTTTCTGCCGGTGAAGTTGTTGAGGGCTGATTTCTTGTCCTGTGATAAAAAGCCTTCTGTTTCGACCGGCAAACCTTTCGGTGGAGCATTTGCAACCGTTTGGCACCATTTTTGAGTGAATTGCCGAAAGGCAGATTTTTTCTGAAATTCTGACCCCAGGGCTTAGGGATTTTTTCAAAAAAATCTTTTTCTGCTGGTTAAGTTGTTGAGGGCAGATTTCTTGTCCTTTGAAAAAAAGCCTTCTGTTTCGACGGCCAAACATCGCAGGAGAGCATTTGCAACCGTTTGGCACCATTTTTGAGTGAATTGCCAAAAGTCAGATATTTTATGAAATTGTGACCCCGGGGATTAGAGATTTTTTCAAAAAAATCTTTTTCTGCCAGTGAAGTTGTTGAGGGCTGATTTCTTTTTCTGGAATAAAAAGCCTTCTGTTTCAATCGCCAAACCTCTCAGGGGAGCATTTCCAACCGTTTGGCACCATTTTTGAGTGAATTAGAGAACTTCAGATTTTTTATGAAATTGTGACCCCGGGGCTTAGGGATATATTAAAAAAAATCTTTTTCTGCCAGTGAAGTTGTTGAGGGCTGATTTCTTGTCCTGTGATAAAAAGCATTCTGTTTCGACCGCCAAACCTCTCAGGGGAGCATTTGCAACCTTTTTGCACCATTTCCGAGTGAATTGCCATAAGTCAGATTTTTGATGAAATTGTGACCCCGGGGCTTTGGAATTGTTTCAAAAAAATCTTTTTCTGCCGGTTAAGTTGTTGAGGGCTAATTTTTTGTCCTGTGATAAAAAGCCTTCTGTTTCGACCGCCAAACCTCTCAGAGAAGCATTTGCCACCGTTTGGCACCATTTTCGAGTGAATTGCCGAAAGTCAGATTTTTGCTGAAATTGTGACCCCGGGGCTTAGGGATTTTTTCAAAAAAATATTTTTCTGCCGGTGAAGTTGTTGAGGGCTGATTTTTTGTCCTGTGATAAAAAGCTTTCTGTTTCGACCGGCAAACATTTCAGGGGAGCATTTGCAACCGTTTGGCATCATTTTTGAGTGAATTGCCAAAAGTCAGATATTTTATGAAATTGTGACCCCGGGGATTAGAGATTTTTTCAAAAAAATCTTTTTCTGCTGGTTAAGTTGTTGAGGGCAGATTTCTTGTCCTGTGAAAAAAAGCCTTCTGTTTCGACCACCAAACCTCTCAGGAGAGCATTTGCAACCGTTTGGCACCATTTTTGAATGAATTGCTGAAAGTCAGAGTTTTGCTGAAATTCTGACCCCAGGGCTTAGGGATTTTTTCAAAAAAATCTTTTTCTCCCGGTTAACTTGTTGATGGCTGATTTCTTGTCCTGTGAAAAAAAAGCCTTCTGTTTCGACCGGCAAACCTTTCGGTGCAGCATTTGCAACCATTTGGCACCATTTTTGAGTGAATAGCCGAAAGGCCGATTTTTGCTGAAATTTTGACCCCGGGGCTTAGGGATTATTTCAAAAAAATCTTTTTCTGCCGGTGAAGTTGTTGAGGACTGATTCCTTGTACTGTGATAAAAAGCCTTCTGTTTCGAAACGGCAAACCTTCCAGAGGAGCATTTGCAACCGTTTGGCACCATTTTTGAGTGAATTGGAGAACTTCAGATTTTTTATGAAATTGTGACCCCGGGGCTTAGGGATATTTTCAAAAAAAATCTTTTTCTGCCCGTGAAGGTGTTGAGGGCTGATTTCTTGCCCTGTGATAAAAAGCCTTCTGTTTCGACCGGAAAACCTTTCAGGGGAGCATTTGCAACCGTTTGGCACCATTTTTGAGTGAATTGCCGAAAGTTAGATTTCTCCTATAATTGTGATCCTGGGGCTTAGGGATTTTTTGAAAAAAATCTTTTTCTCCCGGTTAACTTGTCGAGGGCTGATTTCTTTTCCTGTGATAAAAAGCCTTCTGTTTCGACTGCCAAACCTCTCAGGGGAGCATTTGCAACTGTTTGGCACAATTTTTGAGTATATTGGAGAACTTCCGATTTTTTATGAAATTGTGACCCCGGGGCTTAGAGATTATTTCAAAAAAATCTTTTTCTGCCTGTAAATTTGTTGAGGGCCGATTTCTTGTGCTGTGATAAAAAGCATTCTGTTTCGACCGCCAAACCTCTCAGGGGAGCATTTGCCACCGTTTGGCACCATTTTTGAGTGAATTGCCAAAAGCCAGATTTTTGATGAAATTGTGACCCCGGGTCTTAGGGATTTTCTCAAAAAAACACTTTTTCTGCCGGTGAAGTTGTTGAGGGCTGATTTCTTGTCCTGTGATAAAAAGCCTTCTGTTTCAACCGCCAAACCTCTAAGGGTAGCATTTACAACCGTTTGGAACGATTTTTGAGTGAATTGCCGAAAGTCAGATTTTTGCTGAAATCGTGCCCCCGGGGCTTAGGGATTTTTTCAAAATAATCTTTTTCTGCCGGTGAAGTTGTTGAGAGCTGATTTCTTGTCCTGTGATAAAAAGCCTTCTTTTTCGACCGGCAAAGCTTTCAGAGGAGCATTTGCAATGGTTTGGCACCATTTTCGAGTGAATTGCCGAAAGTCAGGTTTTTGCTGAAATTTTGACCCCTGGGCTTAGGGATTTTTTCAAAAAAATCTTTTTCTGCCGGTGAAGTTGTTGAGGGCTGATTTCTTGTGATGTGATAAAAAGCCTTCTGTTTCGACCGCCAATCCTCTCAGGGGAGCATTTGCAACCGTTTGGCACCATTTTTGAGTGAATTGGAGAACTTCAGATTTTTCATGAAATTCTGACCCCGGGGCTTAGGGATTTTCTCAAAAAAACACTTTTTCTGCCGGTGAAGTTGTTGAGGGCTGATTTCTTGTCCTGTGATAAAAAGCCTTCTGTTTCGACAGCCAAACCTCTCAGAGGAGCATTTGCAACCGTTTGGCACCATCTTCGAGTGAATTGCCGAAAGTCAGATTTTTGCTGAAATTGTGACCCCGGGACTTAGGGATTTTTTCAAAAAAATCTTTTTCTGCCGGTGAAGTTGTTGAGGACTGATTTCTTGTACTGTGATAAAAAGCCTTCTGTTTCGAACCGGCAAACCTTTCAGAGGAGCATTTGCAACCGTTTGGCACCATTTTTGAGTGAATTGGAGAACTTCAGATTTTTTATAAAATTGTGACCCCGGGGCTTAGAGATTTTTTCAAAAAAATCTTTTTCTGCCGGTCAATTTGTTGAGGGCCGATTTCTTGTGCTGTGGTAAAAAGCATTCTGTTTCGACCGCCAAACCTCTCAGGGGAGCATTTGCCACCGTTTGGCACCATGTTTGAGTGAATTGCCGAAAACCAGATTTTTGATGAAATTGTGACCCCGGGGGTTAGGAATTTTCTCTAAAAAACACTTTTTCTGCCGGTGAAGTTGTTGAGGGCTGATTTCTTGTCCTGTGATAAAAAGCCTTCTGTTTCAACCGCCAAACCTCTAAGGGTAGCATTTACAACCGTTTGGAACGATTTTTGAGTGAATTGCCGAAAGTCAGATTTTTGCTGAAATTGTGACCCCGGGGCTTAGGGATTTTTTCAAAATAATCTTTTTCTGCCGCTGAAGTTGTTGAGGGCTGCTTTCTTGTCCTGTGGTAAAAAGCCTTCTTTTTCGACCGGCAAACCTTTCAGAGGAGCATTTGCAACCGTTTGGCACCATTTTCGAGTGAATTGCCGAAAGTCAGGTGTTTGCTGAAATTTTGACCCCTGGGCTTAGGGATTTTTTTCAAAAAAAGCTTTTTCTGCCGGTGAAGTTGTTGAGGGCTGATTTCTTGTGATGTGATAAAAAGCCTTCTGTTTCGACCGCCAATCCTCTCAGGGGAGCATTTGCAACCGTTTGGAAACATTTTTAAGTGAATTGCCGAAAGTCAGATTTTTGTTGAAATTTTGACCCCGGGGCTTAGAGATTTTTTCAAAAAAATATTTTTCCGCCGGTACATTTGTTGAGGGCCGATTTCTTGTGCTGTGATAAAAAGCCTTCTGTTTCGACCGGAAAACCTTTCAGGGGAGCATTTGCAACCTTTTGGCACCATTTTTGAGTGAATTGCCGAAAGGCAGATTTTTTCTGAAATTCTGACCCCAGGGCTTAGGGATTTTTTCAAAAAAATCTTTTTCTGCCAGTGAAGTTGTTGAGGGCTGCTTTCTTGTCCTGTGGTAAAAAGCCTTCTTTTTCGACCGGCAAACCTTTCAGAGGAGCATTTGCAACCGTTTGGCACCATTTTCGAGTGAATTGCCGAAAGTCAGGTGTTTGCTGAAATTTTGACCCCTGGGCTTAGGGATTTTTTTCAAAAAAAGCTTTTTCTGCCGGTGAAGTTGTTGAGGGCTGATTTCTTGTGATGTGATAAAAAGCCTTCTGTTTCGACCGCCAATCCTCTCAGGGGAGCATTTGCAACCGTTTGGAAACATTTTTAAGTGAATTGCCGAAAGTCAGATTTTTGTTGAAATTTTGACCCCGGGGCTTAGAGATTTTTTCAAAAAAATATTTTTCCGCCGGTACATTTGTTGAGGGCCGATTTCTTGTGCTGTGATAAAAAGCCTTCTGTTTCGACCGGAAAACCTTTCAGGGGAGCATTTGCAACCTTTTGGCACCATTTTTGAGTGAATTGCCGAAAGGCAGATTTTTTCTGAAATTCTGACCCCAGGGCTTAGGGATTTTTTCAAAAAAATCTTTTTCTGCTGGTTAAGTTGTTGAGGGCAGATTTCTTGTCCTTTGAGAAAAAGCCTTCTGTTTCGACGGCCAAACATCGCAGGAGAGCATTTGCAACCGTTTGGCACCATTTTGGAGTGAATTGCCAAAAGACAGATATTTTATGAAATTGTGACCCCGGGGCTTAGGGATTTTTTCAAAAAAATCTTTTTCTGCCAGTGAAGTTGTTGAGGGCTGATTTCTTTTCCTGTGATAAAAAGCCTTCTGTTTCAATCGCCAAACCTCTCAGGGGAGCATTTCCAACCGTTTGGCACCATTTTTGAGTGAATTAGAGAACTTCAGATTTTTTATGAAATTGTGACCCCGGGGCTTAGGGATATATTAAAAAAAATCTTTTTCTGCCAGTGAAGTTGTTGAGGGCTGATTTCTTGTCCTGTGATAAAAAGCATTCTGTTTCGACCGCCAAACCTCTCAGGGGAGCATTTGCAACCTTTTTGCACCAATTTCGAGTGAATTGCCAAAAGTCAGATTTTTGATGAAATTGTGACCCCGGGGCTTGGGAATTGTTTCAAAAAAATCTTTTTCTGCCGGTTAAGTTGTTGAGGGCTAATTTTTTGTCCTGTGATAAAAAGCCTTCTGTTTTGACCGCCAAACCTCTCAGAGAAGCATTTGCCACCGTTTGGCACCATTTTCGAGTGAATTGCCGAAAGTCAGATTTTTGCTGAAATTGTGACCCCGGGGCTTAGGGATTTTTTCAAAAAAATATTTTTCTGCCGGTGAAGTTGTTGAGGGCTGATTTTTTGTCCTGTGATAAAAAGCTTTCTGTTTCGACCGGCAAACCTTTCAGGGGAGCATTTGCAACCGTTTGGCATCATTTTTGAGTGAATTGCCAAAAGTCAGATATTTTATGAAATTGTGACCCCGGGGATTAGAGATTTTTTGAAAAAAATCTTTTTCTGCCAGTGAAGTTGTTGAGGGCTGATTTTTTTTCCTGTTATAAAAGCCTTCTGTTTCGACCGCCAAACCTCTCAGGAGAGCATTTGCAACCGTTTGGCACCATTTTTGAGTGAATTAGAGAACTTCAGATTTTTTATGAAATTGTGACCCTGGGGCTTTGGGATATATTCAAAAAAATCCTTTTCTGCCAGTGAAGTTGTTGAGGGCTGATTTCTTGTCCTTTGATAAAAAGCCTTCTGTTTCGACCGCCAAACCTCTCAGGGGAGCATTTGCCACCGTTTGGCACCATTTTCGAGTGAATTGCCGAAAGTCAGGTTTTTGCTGAAATTTTGACCCCTGGGCTTAGGGATTTTTTTCAAAAAAAGCTTTTTCTGCCGGTGAAGTTGTTGAGGGCTGATTTCTTGTGATGTGATAAAAAGCCTTCTGTTTCGACCGGCAAACCTTTCAGAGGAGCATTTGCAACCGTTTGGCACCATTTTTGATTGAATTGGAGAACTTCAGATTTTTGATGAAATTCTGACCCCGTGGCTTCGGAATTTTTTCAAAAAAATCTTTTTCTGTCGGTTAAGTTGTTGAGGTCTGATTTCTTGTCCTGTTATAAAAAGCCTTCTGTTTCGACCGGCAAACCTTTCAGGGGAGCATTTGCAACCGTTTGGAACCATTTTTAAGTGAATTGCCGAAAGTCAGATTTTTGTTGAAATTGTGACGCCGGGGCTTAGGGATTTTTTCAAAAAAATCTTTTCCTGCCGGTGAAATTGTTGAGGGCTGATTCCTTGTCCTGTTATAAAAAGCCTTCCGTTTCGACCGGCAAACCTTTCAGGGGAGCATTTGCAACCGTTTGGAACCATTTTTGAGTGAATTGCAAAAAGTCAGATATTTTATGAAATTTTGACTCTGGGGATTAGAGATTTTTTCAAAAAAATCTTTTTCTGCCAGTGAACTTGTTGAGGGCTGATTTCTTGTCCTGTGATAAAAAGGCTTCTGTTTCGACCACCAAACCTTTCGGTGGAGCATTTGCAACCGTTTGGCACCATTTTTGAGTGAATTGCCGAAAGGCAGATTTTTGCTGAAATTCTGACCCCAGGGCTTAGGGATTTTTTCAAAAAAATCTTTTTTTGCCGGTGAAGTTGTTGAGGGCTGATTTCTTGTCCTGTGATAAAGAGCCTTCTGTTTCGACCGCCAAACCTCTCAGGAGAGCATTTGCAACCGTTTGGCACAATTTTTGAGTGAATTGGAGAACTTCAATTTTTTTACGAAATTGTGACCCCGGGGCTTATAGATTTTTTCAAAAAAATCTTTTTCTGCCGTTGAAGTTGTTGAGGGCTGATTTCTTGTGCTGTGATAAAAAGCCTTCTGTTTCGACCGCCAAACCTCTAAGGGTAGGATTTACAACCGTTTGGAACCATTTTTAAGTGAATTGCCGAAAGTCAGATTTTTGTTGAAATTGTGACGCCGGGGCTTAGGGATTTTTTCAAAAAAATCTTTTCCTGCCGGTGAAATTGTTGAGGGCTGATTCCTTGTCCTGTTATAAAAAGCCTTCTGTTTCGACCGGCAAACCTTTCAGGGGAGCATTTCCAACCGTTTGGCACCATTTTTGAGTGAATTAGAGAACTTCAGATTTTTTATGAAATTGTGACCCCGGGGCTTAGGGATATATTAAAAAAAATCTTTTTCTGCCAGTGAAGTTGTTGAGGGCTGATTTCTTGTCCTGTGATAAAAAGCATTCTGTTTCGACCGCCAAACCTCTCAGGGGAGCATTTGCAACCTTTTTGCACCAATTTCGAGTGAATTGCCAAAAGTCAGATTTTTGATGAAATTGTGACCCCGGGGCTTGGGAATTGTTTCAAAAAAATCTTTTTCTGCCGGTTAAGTTGTTGAGGGCTAATTTTTTGTCCTGTGATAAAAAGCCTTCTGTTTCGACCGCCAAACCTCTCAGAGAAGCATTTGCCACCGTTTGGCACCATTTTCGAGTGAATTGCCGAAAGTCAGATTTTTGCTGAAATTGTGACCCCGGGGCTTAGGGATTTTTTCAAAAAAATATTTTTCTGCCGGTGAAGTTGTTGAGGGCTGATTTTTTGTCCTGTGATAAAAAGCTTTCTGTTTCGACCGGCAAACCTTTCAGGGGAGCATTTGCAACCGTTTGGCATCATTTTTGAGTGAATTGCCAAAAGTCAGATATTTTATGAAATTGTGACCCCGGGGCTTAGGGATTTTTTCAAAAAAATATTTTTCTGCCGGTGAAGTTGTTGAGGGCTGATTTCTTGTCCTTTGATAAAAAGCCTTCTGTTTCGACCGCCAAACCTCTCAGGGGAGCATTTGCCACCGTTTGGCACCATTTTCGAGTGAATTGCCGAAAGTCAGGTTTTTGCTGAAATTTTGACCCCTGGGCTTAGGGATTTTTTTCAAAAAAAGCTTTTTCTGCCGGTGAAGTTGTTGAGGGCTGATTTCTTGTGATGTGATAAAAAGCCTTCTGTTTCGACCGGCAAACCTTTCAGAGGAGCATTTGCAACCGTTTGGCACCATTTTTGATTGAATTGGAGAACTTCAGATTTTTGATGAAATTCTGACCCCGTGGCTTCGGAATTTTTTCAAAAAAATCTTTTTCTGTCGGTTAAGTTGTTGAGGTCTGATTTCTTGTCCTGTTATAAAAAGCCTTCTGTTTCGACCGGCAAACCTTTCAGGGGAGCATTTGCAACCGTTTGGAACCATTTTTAAGTGAATTGCCGAAAGTCAGATTTTTGTTGAAATTGTGACGCCGGGGCTTAGGGATTTTTTCAAAAAAATCTTTTCCTGCCGTTGAAATTGTTGAGGGCTGATTCCTTGTCCTGTTATAAAAAGCCTTCTGTTTCGACCGGCAAACCTTTCAGGGGAGCATTTGCAACCGTTTGGAACCATTTTTGAGTGAATTGCAAAAAGTCAGATATTTTATGAAATTTTGACTCTGGGGATTAGAGATTTTTTCAAAAAAATCTTTTTCTGCCAGTGAACTTGTTGAGGGCTGATTTCTTGTCCTGTGATAAAAAGGCTTCTGTTTCGACCACCAAACCTTTCGGTGGAGCATTTGCAACCGTTTGGCACCATTTTTGAGTGAATTGCCGAAAGGCAGATTTTTGCTGAAATTCTGACCCCAGGGCTTAGGGATTTTTTCAAAAAAATCTTTTTTTGCCGGTGAAGTTGTTGAGGGCTGATTTCTTGTCCTGTGATAAAGAGCCTTCTGTTTCGACCGCCAAACCTCTCAGGAGAGCATTTGCAACCGTTTGGCACAATTTTTGAGTGAATTGGAGAACTTCAATTTTTTTACGAAATTGTGACCCCGGGGCTTATAGATTTTTTCAAAAAAATCTTTTTCTGCCGTTGAAGTTGTTGAGGGCTGATTTCTTGTGCTGTGATAAAAAGCCTTCTGTTTCGACCGCCAAACCTCTAAGGGTAGCATTTACAACCGTTTGGAACCATTTTTAAGTGAATTGCCGAAAGTCAGATTTTTGTTGAAATTGTGACGCCGGGGCTTAGGGATTTTTTCAAAAAAATCTTTTCCTGCCGGTGAAATTGTTGAGGGCTGATTCCTTGTCCTGTTATAAAAAGCCTTCTGTTTCGACCGGCAAACCTTTCAGGGGAGCATTTGCAACCGTTTGGAACCATTTTTGAGTGAATTGCCCATAGGCCGATTTTTGCTGAAATTTGGACCCCGGGGCTTAGAGATTTTTTTAAAAAAATCTTTTTCTGCCGGTACATTTGTTGAGGGCCGATTTCTTGTGCTGTTATAAAAAGCATTCTGTTTCGACCGCCAAACCTCTCAGGGGAGCATTTGCCACCGTTTGCTACCATTTTTGAGTGAATTGCCGAAAGCCAGATTTTTGATGAAATTCTGACCCAGGGGCTTAGGGATTTTCTCAAAAAAACACTTTTTCTGCCGGTGAAGTTGTTGAGGGCTGATTTCTTGTCCTGTGATAAAAAGCCTACTGTTTCGACCGGCAAACCTTTCGGTGGAGCATTTGCAACCTTTTGGCACCATTTTTGAGTGAATTGCCGAAAGGCAGATTTTTTCTGAAATTCTGACCCCAGGGCTTAGGGATTTTTTCAAAAAAATCTTTTTCTGCTGGTTAAGTTGTTGAGGGCAGATTTCTTGTCCTGTGAAAAAAAGCCTTCTGTTTCGACCGCCAAACCTCTTAGGAGAGCATTTGCAACCGTTTGGCACCATTTTTGAATGAATTGCTGAAAGTCAGAGTTTTGCTGAAATTCTGACCCCAGGGCTTAGGGATTTTTTCAAAAAAATCTTTTTCTCCCGGTTAACTTGTTGATGGCTGATTTCTTGTCCTGTGAAAAAAAAGCCTTCTGTTTCGACCGGCAAACCTTTCGGTGCAGCATTTGCAACCATTTGGCACCATTTTTGAGTGAATTGCCGAAAGGCCGATTTTTGCTGAAATTTTGACCCCGGGGCTTAGGGATTATTTCAAAAAAATCTTTTTCTGCCGGTGAAGTTGTTGAGGACTGATTTCTTGTCCTGTGATAAAAAGCCTTCTGTTTCGACCGGAAAACCTTTCAGGGGAGCATTTGCAACCGTTTGGCACCATTTTTGAGTGAATTGGAGAACTTCAGATTTTTTATGAAATTGTGATCCTGGGGCTTAGGGATTTTTTCAAAAAAATCTTTTTCTCCCGGTTAACTTGTCGAGGGCTGATTTCTTTTCCTGTGATAAAAAGCCTTCTGTTTCGACTGCCAAACCTCTCAGGGGAGCATTTGCAACTGTTTGGCACAATTTTTGAGTGAATTGGAGAACTTCCGATTTTTTATGAAATTGTGACCCCGGGGCTTAGAGATTATTTCAAAAAAATCTTTTTCTGCCTGTAAATTTGTTGAGGGCCGATTTCTTGTGCTGTGATAAAAAGCATTCTGTTTCGACCGCCAAACCTCTCAGGGGAGCATTTGCCACCGTTTGGCACCATTTTTGAGTGAATTGCCGAAAGCCAGATTTTTGATGAAATTGTGACCCCGGGGCTTAGGGATTTTCTCAAAAAAACACTTTTTCTGCCGGTGAAGTTGTTGAGGGCTGATTTCTTGTCCTGTGATAAAAAGCCTTCTGTTTCAACCGCCAAACCTCTAAGGGTAGCATTTACAACCGTTTGGAACGATTTTTGAGTGAATTGCCGAAAGTCAGATTTTTGCTGAAATCGTGCCCCCGGGGCTTAGGGATTTTTTCAAAATAATCTTTTTCTGCCGGTGAAGTTGTTGAGAGCTGATTTCTTGTCCTGTGATAAAAAGCCTTCTTTTTCGACCGGCAAAGCTTTCAGAGGAGCATTTGCAATGGTTTGGCACCATTTTCGAGTGAATTGCCGAAAGTCAGGTTTTTGCTGAAATTTTGACCCCTGGGCTTAGGGATTTTTTCAAAAAAATCTTTTTCTGCCGGTGAAGTTGTTGAGGGCTGATTTCTTGTACTGTGATAAAAAGCCTTCTGTTTCGAACCGGCAAACCTTTCAGAGGAGCATTTGCAACCGTTTGGCACCATTTTTGAGTGAATTGGAGAACTTCAGATTTTTTATGAAATTGTGACCCCGGGGCTTAGAGATTTTTTCAAAAAAATCTTTTTCTGCCGGTCAATTTGTTGAGGGCCGATTTCTTGTGCTGTGGTAAAAAGCATTCTGTTTCGACCGCCAAACCTCTCAGGGGAGCATTTGCCACCGTTTGGCACCATTTTTGAGTGAATTGCCGAAAACCAGATTTTTGATGAAATTGTGACCCCGGGGGTTAGGGATTTTCTCTAAAAAACACTTTTTCTGCCGGTGAAGTTGTTGAGGGCTGATTTCTTGTCCTGTGATAAAAAGCCTTCTGTTTCAACCGCCAAACCTCTAAGGGTAGCATTTACAACCGTTTGGAACGATTTTTGAGTGAATTGCCGAAAGTCAGATTTTTGCTGAAATTGTGACCCCGGGGCTTAGGGATTTTTTCAAAATAATCTTTTTCTGCCGGTGAAGTTGTTGAGGGCTGATTTCTTGTCCTGTGATAAAAAGCCTTCTTTTTCGACTGGCAAAGCTTTCAGAGGAGCATTTGCAATGGTTTGGCACCATTTTCGAGTGAATTGCCGAAAGTCAGGTTTTTGCTGAAATTTTGACCCCTGGGCTTAGGGATTTTTTCAAAAAAATCTTTTTCTGCCGGTGAAGTTGTTGAGGGCTGATTTCTTGTGATGTGATAAAAAGCCTTCTGTTTCGACCGCCAATCCTCTCAGGGGAGCATTTGCAACCGTTTGGAACCATTTTTGAGTGAATTGCAAAAAGTCAGATATTTTATGAAATTTTGACTCTGGGGATTAGAGATTTTTTCAAAAAAATCTTTTTCTGCCGTTGAAGTTGTTGAGGGCTGATTTCTTGTGCTGTGATAAAAAGCCTTCTGTTTCGACCGCCAAACCTCTAAGGGTAGCATTTACAATCGTTTGGAACCATTTTTAAGTGAATTGCCGAAAGTCAGATTTTTGTTGAAATTGTGACGCCGGGGCATAGGGATTTTTTCAAAAAAATCTTTTCCTGCCAGTGAAGTTGTTGAGGGCTGATTTCTTGTCCTGTGATAAAAAGCCTTCTGTTTCGACCACCAAACCTTTCGGTGGAGCATTTGCAACCGTTTGGCACCATTTTTGAGTGAATTGCCGAAAGGCAGATTTTTGCTGAAATTCTGACCCCAGGGCTTAGGTATTTTTTCAAAAAAATCTTTTTCTGCTGGTTAAGTTGTTGAGGGCAGATTTCTTGTCCTGTGAAAAAAAGCCTTCTGTTTCGACGGCCAAACCTCTTAGGAGAGCATTTGCAACCGTTTGGCACCATTTTTGAATGAATTGCTGAAAGTCAGATTTTTGCTGAAATTTTGACCCCGGGGTTTAGGGATTTTTTCAAAAAAACATTTTTCTGCCGTTGAAGTTGTTGAGGACTGATTTCTTGTCCTGTGATAAAAAGCCTTCTGTTTTGACCGGAAAACCTTTCAGGGGAGCATTTGCAACCGTTTGGCACCATTTTTGAGTGAATTACCGAAAGTCAGATTTTTTATGAAATTGTGACCCCGGGGCTTAGGGATTTTTCCAAAAAAATCTTTTTCTCCCGGTTAACTTGTTGAGGGCTGATTTCTTGTCCTGTGATAAAAAGCCTTCTGTTTCGACAGCCAAACCTCTCAGAGGAGCATTTGCAACCGTTTGGCACCATCTTCGAGTGAATTGCCGAAAGTCAGATTTTTACTGAAATTGTGACCCCGGGGCTTCGGGATTTTTTCAAAAGAATCTTTTTTTGCCGGTGAAGTTGTTGAGGGCTGATTTCTTGTCCTGTGATAAAAAGCCTTCTGTTTCGACCTCCAAACCTCTCAGGAGAGCATTTGCAACCGTTTGGCACCATTTTTGAGTGAATTGCCGAAAGGCCGATTTTTGCTGAAATTTGGACCCCGGGGCTTAGAGATTTTTTAAAAAAAAAATCTTTTTCTGCCGGTACATTTGTTGAGGGCCGATTTCTTGTGCTGTTATAAAAAGCATTCTGTTTCGACCGCCAAACCTCTCAGGGGAGCATTTGCCACCGTTTGGCACCATTTTTGAGTGCATTGCCGAAAGCCAGATTTTTGATGAAATTCTGACCCCGGGGCTTAGGGATTTTCTCAAAAAAACACTTTTTCTGCCGGTGAAGTTGTTGAGGGCTGATTTCTTGTCCTGTGATAAAAAGCCTTCTGTTTCGACCGGCAAACCTTTCGGTGGAGCATTTGCAACCTTTTGGCACCATTTTTGAGTGAATTGCCGAAAGGCAGATTTTTTCTGAAATTCTGACCCCAGGGCTTAGGGATTTTTTCAAAAAAATCTTTTTCTGCTGGTTAAGTTGCTGAGGGCAGATTTCTTGTCCTGTGAAAAAAAGCCTTCTGTTTCGACCGCCAAACCTCTCAGGAGAGCATTTGCAACCGTTTGGCACCATTTTTGAATGAAATGCTGAAAGTCAGAGTTTTGCTGAAATTCTGACCCCAGGGCTTAGGGATTATTTCAAAAAAATCTTTTTCTGCCGGTGAAGTTGTTGAGGACTGATTTCTTGTCCTGTGATAAGAAGCCTTCTGTTTCGACCGGAAAACCTTTCAGGGGAGCATTTGCAACCGTTTGGCACCATTTTTGAGTGAATTGGAGAACTTCAGATTTTTTATGAAATTGTGATCCTGGGGCTTAGGGATTTTTTCAAAAGAATCTTTTTCTCCCGGTTAACTTGTCGAGGGCTGATTTCTTTTCCTGTGATAAAAAGCCTTCTGTTTCGACTGCCAAACCTCTCAGGGGAGCATTTGCAACTGTTTGGCACAATTTTTGAGTGAATTGGAGAACTTCCGATTTTTTATGAAATTGTGACCCCGGGACTTAGAGATTATTTCAAAAAAATCTTTTTCTACCTGTAAATTTGTTGAGGGCCGATTTCTTGTGCTGTGATAAAAAGCATTCTGTTTCGACCGCCAAACCTCTCAGGGGAGCATTTGCCACCGTTTGGCACCATTTTTGAGTGAATTACCGAAAGCCAGATTTTTGATGAAATTGTGACCCCGGGGCTTAGGGATTTTCTCTAAAAAACACTTTTTCTGCCGGTGAAGTTGTTGAGGGCTGATTTCTTGTCCTGTGATAAAAAGCCTTCTGTTTCAACCGCCAAACCTCTAAGGGTAGCATTTACAACCGTTTGGAACGATTTTTGAGTGAATTGCCGAAAGTCAGATTTTTGCTGAAATCGTGCCCCCGGGGCTTAGGGATTTTTTCAAAATAATCTTTTTCTGCCGGTGAAGTTGTTGAGAGCTGATTTCTTGTCCTGTGATAAAAAGCCTTCTTTTTCGACCGGCAAAGCTTTCAGAGGAGCATTTGCAATGGTTTGGCACCATTTTCGAGTGAATTGCCGAAAGTCAGGTTTTTGCTGAAATTTTGACCCCTGGGCTTAGGGATTTTTTCTAAAAAATCTTTTTCTGCCGGTGAAGTTGTTGAGGGCTGATTTCTTGTGATGTGATAAAAAGCCTTCTGTTTCGACCGCCAATCCTCTCAGGGGAGCATTTGCAACCGTTTGGCACCATTTTTGAGTGAATTGGAGAACTTCAGATTTTTCATGAAATTCTGACCCCGGGGCTTAGGGATTTTCTCAAAAAAACACTTTTTCTGCCGGTGAAGTTGTTGAGGGCTGATTTCTTGTCCTGTGATAAAAAGCCTTCTGTTTCGACAGCCAAACCTCTCAGAGGAGCATTTGCAACCGTTTGGCACCATCTTCGAGTGAATTGCCGAAAGTCAGATTTTTGCTGAAATTGTGACCCCGGGACTTAGGGATTTTTTCAAAAAAATCTTTTTCTGCCGGTGAAGTTGTTGAGGACTGATTTCTTGTACTGTGATAAAAAGCCTTCTGTTTCGAACCGGCAAACCTTTCAGAGGAGCATTTGCAACCGTTTGGCACCATTTTTGAGTGAATTGGAGAACTTCAGATTTTTTATAAAATTGTGACCCCGGGGCTTAGAGATTTTTTCAAAAAAATCTTTTTCTGCCGGTCAATTTGTTGAGGGCCGATTTCTTGTGCTGTGGTAAAAAGCATTCTGTTTCGACCGCCAAACCTCTCAGGGGAGCATTTGCCACCGTTTGGCACCATTTTTGAGTGAATTGCCGAAAACCAGATTTTTGATGAAATTGTGACCCCGGGGGTTAGGAATTTTCTCTAAAAAACACTTTTTCTGCCGGTGAAGTTGTTGAGGGCTGATTTCTTGTCCTGTGATAAAAAGCCTTCTGTTTCAACCGCCAAACCTCTAAGGGTAGCATTTACAACCGTTTGGAACGATTTTTGAGTGAATTGCCGAAAGTCAGATTTTTGCTGAAATTGTGACCCCGGGGCTTAGGGATTTTTTCAAAATAATCTTTTTCTGCCGGTGAAGTTGTTGAGGGCTGATTTCTTGTCCTGTGATAAAAAGCCTTCTTTTTCGACCGGCAAAGCTTTCAGAGGAGCATTTGCAATGGTTTGGCACCATTTTCGAGTGAATTGCCGAAAGTCAGGTTTTTGCTGAAATTTTGACCCCTGGGCTTAGGGATTTTTTCAAAAAAATCTTTTTCTGCCGGTGAAGTTGTTGAGGGCTGATTTCTTTTCCTGTGATAAAAAGCCTTCTGTTTCGACAGCCAAACCTCTCAGAGGAGCATTTGCAACCGTTTGGCACCATCTTCGAGTGAATTGCCGAAAGTCAGATTTTTGCTGAAATTGTGACCCCGGGACTTAGGGATTTTTTCAAAAAAATCTTTTTCTGCCGGTGAAGTTGTTGAGGACTGATTTCTTGTACTGTGATAAAAAGCCTTCTGTTTCGAACCGGCAAACCTTTCAGAGGAGCATTTGCAACCGTTTGGCACCATTTTTGAGTGAATTGGAGAACTTCAGATTTTTTATGAAATTGTGACCCCGGGGCTTAGAGATTTTTTCAAAAAAATCTTTTTCTGCCGGTCAATTTGTTGAGGGCCGATTTCTTGTGCTGTGGTAAAAAGCATTCTGTTTCGACCGCCAAACCTCTCAGGGGAGCATTTGCCACCGTTTGGCACCATTTTTGAGTGAATTGCCGAAAACCAGATTTTTGATGAAATTGTAACCCCGGGGGTTAGGAATTTTCTCTAAAA
Source organism: Podarcis pityusensis (assembly GCF_964106645.2). NCBI lineage: Eukaryota > Metazoa > Chordata > Lepidosauria > Squamata > Lacertidae > Podarcis > Podarcis pityusensis. Next base: position 92,240,067 of record NC_138027.1, on the reverse strand, counting down.
AACACTTTTTCTGCCGGTGAAGTTGTTGTTGTTTTTTTTTTTTTAAAGCAATTTATTGGGTTTTACAATAGAAATAAACATAATAAACATTTATCTTAACATAGTTTCACATTTTCTTTGGACTTCCTCACATCTCCCGCTCCCACTTTCATCGTTATAACATTTTGTCAGCAATTTATCATCTTATTTAGATTCTTATATCCCTTCTATGTTTCATAATCTTATAGTTCTCAAAAGAGGTTAAATTTTCACAGTCTTACTTATTTTCTTAAAAACTTCTAAATTTAGTGGTGCTCAGTTATTTTGGTCTAGCATCTTATTTAGCATTCACTCAAATTACAATGTTTTTGTAAATAATTCTTGAATTTCTTCCAATCCTCCTCAATCCTCTCTTCTCCCAGGTCACGAATTCTGCCGGTCATTTCAGCCAGTTCCATGTAGTCTATCAGTTGCATCTGCCATTCTTCCAGTGTTGGCAGATCTTGAGTTTTCCAGTGTTTTGCGAGAAGTATCCTTGCTGCTGTTGTTGCATACATAAAAAATGTCTGGTCCTTCCTTGCCACCCCTTGGCCGACAATACCCAAAAGGAAAGCCTCTGGTTTCTTAGTGAAGGTATATTTAAATACCTTTTTCAATTCATTATAAATCATTTCCCAGAACGCCTTCACTTTAGGGCAAGTCCACCAGAGGTGGAAGAACGTTCCCTCACACTCTTTACATTTCCAACACTTATTATCAGACAGGTGGTAAATTTTTGCAAGTTTGACTGGGGTCATATACCATCTATAAATCATTTTCATTACATTTTCTTTCAGAGCGTTACATGCAGTAAATTTCAATCCATTACTCCACAACCTTTCCCAGTCCTCAAACATGATATTATACCCAATGTCCTGTGCCCACCTTATCATAGCCGATTTAACCGTTTCATCTTGTGTATTCCATTTCAACAGCAAGTTATACATCCTTGAAAGTACCTTAATCTTTGGTTCTAACAATTCTGTTTCTAGTTTCGATTTCTCCACCTGGAACCCTAGTTTCTTATCACTTTTAAAAACTTCTTTAATCTGAGCGTAATGTAACCAATCTCGCACTTTGTCTTTCATTTTCTCCAAACTCTGCAATTTCCAATTGTCTCCATCCTTTTCTAGTATTTCCCAATATTTTGGCCATTTAGCCTCCATATTGGGTCTTTTTCGGGCCTTAGCTTCCAGAGGTGAAAGCCACCTTGGTGTTTTATTTTCCAGCAAGTCTTTATATTTTGTCCAGACATTAAACAGTGATTTTCTGACAATATGGTTCTTAAAGGCCTTATTTGCTTTAACCTTGTCATACCATAAATATGCATGCCATCCAAAAGTATTGTTAAACCCTTCCAGATCTAACACATCAGTGTCTTCAAGAAGTAGCCAGTCTTTTAGCCAGCAGAACGCTGCGGCTTCATAATACAACTTTAGGTCTGGCAGGGCAAAGCCCCCTCTTTGTTTTGCGTCAGTTAGTATCTTAAACTTAATTCTGGGCTTTTTGCCCTGCCAGACAAACTTAGAAATATCTCTCTGCCACTTCTGAAAGCACTCCTTTTTGTCCAAAACCTGAAGTGTTTGAAATAAAAACAACATCCTTGGCAATACATTCATCTTGATAGCAGCAATTCGGCCTAACAAAGAAAGTTTCAATTTTGACCAACTATCTAAGTCTCTCTTAATTTCTGTCCAGCATTTTTCATAGTTGTCCTTAAATAGACTTAGATTTTTTTGCTGTTATGTTTACCCCAAGGTATTTTACTTTCTTAACCACATTAAGTTCCGTCTCATTCTGAAACCGTTCTGACTCTGTATCAGTCAAATTTTTTCCCAAGACCTTAGTTTTCTGTTTATTTAATTTAAACCCAGCCACCCGACCAAAGTCATTAATCAGTTGTAATACTCTTTTCGTACTAGGCTCTGGCTTCTGCAGGGTCAAAACCAGGTCATCTGCAAAAGCTTTTAATTTGTATTGTTTCTGTCCGACCTGAATTCCTTCCACCAACCGATCCCCTCTAATCATATTCAATAGCACTTCCAGAACCGAAATGAATAACAAAGGGGAGATAGGGCAACCTTGTCGTGTCCCTTTTTCAATTTTGAACTCTTCTGTAACCACATTATTAACTATCAATTTAGCTTTCTGTTCTGAATATATCGCCTCAATCCCATTCTCAAAACCCCGTCCCACTCCCATCTCTTTTAAATTTCCCATCATAAATTTCCAGGAGATATTGTCAAAGGCCTTCTCCGCGTCTATAAAAATTAAAACTGCTTTTGTATTTATATCTGTTTGCAAAAGTTCCAAAATGTCAATAATGTTCCTTGTATTAGCAAACAGATGTCTACCTGGGAGAAAGCCGGCCTGGTCCTTATGAATTACTTCATTTAAAACTTTTTTAAATCTACTTGCCAAAATATCTGCAAATATTTTGTAATCCACATTTAGAAGGGAGATGGGACGATAGTTCTTAAGTTGTGTCTTTTCAGCTTCCGACTTTGGTATTAATGTGATGAACGCTTCCTTCCACGACTCCGGTGCCCTCTTCCCCTCCATAATTTCATTGCTGACCTCCATCAAAGGTTGTATCAAATAGTCTTTTAATGTCTTATAGTACTTGGAAGTCAGCCCATCTGGCCCTGGAGATTTGCCGAGTTGCATGTTCTGAATGGCTTGTTCAATCTCCTGTCGTGTTATTTTAGAGTTCAGGATTGTCCTATTTTCTTGTGACAATTTAGATAGTCCATTTTTTGCCAAAAATTGTTTAATCTCAACTTCGTCTTGCGGCCCTCTGCCGGTGAAGTTGTTGAGGGCTGATTTCTTGTCCTGTGATAAAAGGCCTTCTGTTTCAACCGCCAAACCTCTAAGGGTAGCATTTACAACCGTTTGGAACGATTTTTGAGTGAATTGCCGAAAGTCAGATTTTTGCTGAAATTGTGACCCCGGGGCTTAGGGATTTTTTCAAAATAATCTTTTTCTGCCGGTGAAGTTGTTGAGGGCTGCTTTCTTGTCCTGTGGTAAAAAGCCTTCTTTTTCGACCGGCAAACCTTTCAGAGGAGCATTTGCAACCGTTTGGCACCATTTTCGAGTGAATTGCCGAAAGTCAGGTTTTTCTGAAATTTTGACCCCTGGGCTTAGGGATTTTTTTCAAAAAAAGCTTTTTCTGCCGGTGAAGTTGTTGAGGGCTGATTTCATGTGATGTGAGAAAAAGCCTTCTGTTTCGACCGCCAATCCTCTCAGGGGAGCATTTGCAACCGTTTGGAACCATTTTTAAGTGAATTGCCGAAAGTCAGATTTTTGTTGAAATTGTGACGCCGGGGCTTAGGGATATTTTCAAAAAAATCTTTTCATGCCGGTGAAATTGTTGAGGGCTGATTCCTTGGCCTGTTATAAAAAGCCTTCTGTTTCGACCGGCAAACCTTTCAGGGGAGCATTTGCAACCGTTTGGAACCATTTTTGAGTGAATTGGAGAACTTCAGATTTTTTATGAAATTGTGACCCCGGGGCTTAGAGATTTTTTCAAAAAAATCTTTTTCTGCCGGTCAATTTGTTGAGGGCCGATTTCTTGTGCTGTGGTAAAAAGCATTCTGTTTCGACCGCCAAACCTCTCAGGGGAGCATTTGCCACCGTTTGGCACCATTTTTGAGTGAATTGCCAAAAGTCAGATTTTTGATGAAATTTTGACCCCGGGGCTTAGGGATTTTGTCAAAAAAACATTTTTCTGCCGGTGAAGTTGTTGAGGGCTGATTTCTTTTCCTGTGATAAAAAGCCTTCTGTTTCGACCGGAAAACCTTTCAGGGGAGCATTTGCAACCGTTTGGCACCATTTTTGAGTGAATTGGAGAACTTCAGATTTTTTATGAAATTGTGACCCCGGGGCTTAGGGATATTTTAAAACAAAATCTTTTTCTGCCCGTGAAGGTGTTGAGGGCTGATTTCTTGTCCTGTGATAAAAAGCCTTCTGTTTCGACCGGAAAACCTTTCAGGGGAGCATTTGCAACCGTTTGGCACCATTTTTGAGTGAATTGCCGAAAGTGAGATTTCTCCTGTAATTGTGATCCTGGGGCTTAGGGATTTTTTCAAAAAAATCTTTTTCTCCCGGTTAACTTGTCGAGGGCTGATTTCTTTTCCTGTGATAAAAAGCCTTCTGTTTCGACTGCTAAACCTCTCAGGGGAGCATTTGCAACTGTTTGGCACAATTTTTGAGTGAATTGGAGAACTTCCGATTTTTTATGAAATTGTGACCCCGGGGCTTAGAGATTATTTCAAAAAAATCTTTTTCTGCCTGTAAATTTGTTGAGGGCCGATTTCTTGTGCTGTGATAAAAAGCATTCTGTTTCGACCGCCAAACCTCTCAGGGGAGCATTTGCCACCGTTTGGCACCATTTTTGAGTGAATTGCCGAAAGCCAGATTTTTGATGAAATTGTGACCCCGGGTCTTAGGGATTTTCTCAAAAAAACACTTTTTCTGCCGGTGAAGTTGTTGAGGGCTGATTTCTTGTCCTGTGATAAAAAGCCTTCTGTTTCAACCGCCAAACCTCTAAGGGTAGCATTTACAACCGTTTGGAACGATTTTTGAGTGAATTGCCGAAAGTCAGATTTTTGCTGAAATCGTGCCCCCGGGGCTTAGGGATTTTTTCAAAATAATCTTTTTCTGCCGGTGAAGTTGTTGAGAGCTGATTTCTTGTCCTGTGATAAAAAGCCTTCTTTTTCGACCCGCAAAGCTTTCAGAGGACCATTTGCAATTGTTTGGCACCATTTTCGAGTGAATTGCCGAAAGTCAGGTTTTTGCTGAAATTTTGACCCCTGGGCTTAGGGATTTTTTCAAAAAAATCTTTTTCTGCCGGTGAAGTTGTTGAGGGCTGATTTCTTGTGATGTGATAAAAAGCCTTCTGTTTCGACAGCCAAACCTCTCAGAGGAGCATTTGCAACCGTTTGGCACCATCTTCGAGTGAATTGCCGAAAGTCAGATTTTTGCTGAAATTGTGACCCCGGGACTTAGGGATTTTTTCAAAAAAATCTTTTTCTGCCGGTGAAGTTGTTGAGGACTGATTTCTTGTACTGTGATAAAAAGCCTTCTGTTTCGAACCGGCAAACCTTTCAGAGGAGCATTTGCAACCGTTTGGCACCATTTTTGAGTGAATTGGAGAACTTCAGATTTTTTATAAAATTGTGACCCCGGGGCTTAGAGATTTTTTCAAAAAAATCTTTTTCTGCCGGTCAATTTGTTGAGGGCCGATTTCTTGTGCTGTGGTAAAAAGCATTCTGTTTCGACCGCCAAACCTCTCAGGGGAGCATTTGCCACCGTTTGGCACCATTTTTGAGTGAATTGCCGAAAACCAGATTTTTGAAGAAATTGTGACCCCGGGGGTTAGGAATTTTCTCTAAAAAACACTTTTTCTGCTGGTGAAGTTGTTGAGGGCTGATTTCTTGTCCTGTGATAAAAAGCCTTCTGTTTCAACCGCCAAACCTCTAAGGGTAGCATTTACAACCGTTTGGAACGATTTTTGAGTGAATTGCCGAAAGTCAGATTTTTGCTGAAATTGTGACCCCGGGGCTTAGGGATTTTTTCAAAATAATCTTTTTCTGCCGGTGAAGTTGTTGAGGGCTGCTTTCTTGTCCTGTGGTAAAAAGCCTTCTTTTTCGACCGGCAAACCTTTCAGAGGAGCATTTGCAACCGTTTGGCACCATTTTCGAGTGAATTGCCGAAAGTCAGGTGTTTGCTGAAATTTTGACCCCGGGGCTTAGAGATTTTTTCAAAAAAATCTTTTTCTGCCGGTACATTTGTTGAGGGCCGATTTCTTGTGCTGTGATAAAAAGCCTTCTGTTTCGACCGGCAAACCTTTCGGTGGAGCATTTGCAACCTTTTGGCACCATTTTTGAGTGAATTGCCGAAAGGCAGATTTTTTCTGAAATTCTGACCCCAGGGCTTAGGGATTTTTTCAAAAAAATCTTTTTCTGCTGGTTAAGTTTTTGAGGGCAGATTTCTCGTCCTGTGAAAAAAAGCCTTCTGTTTCGATGGCCAAACCTCTTAGGAGAGCATTTGCAACCGTTTGGCACCATTTTTGAATGAATTGCTGAAAGTCAGATTTTTGCTGAAATTTTGATCCCGGGGCTTAGGGATTTTTTCAAAAAAACATGTTTCTGCCGTTGAAGTTGTTGAGGGCTGATTTCTTGTCCTGTGATAAAAAGCCTTCTGTTTCTACCGGAAAACCTTTCAGGGGAGCATTTGCAACCGTTTGGCACCATTTTTGAGTGAATTGCCGAAAGTCAGATTTTTGCTGAAATTTTGACCCCGGGGCTTAGGGATTTTTTCAAAAAAAACTTTTTCTCCCGGTTAACTTGTTGATGGCTGATTTCTGGTCCTGTGAAAAAAAAGCCTTCTTTTTCGACCGGCAAACCTTTCGGTGCAGCATTTGCAACCATTTGGCACCATTTTTGAGTGAATTGCCGAAAGGCCGATTTTTGCTGAAATTTTGACCCCGGGGCTTAGGGATTATTTAAAAAAAATCTTTTTCTGCTAGTTAAGTTGTCGAGGGCTGATTTCTTGTCTTGTGAAAAAAAGCCTTCCGTTTCGACCGCCAAACCTCTCAGGAGAGCATTTGCAACAGTTTGGCACCATTTTTGAGTGAATTGGAGAACTTCAGTTTTTTTATGAAATTGTGACCCCGGGGCTTAGGGATATTTTCAAAAAAATCTTTTTCTGCCCCTGAAGGTGTTGAGGGCTGATTTCTTGTCCTGTGATAAAAAGCCTTCTGTTTCGACCGGAAAACCTTTCAGGGGAGCATTTGCAACCGTTTGGCACCATTTTTGAGTGAATTGCCGAAAGTTAGATTTCTCCTGTAATTGTGATCCTGGGGCTTAGGGATTTTTTCAAAAAAATCTTTTTCTCCCGGTTAACTTGTCGAGGGCTGATTTCTTTTCCTGTGATAAAAAGCCTTCTGTTTCGACTGCCAAACCTCTCAGGGGAGCATTTGCAACTGTTTGGCACAATTTTTGAGTGAATTGGAGAACTTCCGATTTTTTATGAAATTGTGACCCCGGGGCTTAGAGATTATTTCAAAAAAATCTTTTTCTGCCTGTAAATTTGTTGAGGGCCGATTTCTTGTGCTGTGATAAAAAGCATTCTCTTTCGACCGCCAAACCTCTCAGGGGAGCATTTGCCACCGTTTGGCACCATTTTTGAGTGAATTGCCGAAAGCCAGATTTTTGATGAAATTGTGACCCCGGGGCTTAGGGATTTTCTCAAAAAAACACTTTTTCTGCCGGTGAAGTTGTTGAGGGCTGATTTCTTGTGATGTGATAAAAAGCCTTCTGTTTCAACTGCCAAACCTCTAAGGGTAGCATTTACAACCGTTTGGAACGATTTTTGAGTGAATTGCCGAAAGTCAGTTTTTTGCTGAAATTGTGACCCCGGGGCTTAGGGATTTTTTCAAAAAAATCTTTTCCTGCCGGTGAAATTGTTGAGGGCTGATTCCTTGTCCTGTTATAAAAAGCCTTCTGTTTTGACCGGCAAACCTTTCCGGGGAGCATTTGCAACCGTTTGGAACCACTACTGAGTGAATTGCGAAAAGTCAGATATTTTATGAAATTGTGACCCCGGGGCTTAGGGATTTTTTCAAAATAATCTTTTTCTGCCGGTGAAGTTGTTGAGGGCTGATTTCTTGTGATGTGATAAAAAGCCGGATGTTAGCTCAGAGTGTCATCTGACCTGTACTGGAAGTACAGGGGAGGAGTCTATCTCTCTCTTCTGTAGGAGACTGGAGAGTGCAGACGTGTTTCTCTGTACTGCTGCAATGACAGAAATAAAGACATGTAAATAGATTTCTGTCTGTCTCTTTCCCCTCCCTGAGGGAAGCAGGGAGGAGGGAGAAATGGTGTGTCCCTCTCACGCTGAGTGGGATCGCCGATTGTGACCTTGCCTGTATCCTGCCGGGAGACGCAGACGGGGAGGTCAACAAGGATCTTAAGCCTGGTGCCTGGAGAGTGGCCAGTTACCTCTGACTGAGGCTTAAGAATCCGACAGTTTTTGCTGACTGTATAGAGCTTCTCCATCTTTGGCTGCAGAGAATATAATCAATCTGATTTCGATGCTGCCCATCTGGTGATGTCCATGTGTAGAGTCGTCTCTTGTGTTGTTGGAAAAGCGTGTTTGTGATGACCAGCTTGTTCTCTTGACAGAACTCTATTAGCCTTTGCCCTGCTTTGTTTTGATCTCCAAGGCCAAACTTGCCAGTTGTTCCTTTTATCTCTTGCCTCCCTACTTTAGCATTGCAATCCCCTATAATGGGAAGAACATCCTGTCAGGAAAAAGCACCAAGGCAAAAGCCAGCTCCAGATGGCTGGAATGCAAAACAGGATGTTGTGGTTTGCAGATGTACTTTTGGAGAAAAGGTGGAGCCTATTCTCTGTACTGAGCACTGGATGTTAGCTCAGTGTGTCATCTGACCTGTGCTGGAAGTACAGGGGAGGAGTTGTGACTCTTCTGATGAAGACTGAAAGGTGCAGTCACATTTCTATGTACTGTTGAGTGACAGGAATAAAACATGTAGAAAGGACTCCTGTCTGTCTCATTTCCCCTCCCTGGGGAGAATGCAGGGAGGGAGAGAAGCAGAGAAGCAGAGGGTGTGTTCTTCTCACGACTAATGAGAAGAATCGCCGGGTTTGTTTACCTAGTCTGCCGGGGTCGCAGTAAACACAGTATCTCGCTCAATTGCCTCGGGGGAGGCCAGGTACCTCTGCCTGTGAGCTGAAGATACTAACATATGGCAGCCTTCGGATGGTTGCGATTCATCGGACATCTGCATGAGAGGCTGGTGGATTGTCCTCCTCTGCTCCAAGGGAGAAGGCAAGCGTCTGAAAGAAGCCAGAGGCTCAACAGACAGCTGGTGGAAAGAAGAGGTGTTTTCCAGAGCAACAAAGTTCAAGGTATGCTGCATTTCGGGCTAGAAGAGTGAACGCAGTTTGATTAATTCACTGGTTCATGGAGCTGCGTTTCAACGAAAACAAAAGCTCCGGGAGGAAGAGGCCTGCAGCTTGAAGGCTGAAGCCTGCATTCCACAAATTCTTGTGGTTGATAAACTGTCCTATTGAAATGCATTGTTGCTAAGTAACGGAAAGTTGGAAAGTTAATGGCAAAGGGGCTGGACTGTGAGTGTGAGCCTGGGAAAGCGAAACAAAATCAGAGAATGTTTTGGCTACAAGTTTACGTGCCCTTGGAAGGGACTTTCCATAGCAGCCAGAGTTTAGCTGCCAGGTGCAAAAAAGCGTAAACAACGTGCAGTTTGCCTGCGTGAGAAAGGAAAAAAACAACTGTTGGATTTTACAGTTTGTTTGACAGTGTGAGCTGGAGGCTTGGCTTCAAGATGGATGCCAAGAAAGGGGGAGGTCTGCCTTACCCACCTCCCTTAACCAATGACAATTATTCATCTTGGTCTGTAAAGATGAAGGCCTTGCTGCAGAATCAGAGGCTTTTTGATGTAATTGAAAACCCCATCCCTGCAGCACCAACCAGAGGTTGGGAGTCACAGAATGTAAGGGCCAGGACTGCTATAATTCTGTGTGTCTCAGATGATCAGTTGGTGCATGTTCAGCATTTAGAAAATGCGAAAGAGGTTTGGGACACGCTGCGTACAACGCATCAGAGAGATGCTGGTTCTTCAGCGTTGCTGTATTTTGAGAAATTGACCAATCTGAGACTTGCGCCTGATGGAGATGTTCAAGCGCACCTGACAGAAATGAAGTTTCTGCGTCAACAGATGGTGGAACGCAATTTCCGTCTTCAGGAGGAAGTGTTTTGCTTCATGATGATAAACAGCCTTAACCGCACCTACAAGGTTGTTGCCAGTCAGCTTGGTTCCCTACCGGCCACGCAGCTGACCGCGGAGAGAGTGTGTGCTGTGGTCCTGAATGAACACGACAGACTTGCTGCACTGGAAGTGAAAGACAGGGGGAGGGAAGAACAGAGTTCTAATTCCCCCACTGCTGATGCTACTAGGGAGCATGGTGTAGCATTGAGTGCTGTCCGATGCTACAATTGTGGACAGACTGGGCATCTACAGCGAAACTGTAAGAAGCCGCGCCAGTCAAGAGGAGCAAAGAGCAGCTCTATGAAGCCTGAGGCGTCAGGCAAAAGCCGTTCCAAGTGCCAGGTGAAACCTGCAAAGGCTATGATGGCGAAAGGAACCACGCCAGATGTTGGGAACTCGTTCATAATTGACACGGGCGCAACGGTTCATATGTGCCCGCACAGACAACTGTTTACGACGTTGAAGAAGCAAAGCTTCGCTGTGAAACAGGCCAACGGTCAAGAGTTGGAAGCGACTGGAATTGGGACTGTGTATCTTGAGAGTCTGAACTTGACTATAAGTGATGTTTACCTGGTTCCAGAACTGAGATTTAATCTGCTGAGCGTGTCGCAGATTGCAAAGAAAGGACTGAAACTGACCTATGATGCTAAAAGCTGCAAGATCTACAAAGATGGAGAACTGTTTCTTACTGCCAAAGAGAAAGATGGACTGTATTTGTTGACTTTTGATCAAAGTGATTACATGAAATGTAATTCTTCTGATTCTAACGAAATCTCTCTTGCAGGTGTGACCAGTGTGAGCACCAGGAAGGTGACGAAGAAGGTCGACAGAGCATTTCAGTGGGTGTATGCTGATGTGATTGGTCCTCTAGAGCCATCTAGGAGCAGTGCAAAATTTTACCTTTTGTGTGTGGATTGTTTCACTAATTATTCTTGGGTTTATATGATGGAGAAACCGCAAGAAACTTTAGAAAAGTTTCAGGAGTTTTGTGACAAGGTTAAAAATATGCATGATGCTAACATTGATTGTCTTTTCACAGATGACAAGCAAGTTTTTCTGTTACAGAAGTTTCAGAAGTTCCTGGATGGAAAAGGGATAGACCACAAAATTGCTGTTTCGACCGAAGCGTGGAACAGGGGGGTCTGTGTTAGAGTGAACAAAGAATTGCAAAAGGGGATGAATGCGCAATTGCTGAGTTCACATTTGCCACATGAATATTGGGCCGAATCGCTAGCGTCCTATCTTCATGTGTGGTTGAGAAAGGTCTCAACAGAGTTGGGATGTTCTCCTTTTGAGAAGCTGTTCAATAGAAAACCTTCTGTTGCCTATTTTAAGGTTTTCGGGTCTCATGTGAGAACAGAAGCTCCAGGTGGAGTAAAGAATGCCAGAGGCATTTTTGTGGGTTATGAAAAAGGTCTCTACAGAGTAATTTTGTCTGAATCTGGTCAGGTGATTCTCACAAAGTTCCTAGAGAGTGCTCCAGAGCAAGAGCGGGTTGTAGAACACACATTTCCCACAGGAAACGATTCAGATGATGATGATGATTTTTCTGATGTCGCAGATTACAGTGGTACTGACGATGACAGTGATAGCTCAGAGAGTTCAGTTGTAACAGTCATTGAGAGGAAATCTCACACAATGGATAGACCTTCACAGGTGAGGGAAGAACCACTGATTGCTACTGGTTCTCAACAGAGTCCAAAGGTTGAACCAGTGAGCACAGAGGATCAGAACCTCATACGCAGGTCTGAGAGAGTTACAAAGGGTGTACCACCAAAGAGGTACTCAAAAGAGTTTGCTAACTTAGCTGTTGTATGTGTTGCTATTGTTAACAACTCAAAGCAGGTTGAAGAAGAAGAAGAAGAAGAGTTTGGATTTGATATCCCGCCTTTCACTCCCCTTCAGGAGTCTCAAAGCGGCTAACATTCTCCTTTCCCTTCCTCCCCCACAACAAACACTCTGTGAGGTGAGCGGGGCTGAGAGACTTCAAAGAAGTGTGACTGGCCCAAGGTCACCCAGCAGCTGCATGTGGAGGAGCGGAGACGCGAACCCGGTTCCCCAGATTAGGAGACTACCGCTCTTAACCACTACACCACACTGGCTCTCTTGAAGCAGTGTCTAAGTCAGAGACAAAGACACAACAGAGAGTAGCTAACCAAGGTAATGCAGAAGCACTCATTCCTTAGAAGCCAGACAACCAGAGAGGTACACTGGTGAAACCAGTGGTGGGGAGTTCCAAGGGTGGAACTGAAACAACAGGGGACTGTTATATGTATAACAACTGTTTGTTCTCTTCTCTGGATCATGTTTTGCCCATTGATGCTTTTGGGGGAGGATGTCAGGAAAAAGCACCAAGGCAAAAGCCAGCTCCAGATGGCTGGAATGCAAAACAGGATGTTGTGGTTTGCAGATGTACTTTTGGAGAAAAGGTGGAGCCTATTCTCTGTACTGAGCACCGGATGTTAGCTCAGTGTGTCATCTGACCTGTGCTGGAAGTACAGGGGAGGAGTTGTGACTCTTCTGATGGAGACTGAAGGGTGCAGTCACATTTCTATGTACTGTTGAGTGACAGGAATAAAACATGTAGAAAGGACTCCTGTCTGTCTCATTTCCCCTCCCTGGGGAGAATGCAGGGAGGGAGAGAAGCAGAGAAGCAGAGGGTGTGTTCTTCTCACGACTAATGAGAAGAATCGCCGGGTTTGTTTACCTAGCCTGCCGGGGTCGCAGACGGACGGTAAACACAGTATCTCGCTCAATTGCCTCGGGGGAGGCCAGGTACCTCTGCCTGTGAGCTGAAGATACTAACACATCCTTCTTTGGTGTCACTTCTATAAGGTGTTGTTAGTCTTCATAGAATTGGTCAATTTCAGTTTCTTCAGCACCAGTAGTTGGTGCATAAACTTGGATTACTGTGATGTGAAAAGGTCTGCCTTGGATTCGTATCGAGATCATTCTATCATTCTATTCTATGTATAACTCCATACCATCCAACATTTCTCCCATGAACATAGGGACATCCTAAGGAAAAGCAGGATAACATCAGAAACCAGGACAGCTTCAATAAATCTGGGACTGTCCCGGCAAAATTAGGGACAACTGGAAGGTTTGCAAAAGTGGGGAAGTTAAGATCAAGGAACAAGAGAGAAGTCATGAGTGAAGGACAAGCCAAAGGAGAGGTTGAGGGAGGAGGCTTATTGGTTTGTTCTTGTTCTTGTTTTTATTGTGTATTTTGTGTTTTTTACCTTGCATTTTTAAGTTGTAAACCAACCTTAAATCTACGGATGAAGGGCAGTATATACAATTCATAAAATAGTAACAATACTGTTTGTTACTATAGACAGGCATGCCATTGTTCAGGAAGGTCTACTGTATAAATAGGGGTATAAATAGTAAAGTAGTATAAGTAATAAAGTAGCAGTAGTAAAGTGGAAGTAAAGTGGTAGTAAAGCAATAGTAAAACAGTAGTGAAGTAGCAGTTAAGTAATGGTAAAACAATAGTAAAGTGGTGGAATAGTAGCAGTAAAATAGCAGTAAAGTAGCAGTAACACAGTAGTAAAATAGTAGTAAAATGGTAGGAAGGCAGTAGTGAAATAGCAGTAACATAGTAGTAAAGTAGTAGTAAAGCGGTAGTAAAATGGTCCAATAGTAAAGTGGTGGAATAGTAGTAAAATAGCTTTAAAGTAGTAGTAGTAAAATGATAGTAAGATAGTAGTAAAATGGTAGTAAATAAGGTAGTAGTTAAATGATAGTAAAGTAGTAGTAAAGTAGTAGTAAAATGGTAGTAAAGTAGTAGTAAAGTGGTAGTAAAGTAGTAAAGTGGTAGTGAAGTAGTAGTAAAGTGGTAGTAAATTAGTAGTGAAATGGTAGTAAACTAGTAGTAAAACAATAGTAAAATGGTAGTAAAGCAATAGTAAAATGGTAGTAAATTAGTAGTAAAACAGTAGTAAAGCAGTAGTAAGAATGACCTCAGAAGTGTTCGTTGTACAAAAAGGCGTCATGTTGGTAGCCTCAATCACAGATGTTTTTCCAGTTGTTTCCATATAAAGTAGTGGGGCGGGGGGAATGGCTTCTCAGTGTTTGTATGTTGATCCCTGTTTACACTCTTATGTTAAAAAGTACACCAGAATTTAGTGGCGTTGGATATTTTGGGTCCCAAAATGTCCCCGCCAGCAGTGGCTGCATAAAATCCTTTAGTCAGAACAGAGCGATGGGCAACACACTGTCGTGAGTCAGGAGCTGTGTGAGGAGCCAGTAGTCAAAATACGGGATTTGACTTAGATTATATTTTACCGGCCCAGCGGTATTTCCTACCTTCTTCAGTAGGCACCATTTTTGAGTGAATGGCCGAAAGTCAGATTTTTGATGAAATAGGGATTTTTTCAAAAAAATCTTTTTCTGCCGGTTAAGTTGTCGAGGGCTGATTTCTTTTCCTGAGATAAAAAGCCTTCTGTTTCGCCCGCCAAACCTCTCAGGGGAGCATTTGCAACCGTTTGGCAACATTTTTGAGTGAATGGCCGAAAGTCAGATTTTTGATGAAATTGTGACCCCGGGGCTTAGGGATTTTTCCAAAAAATACTTTTTCTGCCGGTTAAGTTGTCGAGTGCTGATTTCTTTTCCTTTGATAAAGAGCCTTCCTTGTAGAATTTTATGCATAACCTTCCCAGCGTGTGAAATGAGTGCAATTGTGTTTTAGTTGGAGCATTCTTTGGCACTGCCCTTCTTTGGGATTGGGATGTAGACTGATCTTCTCCCATCTTCTGGCCACTGCTGAGTTTTCCAAATTTGCTGGCATATTGAGTGTAGCACCTTAACAGCATCATCTTTTAAAATTTTAAATAGTTCAGCTGGAATACCATCATTTCCACTGGCCTTGTTATTTGCAATGCTTTCTAAAGCCCGTTTGACTTCACTTTCCAGGATGTCTGGCTCAAGGTCAGCAACCACACTACCTGGGGTGTACGAGACATCCATATCTTTCTGGTATAATTCCTCTCTGTATTCTTGCCACCTCTTCTTGATGTCTTCTGCTTCTGTTAGGTCCTTACCACTAGGGATTTTTCGGAAAAAAAAAAATTCTGCCGGTGACGTTGTTGAGGGGTGATTTCTTGTCCTGTGATAAAAAGCCTTCTGTTTCGACCGCCAAACCTCTCAGGAGATCATTTGCAACCGTTTGGCACCATTTTCCAGTGAATTGCCGAAAGTCAGATTTTTGCTGAAATTGTGACCCAGGGGCCTAGGGATTTTTCAAAAAAAATCTTTTTCAGCCGGTGACGTTGTTGAGGGCTGATTTCTTGTCCTGTGATAAAAAGCCTTCTGTTTCGACCGCCAAACCTCTCAGGAGATCATTTGCAACCGTTTGGCACCATTTTTCAGTGAATTGCCGAAAGTCAGATTTTTGCTGAAATTGTGACCACGGGGCTTTGGGATTTTTTCAAAAAAATCTTTTGCTGCCGGTGAAGTTGTTGAGGGCTGATTTCTTGAGCTATTATAAAAAGCCTTCTGTTTCAACCGGGAAACCTTTCAGAGGAGAATTTCCAACCGTTTGGCACCATTTTTGAGTGAATTGCCGAAAGTCAGATTTTTGCTATAATTGTGACCCCGGGGCTTAGGAAGAAGAAGAAGAAGAGTTTGGGTTTGATATCCCACCTTTCACTCCCTTTTTAAGGAGTCTCAAAGCGGCTCACAATCTCCTTTCCCTTCCTCCCCCACAACAAACACTCTGTGAGGTGAGTTGGGCTGAGAGACTTCAGAGAAGTGTGACTGGCCCAATGTCACCCAGCAGCTGCAGGTGGAGGAGCGGAGACGCGAACCCGGTTCCCCAAATTACGAGTCCACCGCTCTTAACCACTACACCACACTGGCTCTCTTTGGATTTTTTCAAAAAAATCTAATACTGCCGGTGAAGTTGTTGAGGGCTGATTTCTTGTCCTGTGATAGAAAAGCCTTCTGTTTCGACCGCAAAACCTCTCAGGGGAGCATTTGCAACTATTTGGCACGATTTTTGAGTGAGTTGCCGAAAGTCAGATTTTTGCTGAAATTGTGACCCCGGGGCTTAGGGATTTTTAGAAAAAAATCTTTTGCTGCCGGTGAAGGTGTTGAGGGCTGATTTCTTGACCAATGTAAAAAGCCTTCTGTTTCGGCCGGCAAACCTCTCAGGAGATCATTTGCAACCGTTTGGCACCATTTTTCAGTGAGTTGCCGAAAGTCAGATTTTTCCAAAAAAATCTAATACTGCCAGTGAAGTTGTTGAGGGCTGATTTCTTGTCCTGTGATAAAAAGCCTTCTGTTTCGACGGCCAAACCTCTCAGGGGAGCATTTGCAACCGTTTGGCACCATATTTGAGTGAATTGCCGAAAGTCAGATTATTGCTGAAATTGTGACCCCGTGGCTTAGGGATTTTTTCAAAAAAATCTTTTTATACCAGTTAAGTTGTTGAGGGTTAATTTCTTTTCCTGTGATAAAAACCCTTCCGTTTCGATCGCCAAACCTCGCAGGGGAGCATTTGCATCCGTTTGGCACCATTTTTGAGTGGCGGAATAGTAGTAAAATAGCTTTAAAGTTGTAGTAAAGTAGTAGTAAAATTGTAGTAAAGTCTTAGTAAAATGATAGTAAAACAGTAGTGAATTAGTAGTAAAGCAGTAGTAAAATGGCAGTAAAGTAGTAGTCAAGCGGTAGTAAAGCAGTAGTAAAGTAGTAGTAAAGCAGTAGTAAAGTAGTAGTAAAGTAGAAGTAAGAATGACCTCAGACGGGTTTGTTGTACAAAAAGGCGCCATGTTGGTAGCCTCAATCACAGAGGTTTTTCCAGTTGTTTCCATATAAAGTAGTGGGGCGTGGGGAAAGGCTTCTCAGTGTTTGTATGTTGATCCCTGTTTACACTCTTATGTTAAAAAGTACACCAGAATTTAGTGGCGTTGGATATTTTGGGTCCCAAAATGTCCCCGCCAGCAGTGGCTGCATAAAATCCTTTAGTCAGAACTGAGCGATGGGCAACACACTGTCGTGAGTCAGGAGCTGTGAGGAGCCCGTAGTCAAAACTGAGGTGAGGACAAAAGCATACCCTCCAACATTTCTCCGATGAAAATAGGGGTGCCCTGTTCTGTAACAACAATTGTACTACAGTGGTACCTCAGGTTAAGTACTTAATTCGTTCGGGAGGTCCGTTCTTAAACTGAAACTGTTCTTAACCTGAAGCACCACTTTAGCTAATGGGGCCTCCTGCTGTCGCCGCGCCGCCGGATCACGATTTCTGTTCTCAGAAGCAAATTTCTTAACCTGAAGCACTATTTCTGGGTTAGCGGAGTCTGTAACCTGAAGCATCTGTAACCTGAAGCATATGTAACCTGAAGCATATGTAACCTGAGGTACCACTGTATTTATACCACATCCATCTGCCTGGGTTGCTCTAGCCACTCTGGGCGGCTTCCAAAACATATAAAAAGGTAATAAAACAGTAAACATTAAAAAACTTCCCTATGTTGTTGTTGTTTAGTCGTTTAGTCGTGTCCGACTCTTCGTGACCCCATGGACCAGAGCACGCCAGGCACCTCTGTCCTCCACTACCTCCCGCAGTTTGGTCAAACTCATGCTGGTAACCTCGAAAACACTATCCAACCATCTCGTCCTCTGTCGCCCCCTTCTCCTTGTGCCCTCCATCTTTCCCAGCACCAGTGTCTTCTCCAGGGAGTCTTCTCTTCTCATGAGGTGGCCAAAGTACAGGAGCCTCAGCTTCACGATCTGTCCTTCCAGTGAGCACTTAGGGCTGATTTCCTTAAGAATGGATGCGTTTGATCTTCTTGCAGTCCATGGAACTCTCAAGAGTCTCCTCCAGCACCATAATTCAAAAGCATCAATTCTTCGGCGATAAGCCTTCTTTATGGTCCAGCTCTCACTTCCATACATCACTACTGGGAAAACCATGGCTTTAACTATACGGACCTTTGTTGGCAAGGTGACGTCTCTACTTCTCAAGATGCTGTCTAGGCCTGTCATTGCCCTTCTCCCAAGAAGCAGGCGTCTTTTAATTTCGTGGCTGCTGTCACCATCTGCAGTGATCATGGAGCCCAAGAAAGTAAAATCTCTCACTGCCTCCATTTCTTCCCCTTCTATTTGCCAGGAGGTGATGGGCCCAGTGGCCATGATCTTCGTTTTTTTGATGTTGAGCTTCAGACCATATTTTGCGCTCTCCTCTTTCACCCTCATTAAAAGGTTCTTTAATTCCTCCTCACTTTCTGCCATCAAGGTTGTGTCATCTGCATATCTGAGGTTGTTGATATTTCTTCCGGCAATCTTAACTCCAGCTTGGGATTCATCCAGCCCAGCCTTTCGCATGATGCATTCTGCATATAAATTAAATAAGCAGGGAGACAAAATACAGCCTTGTTGTACTCCTTTTCCAATTTTGAACCAATCAGTTGTTCCATATCCAGTTCTAACTGTAGCTTCTTGTCCCACATAGAGATTTCTCAGGAGACAGATGAGGTGATCAGGCACTCCCATTTCTTTAAGAACTTGCCATAGTTTGCTGTGGTCGACACAGTCAAAGGCTTTTGCATAGTCAATGAAGCAGAAGTAGATGTCTTTCTGGAACTCTCTAGCTTTCTCCATAATCCAGCGCATGTTTGCAAATTGGTCTCTGGTTCCTCTGCCTCTTCTAAATCCAGCTTGCACTTCTGGGAGTTCTCGATCCACATACTGCTTGAGCCTTCCTTGTAGAATTTTACGCATAACCTTGCTAGCGTGTGAAATGAGTGCAATTGTGCTTGAGTTGGAGCATTCTTTGGCACTGCCCTTCTTTGGGATTGGGATGTAGACTGATCTTCTCCCATCTTCTGGCCACTGATGAGTTTTCCAAATTTGCTGGCATATTGAGTGTAGCACCTTAACAGCATCATCTTTTAAAATTTTAAATAGTTCAGCTGGAATACCATCACTTCCACTGGCCTTGTTATTTGCAGTGCTTTCTAAGGCCCATTTGACTTCACTTTCCAGGATGTCTGGCTCAAGGTCAGCAACCACACTACCTGGGGTGTACGAGACATCCATATCTTTCTGGTATAATTCCTCTGTGTATTCTTGCCACCTCTTCTTGATGTCTTCTGCTTCTGTTAGGTCCTTACCACTTTTGTCCTTTATTATGGTAATCTTTGTACGAAATGTTCCTTTCATATCTCCAATTTTCTTGAACAGATCTCCGGTTCTTCCCTTTCTGTTGTTTTCCTCTATTGCTCGTTTAAGAAGGCCTTCTTGTCTCTCCTTGCTATTCTTTGGAAATCTGCATTCAAATTCCTGTATCTTTCACTATCTCCCTCGCATTTTGCTTGCCTTCTCTCCTCCGCTATTTGTAAGGCTTCGTTGGACAGCCACTTTGCTTTCTTGCATTTCCTTTTCATTGGGATGCTTTTCGTTGTTGCCTCCTGTACAATGTTACGAGCCTCCATCCATACTTCGTCAGGCACTCTGTCCACGAAAACTAAATCCTTAAACCTGTTCGTCACGTCCACTGTGTATTCATAAGGGATTTGACTTAGATTATATCTTACCGGCCCAGTGGTTTTTCCTACTTTCTTCAGTTTAAGCTTGAATTTTGCTATAAGAAGCTGATGATCTGAGCCACAGTCAATTCCAGGTCTTGTTTTTGTCAGGAAAAAGCAGCAATGCGGCATTAGTAAAGTGGAAGTAAAGTGGTAGTAAAGCAATAGTAAACCAGTAGTGAAGTAGCAGTAAAATAGCAGTAAAGTAGCAGTAACGCAGTAGTAAAATAGTAGTAAAATGGTAGGTAGGCAGTAGTGAAATAGCAGTAAGATAGTAGTAAAGTAGTAGTAAAGCGGAGGTAAAATGGTCCAATAGTAAAGTGGTGGAATAGTAGTAAAATAGCTTTAAAGTAGTAGTAGTAAAATTGTAGAAAATTTGTAGAAAAATAGTAGTAGTAAAATGATATTAAGATAGTAGTAAAATGGTAGTAAAATGGTAGTAAAGTAGTATCAAAGCGGTAGTAAAGTAGTAGTAAAGTGGTAGTAAAACGGTAGTAAAATGGTAGCAAAGTAGTAGTAAAATGGTAGCAAAGTAGTAGTAAAACGGTAGTAAAGTGGTAGTAAAATGGTAGTAAAGTGGTAGTAAAGTGGTAGTGAGACGGTAGTAAAGTGGTAGTAAAGTGGTTGTAAAGCAGTAGTAAAGCAGTAGTAAAGCAGTAGTAAAGCAGTAGTAAGAATGAACTCAGAAGTGTTCGTTGTACAAAAAGGCGCCATGTTGGTAGCCTCAATCACAGAGGTTTTTCCAATTGTTTCCATATAAAGTAGTGGGGCGGGGCGAATGGCTTCTCAGTGTTTTTATGTTGATCCCTGTTTACACTATTATGTTAAAAAGTACACCAGAATTTAGTGACGTTGGATATTTTGGGTCCCAAAATGTCCCCGCCAGCAGTGGCTGCATAAAATCCTTTAGTCAGAACAGAGCGATGGGCAACACACTGTCGTGAGTCGGGAGATGTGTGAGGAGCCAGTAATCAAAATAAGGGATTTAACTTAGATTATATCTTACCGGCCCAGTGGTTCTTCCTACCTTCTTCAGTAGGCACCATTTTTGAGTGAATGGCCGAAAGTCAGATATTTGATGAAATAGGGATTTTTTTTAAAAAAAATCTTTTTCTGCCGATTAAGTTGTCGAGGGCTGATTTCTTTTCTTGAGATAAAAAGCCTTCTGTTTCGACCGCCAAACCTCTCAGGGGAGCATTTGCAACCGTGTGGCAACATTTTTGAGTGAATGGCCGAAAGTCAGATTTTTGATCAAATTGTGACCCCGGGGCTTAGGGATTTTTTCAAAAAAATCTTTTTCTGCCGGTTAAGTTGTCGAGGGATGATTTCTTTTCCTGAGATAAAAAGCCTTCTGTTTCGACCGCCAAACCTATCAGGGGAGCATTTGCAACTGTTTGGCACCATTTCTGAGTGAGTGGCCGAAAGTCAGATTTTTTATCAAATTGTGACCCCGGGTCTTAGGGATTTTTCCAAAAAAATACTTTTTCTTCCGGTTTAGTTGTCGAGCGCTGATTTCTTTTCCTGAGATAAAAAGCCTTCCTTGTAGAATTTTACGCATAACCTTGCTAACGTGTGAAATGAGTGCAATTGTGCTTTAGTTGGAGCATTCTTTGGCACTGCCCTTCTTTGGGATTGGGATGTAGACTGATCTTCTCCCATCTTCTGGCCACTGATGAGTTTTCCAAATTTGCTGGCATATTGAGTGTAGCACCTTAACAGCATCATCTTTTAAAATTTTAAATAGTTCAGCTGGAATACCATCACTTCCACTGGCCTTGTTATTTGCAGTGCTTTCTAAGGCCCATTTGACTTCACTTTCCAGGGTGTCTGGCTCAAGGTCAGCAACCACACTACCTGGGGTGTACGAGACATCCATATCTTTCTGGTATAATTCCTCTGTGTATTCTTGCCACCTCTTCTTGATGTCTTCTGCTTCTGTTAGGTCCTTACCACTTTTGTCCTTTATTATGGTAATCTTTGTACGAAATGTTCCTTTCATATCTCCAATTTTCTTGAACAGATCTCTGGTTCTTCCCATTCTGTTGTTTTCCTCTATTGCTCGTTTAAGAAGGCCTTCTTGTCTCTCCTTGCTATTCTTTGGAAATCTGCATTCAAATTCCTGTATCTTTCACTATCTCCCTCGCATTTTTATTTGCCTTCTCTCCTCCGCTATTTGTAAGGCTTCGTTGGACAGCCACTTTGCTTTCTTGCATTTCCTTTTCATTGGGATGGTTTTCGTTGTTGCCTCCTGTACAATGTTACGAGCCTCCATCCATACTTCGTCAGGCACTCTGTCCACGAAAACTAAATCCTTAAACCTGTTCGTCACGTCCACTGTGTATTCATAAGGGATTTGACTTAGATTATATCTTACCGGCCCAGTGGTTTTTCCTACTTTCTTCAGTTTAAGCTTGAATTTTGCTATAAGAAGCTGATGATCTGAGCCACAGTCAGCTCCAGGTCTTGTTTTTGTCAGGAAAAAGCAGCAATGCGGCAGCGAGCTGCAGGTGGCTGGAAAGCCAAAGAGGATGTTGATGTTTGGGACTGTACCGTGGGAACAAAGGGACAGTCTATTCACTGTACTGAGCACCTCTGACTGAGGCTTAAGAATCCGACATCTGGTAGCAGAGCCGGTGGTTCTGATCCATGGAAATCTGCATGAGAGGTTGATGGATCGTTCTTCATCCTCTGCACCAAGGGAGGAAGATATGTCTGTGTGCAGCTGGAAGCTGAACAGACGGCTGGGCATCGAGACGGTGTGAAAGCCAAGCGACGGAGCCCCAAGGTATGGAGAATTTATGGCTGTGAATTGAACGCGTTAAGAGGCAGTCTTCGGTTCACAAATAGTGTCTGCGTTTGAGAGAAACCAGCACTGTGGGGAAAACAGCCGCATACCTTGCATTCCTAGATAACGCTGGAATGCACAGTTGCTAAGCGACGAGGAGTCAGAAGAGTTACTGACTGGGGGCTGGAACACGGAGTGCGTTTTGACTAACTTCGCTGTTCTGTGCAAGGACATTTTATGCAGCTTGCGGTTTATCTGCCAAGTGAAGAGAAGGAAGTAAACAACTGTTGGATTTTACAGGCTCGAGAGTGAGAGCTGAGGCTTGGATTCAAAATGGATGCCAAGAAGGGGGGAGGCCTACCTGATCCACCTCCCCTGACTAATGACAATTACTCATCTTGGTCTATAAAGATGAAAGCCCTGCTGCAGAATCAGAGGGTTTTGGGGGTGATTGAGAACCCCATTCCTGCAGCACCAACGCCAGGTTGGAATTCACAGAATGTGAAAGCCAGGACGGCTATAATTCTGTGTGTCTCAGATCAGCAACTCGTGCACATTCAGGATTTACAGAACGCACGAGAGATTTGGGAAACGCTGCGTAGAACACATCAGAGAGATGCTGGTTCTTCAGCGTTGCTGTATTTTGAAAAGCTGACCAATCTGAGGCTTGCGCCTGATGGAGATGTACAAGCGCATTTGACTGAAATGAAGTTCCTGCATCAGCAGATGGTGGAGCGCAATTTCCGTCTTCAAGAAGAGGTCTTTTGCTTCATGATTATCAACAGCCTTAATAGGACTTACAAAACGGTTGCCAGTCAGCTTGGTTCCCTACCGGCCGCGGATCTCACGGCGGAGAGAGTGTGCGCGGTTGTTCTGAATGAACACGATCGCCTTGCTGCACTGGATGTGAAGGACAGGGGGAGGGAGGAACGGAGTTCTGACTCCCCCACTGATGTTGCTACTGGAGAGCATGCTGTAGCTTTGAATGTTGTCCGATGTTATAGTTGTGGACAGACTGGGCATCTTCAGCGGAACTGTAAGAAGCCACGTCAGCAGAAAAGAGCTAAGGAGAGCTCTGCGAAGCCTGAGGCGTCAGGCAAAAATCGTACCAAGACCCAGGTGAAACCTGCAAAGGCTTTGATGTCGAAAGGAACCACACCAGAGGCTGGGAACACGTTTGTCATTGACACAGGTTGCACTTTCCACATGACCCCACACAGAAGTCTGTTTTCGACGTTTAAGAAGCAAAGCTTCACTGTGAAGCAGGCCAACGGTCAGGAGCTGGAAGCGACCGGGGTTGGAACTGTGTATCTTGAGAGTCTGAACTTGACTATAGACAATGTGTACCTGGTTCCTGAGTTGAAGTTCAATCTGCTGAGTGTGTCGCAGATTGCAAAGAAAGTCCTATGATAGTAAAAGCTGCAAGATCTTCAAAGATGGAGAGTTGTATCTTTCTGCCAGAGAGAAAGATGGACTGTATTTGTTGACTTTTGATCAAAGTGATTACATGAAATGTAATGCATTTGGTACTGACGAAATATCTCTTGCAGGTGTGACCAAGAGCGCCCGGAAGGTGGCCAGGGTCGACAGAGCATTTCAGCGGGTGTATGCTGATGTGATTGGCCCTCTAGCACCATCTAGAGGCAATGCAAGATATTATCTTGTGTGTGTAGATTGTTTCTCTCATTATGTGTGGGTATATACATTAGAGAAACGAAAAGAAGCCTTAGGAAGGTTTAAGAAGTTTTGTGACAAGGTTAAAAGTGAGCATGATGCTAACATCGATTGTCTTTTCACAGATGAGAAGCCAATTTTTCTTTTACAGGATTTTCAGGAGTTCCTGCAGAAGAAAGGGATAAGGCACAAGGTTGCTGTTTCAGCGGAAGCGTGGAACAGAGGTGTCTGTGTAAGGGTGAACAAAGAATTGCAAAAGGGGATGAATGCGCAATTGCTTAGTTCACATTTACCACATGAATATTGGGCGGAGTCGTTAATGTCTTATGTTCACACGTGGTTGAGAAAGGTCTCAAAAGAGTTGGGAAGTTCTCCTTTTGAGAAGCTGTTCCATAGAAAACCTTCTGTTACCTATTTTAAGGTTTTGGGGTCTAATGTGAGGACAGAAGCTCCAGGTGGAGTAAAGAATGCCAGAGGCATTTTTGTGGGATATGAAAAGGGTCTCTACAGAGTAATTTTGTCTGAATCTGGTCAGGTGATTCTCACAAAATTTCTAGAGAGTGCTCCTGAACAGGAGAGAATAATTGTTCACACATTTCCCACAGAGGACGATTCAGATGATGAAGATTTTACAGATTACAGTGGTGATGAAAATGACAGTGATAGCTCACAGAGCTCAGTTGACACAGTCATTGAGAGGAAGTTTTACTCAATGGATAGGCCTTCACAGATGGAGGAAGAACCACTGTTTACTATTGGATCTGGTTCTCCTAAGAGTCCAGAGGCTGAACCAGTGAGCAGAGATGATCAGCACCTCATACGCAGGTCTGAAAGAGTTACAAAGGGTGTACCACCCAAGAGGTATTCAAAAGAGTTTGCTAACTTAGCTGTTGCATGTGTTGCTGTTGTACACAACCGAGGACAGGTTGAAGCAGTGTCTAAGTCAGAGACAAAGACACAACAGAGAGCTGCTAGCCAAGGTAATGCAGATGCACTCATTCCTTGGAAGCCAGACAACCAGAGAGATACACTGGGGAAACCAGTGGCGGGTAGTTCCAAGGATGGAACTGAAACAACAGGGGGTTGTTATATGTATAACAACTGTTTGTATTCTTCTCTGGATAACAGTTTGCTCGCAACCCACATTGATACTTTTGGGGGAGGATGTCAGGAAAAAGCAGCAATGCGGCAGCGAGCTGCAGGTGGCTGGAAAGCCAAACAGGATGTTGATGTTTGGGACTGTACCGTGGGAACAAAGGGACAGTCTATTCACTGTACTGAGCACCGGATGTTAGCTCAGAGTGTCGTCTGACCTGTACTGGAAGTACAGGGGAGGAGTCTATCTCTCTCTTCTGTAGGAGACTGGAGAGTGCAGATGTGTTTCTCTGTACTGCTGCAATGACAGAAATAAAGACATGTAAATAGATTTCTGTCTGTCTCTTTCCCCTCCCTGAGGGAAGCAGGGAGGAGGGAGAAATGGTGTGTCCCTCTCACGCTGAGTGGGATCGCCGATTGTGACCTTGCCTGTATCCTGCCGGGAGACGCAGACGGGGAGGTCAACAAGGATCTTAAGCCTGGTGCCTGGAGAGAGGCCAGTTACCTCTGACTGAGGCTTAAGAATCCGACAGTTTTTGCTGACTGTATAGAGCTTCTCCATCTTTGGCTGCAGAGAATATAATCAATCTGATTTCGATGCTGCCCATCTGGTGATGTCCATGTGTAGAGTCGTCTCTTGTGTTGTTGGAAAAGCGTGTTTGTGATGACCAGCTTGTTCTCTTGACAGAACTCTATTAGCCTTTGCCCTGCTTTGTTTTGATCACCAAGGCCAAACTTGCCAGTTGTTCCTTTTATCTCTTGCCTCCCTACTTTAGCATTCCAATCCCCTATAATGAGAAGAACATCCTTCTTTGGTGTCACTTCTATAAGGTGTTGTTAGTCTTCATAGAATTGGTCAATTTCAGTTTCTTTAGCACCAGTAGTTGGTGCATAAACTTGGATTACTGTGATGTTAAAAGGTCTGCCTTGGATTCGTATCGAGATCATTCTATCATTCTATTCTATGTATAACTCCATACCATCCAACATTTCTCCCATGAACATAGGGACGTCCTAAGGAAAAGCAGGATAACATCAGAAACCAGGACAGCTTCAATAAATCTGGGACTGTACCGGCAAAATTAGGGACAACTGGAAGGTTTGCAAAAGTGGGGAAGTTAAGATCAAGGAACAAGAGAGAAGTCATGAGTGAAGGACAAGCCAAAGGAGAGGTTGAGGGAGGAGGCTTATTGGTTTGTTCTTGTTCTTGTTTTTATTGTGTATTTTGTGTTTGTTACCTTGCATTTTTAAGTTGTAAACCAACCTTAAATCTACGGATGAAGGGCAGTATATACAATTAATAAAATAGTAACAATACTATTTGTTACTATAGACAGGCATGCGATTGTTCAGGAAGGTCTACTGTATAAATAGGGGTATAAATAGTAAAGTAGTTTAAGTAATAAAGTAGCAGTAGTAAAGTGGAAGTAAAGTGGTAGTAAAGCAATAGTAAACCAGTAGTGAAGTAGCAGTTAAGTAATGGTAAAACAATAGTAAAGTGGTGGAATAGTAGCAGTAAAATAGCAGTAAAGTAGCAGTAACGCAGTAGTAAAATAGTAGTAAAATGGTAGGTAGGCAGTAGTGAAATAGCAGTAAGATAGTAGTAAAGTAGTAGTAAAGCGGAGGTAAAATGGTCCAATAGTAAAGTGGTGGAATAGTAGTAAAATAGCTTTAAAGTAGTAGTAGTAAAATTGTAGAAAAATTGTAGAAAAATAGTAGTAGTAAAATGATATTAAGATAGTAGTAAAATGGTAGTAAAGTAGTATCAAAGCGGTAGTAAAGTAGTAGTAATGTAGTAGTAATGTGGTAGTAATGTGGTAGTAAAATGGTAGCAAAGTAGTAAGACGGTAGTAAAGTGGTAGTAAATTGGTAGTAAAGTGGTAGTAAAGTGGTAGTAAAGTGGTAGTAAAGCAGTAGTAAAGCAGTAGTAAGAATGAACTCAGAAGTGTTCGTTGTACAAAAAGGCGCCATGTTGGTAGCCTCAATCACAGAGGTTTTTCCAATTGTTTCCATATAAAGTAGTGGGGCAGGGGGAATGGCTTCTCAGTGTTTTTATGTTGATCCCTGTTTACACTATTATGTTAAAAAGTACACCAGAATTTAGTGGCGTTGGATATTTTGGGTCCCAAAATGTCCCCGCCAGCAGTGGCTGCATAAAATCCTTTAGTCACAACAGAGCGATGGGCAACACACTGTCGTGAGTCGGGAGATGTGTGAGGAGCCAGTAATCAAAATAAGGGATTTAACTTAGATTATATCTTACCGGCCCAGTGGTTCTTCCTACCTTCTTCAGTAGGCACCATTTTTGAGTGAA
Organism: Podarcis pityusensis; assembly: GCF_964106645.2. Classification (NCBI taxonomy): domain Eukaryota; kingdom Metazoa; phylum Chordata; class Lepidosauria; order Squamata; family Lacertidae; genus Podarcis; species Podarcis pityusensis. The sequence goes on along the minus strand of NC_138027.1, from coordinate 92,212,837 downwards.
TGGCCGAAAGTCAGATATTTGATGAAATAGGGATTTTTTTCAAAAAAATCTTTTTCTGCCGATTAAGTTGTCGAGGGCTGATTTCTTTTCTTGAGATAAAAAGCCTTCTGTTTCGACCGCCAAACCTCTCAGGGGAGCATTTGCAACCGTGTGGCAACATTTTTGAGTGAATGGCCGAAAGTCAGATTTTTGATCAAATTGTGACCCCGGGGCTTAGGGATTTTTTCAAAAAAATCTTTTTCTGCCGGTTAAGTTGTCGAGGGATGATTTCTTTTCCTGAGATAAAAAGCCTTCTGTTTCGACCGCCAAACCTCTCAGGGGAGCATTTGCAACTGTTTGGCACCATTTTTGAGTGAGTGGCCGAAAGTCAGATTTTTGATGAAATTGTGACCCCGGGGTTTAGGGATTTTTTCAAAAAAATCTTTTTCTGCCGGTTAAGTTGTCGAGAGATGATTTCTTTTCCTGAGATAAAAACCCTTCTGTTTCAACCGCCAAACCTCTCAGGTGAGCATTTGCGACCGTTTGGCACCATTTTTGGGTGAATGGCCGAAAGTCAGATTTTTTATCAAATTGTGACCCCGGGGCTTAGGGATTTTTCCAAAAAAATACTTTTTCTTCCGGTTTAGTTGTCGAGCGCTGATTTCTTTTCCTGAGATAAAAAGCCTTCCTTGTAGAATTTTACGCATAACCTTGCTAGCGTGTGAAATGAGTGCAATTGTGCTTGAGTTGGAGCATTCTTTGGCACTGCCCTTCTTTGGGATTGGGATGTAGACTGATCTTCTCCCATCTTCTGGCCACTGATGAGTTTTCCAAATTTGCTGGCATATTGAGTGTAGCACCTTAACAGCATCATCTTTTAAAATTTTAAATAGTTCAGCTGGAATACCATCACTTCCACTGGCCTTGTTATTTGCAGTGCTTTCTAAGGCCCATTTGACTTCACTTTCCAGGGTGTCTGGCTCAAGGTCAGCAACCACACTACCTGGGGTGTACGAGACATCCATATCTTTCTGGTATAATTCCTCTGTGTATTCTTGCCACCTCTTCTTGATGTCTTCTGCTTCTGTTAGGTCCTTACCACTTTTGTCCTTTATTATGGTAATCTTTGTACGAAATGTTCCTTTCATATCTCCAATTTTCTTGAACAGATCTCTGGTTCTTCCCATTCTGTTGTTTTCCTCTATTGCTCGTTTAAGAAGGCCTTCTTGTCTCTCCTTGCTATTCTTTGGAAATCTGCATTCAAATTCCTGTATCTTTCACTATCTCCCTCGCATTTTGCTTGCCTTCTCTCCTCCGCTATTTGTAAGGCTTCGTTGGACAGCCACTTTGCTTTCTTGCATTTCCTTTTCATTGGGATGGTTTTCGTTGTTGCCTCCTGTACAATGTTACGAGCCTCCATCCATACTTCGTCAGGCACCCTGTCCACGAAAACTAAATCCTTAAACCTGTTCGTCACGTCCACTGTGTATTCATAAGGGATTTGACTTAGATTATATCTTACCGGCCCAGTGGTTTTTCCTACTTTCTTCAGTTTAAGCTTGAATTTTGCTATAAGAAGCTGATGATCTGAGCCACAGTCAGCTCCAGGTCTTGTTTTTGTCAGGAAAAAGCAGCAATGCGGCAGCGAGCTGCAGGTGGCTGGAAAGCCAAAGAGGATGTTGATGTTTGGGACTGTACCGTGGGAACAAAGGGACAGTCTATTCACTGTACTGAGCACCTCTGACTGAGGCTTAAGAATCCGACATCTGGTAGCAGAGCTGGTGGTTCTGATCCATGGAAATCTGCATGAGAGGTTGATGGATCGTTCTTCATCCTCTGCACCAAGGGAGGAAGATATGTCTGTGTGCAGCTGGAAGCTGAACAGACGGCTGGGCATTGAGACGGTGTGAAAGCCAAGCGACGGAGCCCCAAGGTATGGAGAATTTATGGCTGTGAATTGAACGCGTTAAGAGGCAGTCTTCGGTTCACAAATAGTGTCTGCGTTTGAGAGAAACCAGCACTGTGGGGAAAACAGCCGCATACCTTGCATTCCTAGATAACGCTGGAATGCACAGTTGCTAAGCGACGAGGAGTCAGAAGAGTTACTGACTGGGGGCTGGAACACGGAGTGCGTTTTGACTAACTTCGCTGTTCTGTGCAAGGACATTTTATGCAGCTTGCGGTTTATCTGCCAAGTGAAGAGAAGGAAGTAAACAACTGTTGGATTTTACAGGCTCGAGAGTGAGAGCTGAGGCTTGGATTCAAAATGGATGCCAAGAAGGGGGGAGGCCTACCTGATCCACCTCCCCTGACTAATGACAATTACTCATCTTGGTCTATAAAGATGAAAGCCCTGCTGCAGAATCAGAGGGTTTTGGGGGTGATTGAGAACCCCATTCCTGCAGCACCAACGCCAGGTTGGAATTCACAGAATGTGAAAGCCAGGACGGCTATAATTCTGTGTGTCTCAGATCAGCAACTCGTGCACATTCAGGATTTACAGAACGCACGAGAGATTTGGGAAACGCTGCGTAGAACACATCAGAGAGATGCTGGTTCTTCAGCGTTGCTGTATTTTGAAAAGCTGACCAATCTGAGGCTTGCGCCTGATGGAGATGTACAAGCGCATTTGACTGAAATGAAGTTCCTGCGTCAGCAGATGGTGGAGCGCAATTTCCGTCTTCAAGAAGAGGTCTTTTGCTTCATGATTATCAACAGCCTTAATAGGACTTACAAAACGGTTGCCAGTCAGCTTGGTTCCCTACCGGCCGCGGATCTCACGGCGGAGAGAGTGTGCGCGGTTGTTCTGAATGAACACGATCGCCTTGCTGCACTGGATGTGAAGGACAGGGGGAGGGAGGAACGGAGTTCTGACTCCCCCACTGATGTTGCTACTGGAGAGCATGCTGTAGCTTTGAATGTTGTCCGATGTTACAGTTGTGGACAGACTGGGCATCTTCAGCGGAACTGTAAGAAGCCACGTCAGCAGAAAAGAGCTAAGGAGAGCTCTGCGAAGCCTGAGGCGTCAGGCAAAAATCGTACCAAGACCCAGGTGAAACCTGCAAAGGCTTTGATGTCGAAAGGAACCACACCAGAGGCTGGGAACACGTTTGTCATTGACACAGGTTGCACTTTCCACATGACCCCACACAGAAGTCTGTTTTCGACGTTTAAGAAGCAAAGCTTCACTGTGAAGCAGGCCAACGGTCAGGAGCTGGAAGCGACCGGGGTTGGAACTGTGTATCTTGAGAGTCTGAACTTGACTATAGACAATGTGTACCTGGTTCCTGAGTTGAAGTTCAATCTGCTGAGTGTGTCGCAGATTGCAAAGAAAGCACTGAGACTGTCCTATGATAGTAAAAGCTGCAAGATCTTCAAAGATGGAGAGTTGTATCTTTCTGCCAGAGAGAAAGATGGACTGTATTTGTTGACTTTTGATCAAAGTGATTTGGTACTGACGAAATATCTCTTGCAGGTGTGACCAAGAGCGCCCGGAAGGTGGCCAGGGTCGACAGAGCATTTCAGCGGGTGTATGCTGATGTGATTGGCCCTCTAGCACCATCTAGAGGCAATGCAAGATATTATCTTGTGTGTGTAGATTGTTTCTCTCATTATGTGTGGGTATATACATTAGAGAAACGAAAAGAAGCCTTAGGAAGGTTTAAGAAGTTTTGTGACAAGGTTAAAAGTGAGCATGATGCTAACATCGATTGTCTTTTCACAGATGAGAAGCCAATTTTTCTTTTACAGGATTTTCAGGAGTTCCTGCAGAAGAAAGGGATAAGGCACAAGGTTGCTGTTTCAGCGGAAGCGTGGAACAGAGGTGTCTGTGTAAGGGTGAACAAAGAATTGCAAAAGGGGATGAATGCGCAATTGCTTAGTTCACATTTACCACATGAATATTGGGCGGAGTTGTTAATGTCTTATGTTCACACGTGGTTGAGAAAGGTCTCAAAAGAGTTGGGAAGTTCTCCTTTTGAGAAGCTGTTCCATAGAAAACCTTCTGTTACGTATTTTAAGGTTTTGGGGTCTAATGTGAGGACAGAAGCTCCAGGTGGAGTAAAGAATGCCAGAGGCATTTTTGTGGGATATGAAAAGGGTCTCTACAGAGTAATTTTGTCTGAATCTGGTCAGGTGATTCTCACAAAATTTCTAGAGAGTGCTCCTGAACAGGAGAGAATAATTGTTCACACATTTCCCACAGAGGACGATTCAGATGATGAAGATTTTACAGATTACAGTGGTGATGAAAATGACAGTGATAGCTCACAGAGCTCAGTTGACACAGTCATTGAGAGGAAGTTTTACTCAATGGATAGGCCTTCACAGATGGAGGAAGAACCACTGTTTACTATTGGATCTGGTTCTCCTAAGAGTCCAGAGGCTGAACCAGTGAGCAGAGATGATCAGCACCTCATACGCAGGTCTGAAAGAGTTACAAAGGGTGTACCACCCAAGAGGTATTCAAAAGAGTTTGCTAACTTAGCTGTTGCATGTGTTGCTGTTGTACACAACCGAGGACAGGTTGAAGCAGTGTCTAAGTCAGAGACAAAGACACAACAGAGAGCTGCTAGCCAAGGTAATGCAGATGCACTCATTCCTTGGAAGCCAGACAACCAGAGAGATACACTGGGGAAACCAGTGGCGGGTAGTTCCAAGGATGGAACTGAAACAACAGGGGGTTGTTATATGTATAACAACTGTTTGTATTCTTCTCTGGATAACAGTTTGCTCGCAACCCACATTGATACTTTTGGGGGAGGATGTCAGGAAAAAGCAGCAATGCGGCAGCGAGCTGCAGGTGGCTGGAAAGCCAAACAGGATGTTGATGTTTGGGACTGTACCGTGGGAACAAAGGGACAGTCTATTCACTGTACTGAGCACCGGATGTTAGCTCAGAGTGTCGTCTGACCTGTACTGGAAGTACAGGGGAGGAATCTATCTCTCTCTTCTGTAGGAGACTGGAGAGTGCAGATGTGTTTCTCTGTACTGCTGCAATGACAGAAATAAAGACATGTAAATAGATTTCTGTCTGTCTCTTTCCCCTCCCTGAGGGAAGCAGGGAGGAGGGAGAAATGGTGTGTCCCTCTCACGCTGAGTGGGATCGCCGATTGTGACCTTGCCTGTATCCTGCCGGGAGACGCAGACGGGGAGGTCAACAAGGATCTTAAGCCTGGTGCCTGGAGAGAGGCCAGTTACCTCTGACTGAGGCTTAAGAATCCGACAGTTTTTGCTGACTGTATAGAGCTTCTCCATCTTTGGCTGCAGAGAATATAATCAATCTGATTTCGATGCTGCCCATCTGGTGATGTCCATGTGTAGAGTCGTCTCTTGTGTTGTTGGAAAAGCGTGTTTGTGATGACCAGCTTGTTCTCTTGACAGAACTCTATTAGCCTTTGCCCTGCTTTGTTTTGATCACCAAGGCCAAACTTGCCAGTTGTTCCTTTTATCTCTTGCCTCCCTACTTTAGCATTCCAATCCCCTATAATGAGAAGAACATCCTTCTTTGGTGTCACTTCTATAAGGTGTTGTTAGTCTTCATAGAATTGGTCAATTTCAGTTTCTTCAGCACCAGTAGTTGGTGCATAAACTTGGATTACTGTGATGTTAAAAGGTCTGCCTTGGATTCGTATCGAGATCATTCTATCATTCTATTCTATGTATAACTCCATACCATCCAACATTTCTCCCATGAACATAGGGACGTCCTAAGGAAAAGCAGGATAACATCAGAAACCAGGACAGCTTCAATAAATCTGGGACTGTCCCGGCAAAATTAGGGACAACTGGAAGGTTTGCAAAAGTGGGGAAGTTAAGATCAAGGAACAAGAGAGAAGTCATGAGTGAAGGACAAGCCAAAGGAGAGGTTGAGGGAGGAGGCTTATTGGTTTGTTCTTGTTCTTGTTTTTATTGTGTATTTTGTGTTTGTTACCTTGCATTTTTAAGTTGTAAACCAACCTTAAATCTACGGATGAAGGGCAGTATTTACAATTAATAAAATAGTAACAATACTATTGGTTACTATAGACAGGCATGCGATTGTTCAGGAAGGTCTACTGTATAAATAGGGGTATAAATAGTAAAGTAGTTTAAGTAATAAAGTAGCAGTAGTAAAGTGGAAGTAAAGTGGTAGTAAAGCAATAGTAAACCAGTAGTGAAGTAGCAGTTAAGTAATGGTAAAACAATAGTAAAGTGGTGGAATAGTAGCAGTAAAATAGCAGTAAAGTAGCAGTAACGCAGTAGTAAAATAGTAGTAAAATGGTAGGTAGGCAGTAGTGAAATAGCAGTAAGATAGTAGTAAAGTAGTAGTAAAGCGGAGGTAAAATGGTCCAATAGTAAAGTGGTGGAATAGTAGTAAAATAGCTTTAAAGTAGTAGTAAAATTGTAGAAAAATTGTAGAAAAATAGTAGTAGTAAAATGATATTAAGATAGTAGTAAAATGGTAGTAAAGTAGTATCAAAGCGGTAGTAAAGTAGTAGTAAAGTGGTAGTAAAACGGTAATAAAACGGTAGTAAAGTGGTAATAAAGTAGTAGTAATGTAGTAGTAAAATGGTAGTACAGTAGTAAAGTGGTAGTAAAATGGTAGTAAAGTAGTAGTAAAGCGGTAGTAAAGCGGTAGTAAAGCGGTAGTAAAGTGGTAGTAAAGTGGTAGTAAAGCGGTAGTAAAGCAGTAGTAAGAATGAACTCAGAAGTGTTCGTTGTACAAAAAGGCGCCATGTTGGTAGCCTCAATCACAGAGGTTTTTCCAATTGTTTCCACATAAAGTAGTGGGGCGGGGGGAATGGCTTCTCAGTGTTTTTATGTTGATCCCTGTTTACACTATTATGTTAAAAAGTACACCAGAATTTAGTGGCGTTGGATATTTTGGGTCCCAAAATGTCCCCGCCAGCAGTGGCTGCATAAAATCCTTTAGTCACAACAGAGCGATGGGCAACACACTGTCGTGAGTCGGGAGATGTGTGAGGAGCCAGTAATCAAAATAAGGGATTTAACTTAGATTATATCTTACCGGCCCAGTGGTTCTTCCTACCTTCTTCAGTAGGCACCATTTTTGAGTGAATGGCCGAAAGTCAGATATTTGATGAAATAGGGATTTTTTTCAAAAAAATCTTTTTCTGCCGATTAAGTTGTCGAGGGCTGATTTCTTTTCTTGAGATAAAAAGCCTTCTGTTTCGACCGCCAAACCTCTCAGGGGAGCATTTGCAACCGTGTGGCAACATTTTTGAGTGAATGGCCGAAAGTCAGATTTTTGATCAAATTGTGACCCCGGGGCTTAGGGATTTTTTCAAAAAAATCTTTTTCTGCCGGTTAAGTTGTCGAGGGATGATTTCTTTTCCTGAGATAAAAAGCCTTCTGTTTCGACCGCCAAACCTCTCAGGGGAGCATTTGCAACTGTTTGGCACCATTTTTGAGTGAGTGGCCGAAAGTCAGATTTTTGATGAAATTGTGACCCCGGGGTTTAGGGATTTTTTCAAAAAAATCTTTTTCTGCCGGTTAAGTTGTCGAGAGATGATTTCTTTTCCTGAGATAAAAACCCTTCTGTTTCAACCGCCAAACCTCTCAGGTGAGCATTTGCGACCGTTTGGCACCATTTTTGGGTGAATGGCCGAAAGTCAGATTTTTTATCAAATTGTGACCCCGGGGCTTAGGGATTTTTCCAAAAAAATACTTTTTCTTCCGGTTTAGTTGTCGAGCGCTGATTTCTTTTCCTGAGATAAAAAGCCTTCCTTGTAGAATTTTACGCATAACCTTGCTAGCGTGTGAAATGAGTGCAATTGTGCTTGAGTTGGAGCATTCTTTGGCACTGCCCTTCTTTGGGATTGGGATGTAGACTGATCTTCTCCCATCTTCTGGCCACTGATGAGTTTTCCAAATTTGCTGGCATATTGAGTGTAGCACCTTAACAGCATCATCTTTTAAAATTTTAAATAGTTCAGCTGGAATACCATCACTTCCACTGGCCTTGTTATTTGCAGTGCTTTCTAAGGCCCATTTGACTTCACTTTCCAGGATGTCTGGCTCAAGGTCAGCAACCACACTACCTGGGGTGTACGAGACATCCATATCTTTCTGGTATAATTCCTCTGTGTATTCTTGCCACCTCTTCTTGATGTCTTCTGCTTCTGTTAGGTCCTTACCACTTTTGTCCTTTATTATGGTAATCTTTGTACGAAATGTTCCTTTCATATCTCCAATTTTCTTGAACAGATCTCCGGTTCTTCCCTTTCTGTTGTTTTCCTCTATTGCTCGTTTAAGAAGGCCTTCTTGTCTCTCCTTGCTATTCTTTGGAAATCTGCATTCAAATTCCTGTATCTTTCACTATCTCCCTCGCATTTTGCTTGCCTTCTCTCCTCCGCTATTTGTAAGGCTTCGTTGGACAGCCACTTTGCTTTCTTGCATTTCCTTTTCATTGGGATGCTTTTCGTTGTTGCCTCCTGTACAATGTTACGAGCCTCCATCCATACTTCGTCAGGCACTCTGTCCACGAAAACTAAATCCTTAAACCTGTTCGTCACGTCCACTGTGTATTCATAAGGGATTTGACTTAGATTATATCTTACCGGCCCAGTGGTTTTCCCTACTTTCTTCAGTTTAAGCTTGAATTTTGCTATAAGAAGCTGATGATCTGAGCCACAGTCAGCTCCAGGTCTTGTTTTTGTCAGGAAAAAGCAGCAATGCGGCAGCGAGCTGCAGGTGGCTGGAAAGCCAAACAGGATGTTGATGTTTGGGACTGTACCGTGGGAACAAAGGGAAAGTCTATTCACTGTACTGAGCACCTCTGACTGAGGCTTAAGAATCCGACATCTGGTAGCAGAGCCGGTGGTTCTGATCCATGGAAATCTGCATGAGAGGTTGATGGATCGTTCTTCATCCTCTGCACCAAGGGAGGAAGATATGTCTGTGTGCAGCTGGAAGCTGAACAGACGGCTGGGCATCGAGACGGTGTGAAAGCCAAGCGACGGAGCCCCAAGGTATGGAGAATTTATGGCTGTGAATTGAACGCGTTAGGAGGCAGTCTTCGGTTCACAAATAGTGTCTGCGTTTGAGAGAAACCAGCACTGTGGGGAAAACAGCCGCATACCTTGCATTCCTAGATAACGCTGGAATGCACAGTTGCTAAGCGACGAGGAGTCAGAAGAGTTACTGACTGGGGGCTGGAACACGGAGTGCGTTTTGACTAACTTCGCTGTTCTGTGCAAGGACATTTTATGCAGCTTGCGGTTTATCTGCCAAGTGAAGAGAAGGAAGTAAACAACTGTTGGATTTTACAGGCTCGAGAGTGAGAGCTGAGGCTTGGATTCAAAATGGATGCCAAGAAGGGGGGAGGCCTACCTGATCCACCTCCCCTGACTAATGACAATTACTCATCTTGGTCTATAAAGATGAAAGCCCTGCTGCAGAATCAGAGGGTTTTTGGGGTGATTGAGAACCCCATTCCTGCAGCACCAACGCCAGGTTGGAATTCACAGAATGTGAAAGCCAGGACGGCTATAATTCTGTGTGTCTCAGATCAGCAACTCGTGCACATTCAGGATTTACAGAACGCACGAGAGATTTGGGAAACGCTGCGTAGAACACATCAGAGAGATGCTGGTTCTTCAGCGTTGCTGTATTTTGAAAAGCTGACCAATCTGAGGCTTGCGCCTGATGGAGATGTACAAGCGCATTTGACTGAAATGAAGTTCCTGCGTCAGCAGATGGTGGAGCGCAATTTCCGTCTTCAAGAAGAGGTCTTTTGCTTCATGATTATCAACAGCCTTAATAGGACTTACAAAACGGTTGCCAGTCAGCTTGGTTCCCTACCGGCCGCGGATCTCACGGCGGAGAGAGTGTGCGCGGTTGTTCTGAATGAACACGATCGCCTTGCTGCACTGGATGTGAAGGACAGGGGGAGGGAGGAACGGAGTTCTGACTCCCCCACTGATGTTGCTACTGGAGAGCATGCTGTAGCTTTGAATGTTGTCCGATGTTACAGTTGTGGACAGACTGGGCATCTTCAGCGGAACTGTAAGAAGCCACGTCAGCAGAAAAGAGCTAAGGAGAGCTCTGCGAAGCCTGAGGCGTCAGGCAAAAATCGTACCAAGACCCAGGTGAAACCTGCAATGGCTTTGATGTCGAAAGGAACCACACCAGAGGCTGGGAACACGTTTGTCATTGACACAGGTTGCACTTTCCACATGACCCCACACAGAAGTCTGTTTTCGACGTTTAAGAAGCAAAGCTTCACTGTGAAGCAGGCCAACGGTCAGGAGCTGGAAGCGACCGGGGTTGGAACTGTGTATCTTGAGAGTCTGAACTTGACTATAGACAATGTGTACCTGGTTCCTGAGTTGAAGTTCAATCTGCTGAGTGTGTCGCAGATTGCAAAGAAAGCACTGAGACTGTCCTATGATAGTAAAAGCTGCAAGATCTTCAAAGATGGAGAGTTGTATCTTTCTGCCAGAGAGAAAGATGGACTGTATTTGTTGACTTTTGATCAAAGTGATTTGGTACTGACGAAATATCTCTTGCAGGTGTGACCAAGAGCGCGCGGAAGGTGGCCAGGGTCGACAGAGCATTTCAGCGGGTGTATGCTGATGTGATTGGCCCTCTAGCACCATCTAGAGGCAATGCAAGATATTATCTTGTGTGTGTAGATTGTTTCTCTCATTATGTGTGGGTATATACATTAGAGAAACGAAAAGAAGCCTTAGAAAGGTTTAAGGAGTTTTGTGACAAGGTTAAAAGTGAGCATGATGCTAACATCGATTGTCTTTTCACAGATGAGAAGCCAATTTTTCTTTTACAGGATTTTCAGGAGTTCCTGCAGAAGAAAGGGATAAGGCACAAGGTTGCTGTTTCAGCGGAAGCGTGGAACAGAGGTGTCTGTGTAAGGGTGAACAAAGAATTGCAAAAGGGGATGAATGCGCAATTGCTTAGTTCACATTTACCACATGAATATTGGGCGGAGTCGTTAATGTCTTATGTTCACACGTGGTTGAGAAAGGTCTCAAAAGAGTTGGGAAGTTCTCCTTTTGAGAAGCTGTTCTATAGAAAACCTTCTGTTACCTATTTTGAGGTTTTGGGGTCTAATGTGAGGACAGAAGCTCCAGGTGGAGTAAAGAATGCCAGAGGCATTTTTGTGGGATATGAAAAGGGTCTCTACAGAGTAATTTTGTCTGAATCTGGTCAGGTGATTCTCACAAAATTTCTAGAGAGTGCTCCTGAACAGGAGAGAATAATTGTTCACACATTTCCCACAGAGGACGATTCAGATGATGAAGATTTTACAGATTACAGTGGTGATGAAAATGACAGTGATAGCTCACAGAGCTCAGTTGACACAGTCATTGAGAGGAAGTTTTACTCAATGGATAGGCCTTCACAGATGGAGGAAGAACCACTGTTTACTATTGGATCTGGTTCTCCTAAGAGTCCAGAGGCTGAACCAGTGAGCAGAGATGATCAGCACCTCATACGCAGGTCTGAAAGAGTTACAAAGGGTGTACCACCCAAGAGGTATTCAAAAGAGTTTGCTAACTTAGCTGTTGCATGTGTTGCTGTTGTACACAACCGAGGACAGGTTGAAGCAGTGTCTAAGTCAGAGACAAAGACACAACAGAGAGCTGCTAGCCAAGGTAATGCAGATGCACTCATTCCTTGGAAGCCAGACAACCAGAGAGATACACTGGGGAAACCAGTGGCGGGTAGTTCCAAGGGTGGAACTGAAACAACAGGGGGTTGTTATATGTATAACAACTGTTTGTATTCTTCTCTGGATAACAGTTTGCTCGCAACCCACATTGATACTTTTGGGGGAGGATGTCAGGAAAAAGCAGCAATGCGGCAGCGAGCTGCAGGTGGCTGGAAAGCCAAACAGGATGTTGATGTTTGGGACTGTACCGTGGGAACAAAGGGACAGTCTATTCACTGTACTGAGCACCGGATGTTAGCTCAGAGTGTCGTCTGACCTGTACTGGAAGTACGGGGGAGGAGTCTATCTCTCTCTTCTGTAGGAGACTGGAGAGTGCAGATGTGTTTCTCTGTACTGCTGCAATGACAGAAATAAAGACATGTAAATAGATTTCTGTCTGTCTCTTTCCCCTCCCTGAGGGAAGCAGGGAGGAGGGAGAAATGGTGTGTCCCTCTCACGCTGAGTGGGATCGCCGATTGTGACCTTGCCTGTATCCTGCGGGGAAACGCAGACGGGGAGGTCAACAAGGATCTTAAGCCTGGTGCCTGGAGAGAGGCCAGTTACCTCTGACTGAGGCTTAAGAATCCGACAGTTTTTGCTGACTGTATAGAGCTTCTCCATCTTTGGCTGCAGAGAATATAATCAATCTGATTTCGATGCTGCCCATCTGGTGATGTCCATGTGTAGAGTCGTCTCTTGTGTTGTTGGAAAAGCGTGTTTGTGATGACCAGCTTGTTCTCTTGACAGAACTCTATTAGCCTTTGCCCTGCTTTGTTTTGATCACCAAGGCCAAACTTGCCAGTTGTTCCTTTTATCTCTTGCCTCCCTACTTTAGCATTCCAATCCCCTATAATGAGAAGAACATCCTTCTTTGGTGTCACTTCTATAAGGTGTTGTTAGTCTTCATAGAATTGGTCAATTTCAGTTTCTTCAGCACCAGTAGTTGGTGCATAAACTTGGATTACTGTGATGTTAAAAGGTCTGCCTTGGATTCGTATCGAGATCATTCTATCATTCTATTCTATGTATAACTCCATACCATCCAACATTTCTCCCATGAACATAGGGACGTCCTAAGGAAAAGCAGGATAACATCAGAAACCAGGACAGCTTCAATAAATCTGGGACTGTCCCGGCAAAATTAGGGACAACTGGAAGGTTTGCAAAAGTGGGGAAGTTAAGATCAAGGAACAAGAGAGAAGTCATGAGTGAAGGACAAGCCAAAGGAGAGGTTGAGGGAGGAGGCTTATTGGTTTGTTCTTGTTCTTGTTTTTATTGTGTATTTTGTGTTTGTTACCTTGCATTTTTAAGTTGTAAACCAACCTTAAATCTACGGATGAAGGGCAGTATATACAATTAATAAAATAGTAACAATACTAATTGTTACTATAGACAGGCATGCGATTGTTCAGGAAGGTCTACTGTATAAATAGGGGTATAAATAGTAAAGTAGTTTAAGTAATAAAGTAGCAGTAGTAAAGTGGAAGTAAAGTGGTAGTAAAGCAATAGTAAACCAGTAGTGAAGTAGCAGTTAAGTAATGGTAAAACAATAGTAAAGTGGTGGAATAGTAGCAGTAAAATAGCAGTAAAGTAGCAGTAACGCAGTAGTAAAATAATAGTAAAATGGTAGGAAGGCAGTAGTGAAATAGCAGTAAGATAGTAGTAAAGTAGTAGTAAAGCGGAGGTAAAATGGTCCAATAGTAAAGTGGTGGAATAGTAGTAAAATAGCTTTAAAGTAGTAGTAGTAAAATTGTAGAAAAATTGTAGAAAAATAGTAGTAGTAAAATGATATTAAGATAGTAGTAAAATGGTAGTAAAGTAGTATCAAAGCGGTAGTAAAGGAGTAGTAAAGTGGTAGTAAAACGGTAGTAAAGTGGTAGTAAAGTAGTGGTAAAGTAGTAGTAAAATGGTAATAAAGTAGTAGTAAGATGGTAGTAAAGTGGTAGTGAAGTAGTAGTAAAGTGGTAGTAAAGCAGTAGTAAAGCGGTAGTAAAGCAGTAGTAAAGTGGTAGTAAAGCAGTAGTAAAGCAGTAGTAAGAATGAACTCAGAAGTGTTCGTTGTACAAAAAGGCGCCATGTTGGTAGCCTCAATCACAGAGGTTTTTCCAATTGTTTCCATATAAAGTAGTGGGGCGGGGGGAATGGCTTCTCAGTGTTTTTATGTTGATCCCTGTTTACACTATTATGTTAAAAAGTACACCAGAATTTAGTGGCGTTGGATATTTTGGGTCCCAAAATGTCCCCGCCAGCAGTGGCTGCATAAAATCCTTTAGTCAGAACAGAGCGATGGGCAACACACTGTCGTGAGTCGGGAGATGTGTGAGGAGCCAGTAATCAAAATAAGGGATTTAACTTAGATTATATCTTACCGGCCCAGTGGTTCTTCCTACCTTCTTCAGTAGGCACCATTTTTGAGTGAATGGCCGAAAGTCAGATATTTGATGAAATAGGGATTTTTTTCAAAAAAATCTTTTTCTGCCGATTAAGTTGTCGAGGGCTGATTTCTTTTCTTGAGATAAAAAGCCTTCTGTTTCGACCGCCAAACCTCTCAGGGGAGCATTTGCAACCGTGTGGCAACATTTTTGAGTGAATGGCCGAAAGTCAGATTTTTGATCAAATTGTGACCCCGGGGCTTAGGGATTTTTTCAAAAAAATCTTTTTCTGCCGGTTAAGTTGTCGAGGGATGATTTCTTTTCCTGAGATAAAAAGCCTTCTGTTTCGACCGCCAAACCTCTCAGGGGAGCATTTGCAACTGTTTGGCACCATTTTTGAGTGAGTGGCCGAAAGTCAGATTTTTGATGAAATTGTGACCCCGGGGTTTAGGGATTTTTTCAAAAAAATCTTTTTCTGCCGGTTAAGTTGTCGAGAGATGATTTCTTTTCCTGAGGTAAAAACCCTTCTGTTTCAACCGCCAAACCTCTCAGGTGAGCATTTGCAACCGTTTGGCACCATTTTTGGGTGAATGGCCGAAAGTCAGATTTTTTATCAAATTGTGACCCCGGGTCTTAGGGATTTTTCCAAAAAAATACTTTTTCTTCCGGTTTAGTTGTCGAGCGCTGATTTCTTTTCCTGAGATAAAAAGCTTTTCTTGTAGAATTTTACGCATAACCTTGCTAGCGTGTGAAATGAGTGCAATTGTGCTTTAGTTGGAGCATTCTTTGGCACTGCCCTTCTTTGGGATTGGGATGTAGACTGATCTTCTCCCATCTTCTGGCCACTGATGAGTTTTCCGAATTTGCTGGCATATTGAGTGTAGCACCTTAACAGCATCATCTTTTAAAATTTTAAATAGTTCAGCTGGAATACCATCACTTCCACTGGCCTTGTTATTTGCAGTGCTTTCTAAGGCCCATTTGACTTCACTTTCCAGGATGTCTGGCTCAAGGTCAGCAACTACCTGGGGTGTACGAGACATCCATATCTTTCTGGTATAATTCCTCTGTGTATTCTTGCCACCTCTTCTTGATGTCTTCTGCTTCTGTTAGGTCCTTACCACTTTTGTCCTTTATTATGGTAATCTTTGTACGAAATGTTCCTTTCATATCTCCAATTTTCTTGAACAGATCTCTGGTTCCTCCCATTCTGTTGTTTTCCTCTATTGTTTGCATTGCTCATTTAAGAAGGCCTTCTTGTCTCTCCTTGCTATTCTTTGGAAATCTGCATTCAATTTCCTGTATCTTTCACTATCTCCCTCGCATTTTGCTTGCCTTCTCTCCTCCGCTATTTGTAAGGCCTCGTTGGACAGCCACTTTGCTTTCTTGCATTTCCTTTTCATTGGGATGGTTTTCGTTGTTGCCTCCTGTACAATGTTACGAGCCTCCATCCATACTTCGTCAGGCACTCTGTCCACGAAAACTAAATCCTTAAACCTGTTCGTCACGTCCACTGTGTATTCATAAGGGATTTGACTTAGATTATATCTTACCGGCCCAGTGGTTTTTCCTACTTTCTTCAGTTTAAGCTTGAATTTTGCTATAAGAAGCTGATGATCTGAGCCACAGTCAGCTCCAGGTCTTGTTTTTGTCAGGAAAAAGCAGCAATGCGGCAGCGAGCTGCAGGTGGCTGGAAAGCCAAACAGGATGTTGATGTTTGGGACTGTACCGTGGGAACAAAGGGACAGTCTATTCACTGTACTGAGCACCTCTGACTGAGGCTTAAGAATCCGACATCTGGTAGCAGAGCCGGTGGTTCTGATCCATGGAAATCTGCATGAGAGGTTGATGGATCGTTCTTCATCCTCTGCACCAAGGGAGGAAGATATGTCTGTGTGCAGCTGGAAGCTGAACAGACGGCTGGGCATCGAGACGGTGTGAAAGCCAAGCGACGGAGCCCCAAGGTATGGAGAATTTATGGCTGTGAATTGAACGCGTTAAGAGGCAGTCTTCGGTTCACAAATAGTGTCTGCGTTTGAGAGAAACCAGCACTGTGGGGAAAACAGCCGCATACCTTGCATTCCTAGATAACGCTGGAATGCACAGTTGCTAAGCGACGAGGAGTCAGAAGAGTTACTGACTGGGGGCTGGAACACGGAGTGCGTTTTGACTAACTTCGCTGTTCTGTGCAAGGACATTTTATGCAGCTTGCGGTTTATCTGCCAAGTGAAGAGAAGGAAGTAAACAACTGTTGGATTTTACAGGCTCGAGAGTGAGAGCTGAGGCTTGGATTCAAAATGGATGCCAAGAAGGGGGGAGGCCTACCTGATCCACCTCCCCTGACTAATGACAATTACTCATCTTGGTCTATAAAGATGAAAGCCCTGCTGCAGAATCAGAGGGTTTTTGGGGTGATTGAGAACCCCATTCCTGCAGCACCAACGCCAGGTTGGAATTCACAGAATGTGAAAGCCAGGACGGCTATAATTCTGTGTGTCTCAGATCAGCAACTCGTGCACATTCAGGATTTACAGAACGCACGAGAGATTTGGGAAACGCTGCGTAGAACACATCAGAGAGATGCTGGTTCTTCAGCGTTGCTGTATTTTGAAAAGCTGACCAATCTGAGGCTTGCGCCTGATGGAGATGTACAAGCGCATTTGACTGAAATGAAGTTCCTGCGTCAGCAGATGGTGGAGCGCAATTTCCGTCTTCAAGAAGAGGTCTTTTGCTTCATGATTATCAACAGCCTTAATAGGACTTACAAAACGGTTGCCAGTCAGCTTGGTTCCCTACCGGCCGCGGATCTCACGGCGGAGAGAGTGTGCGCGGTTGTTCTGAATGAACACGATCGCCTTGCTGCACTGGATGTGAAGGACAGGGGGAGGGAGGAACGGAGTTCTGACTCCCCCACTGATGTTGCTACTGGAGAGCATGCTGTAGCTTTGAATGTTGTCCGATGTTACAGTTGTGGACAGACTGGGCATCTTCAGCGGAACTGTAAGAAGCCACGTCAGCAGAAAAGAGCTAAGGAGAGCTCTGCGAAGCCTGAGGCGTCAGGCAAAAATCGTACCAAGACCCAGGTGAAACCTGCAAAGGCTTTGATGTCGAAAGGAACCACACCAGAGGCTGGGAACACGTTTGTCATTGACACAGGTTGCACTTTCCACATGACTCCACACAGAAGTCTGTTTTCGACGTTTAAGAAGCAAAGCTTCACTGTGAAGCAGGCCAACGGTCAGGAGCTGGAAGCGACCGGGGTTGGAACTGTGTATCTTGAGAGTCTGAACTTGACTATAGACAATGTGTACCTGGTTCCTGAGTTGAAGTTCAATCTGCTGAGTGTGTCGCAGATTGCAAAGAAAGCACTGAGACAGTCCTATGATAGTAAAAGCTGCAAGATCTTCAAAGATGGAGAGTTGTATCTTTCTGCCAGAGAGAAAGATGGACTGTATTTGTTGACTTTTGATCAAAGTGATTACATGAAATGTAATGCATTTGGTACTGACGAAATATCTCTTGCAGGTGTGACCAAGAGCGCCCGGAAGGTGGCCAGGGTCGACAGAGCATTTCAGCGGGTGTATGCTGATGTGATTGGCCCTCTAGCACCATCTAGAGGCAATGCAAGATATTATCTTGTGTGTGTAGATTGTTTCTCTCATTATGTGTGGGTATATACATTAGAGAAACGAAAAGAAGTCTTAGGAAGGTTTAAGAAGTTTTGTGACAAGGTTAAAAGTGAGCATGATGCTAACATCGATTGTCTTTTCACAGATGAGAAGCCAATTTTTCTTTTACAGGATTTTCAGGAGTTCCTGCAGAAGAAAGGGATAAGGCACAAGGTTGCTGTTTCAGCGGAAGCGTGGAACAGAGGTGTCTGTGTAAGGGTGAACAAAGAATTGCAAAAGGGGATGAATGCGCAATTGCTTAGTTCACATTTACCACATGAATATTGGGCGGAGTCGTTAATGTCTTATGTTCACACGTGGTTGAGAAAGGTCTCAAAAGAGTTGGGAAGTTCTCCTTTTGAGAAGCTGTTCCATAGAAAACCTTCTGTTACCTATTTTAAGGTTTTGGGGTCTAATGTGAGGACAGAAGCTCCAGGTGGAGTAAAGAATGCCAGAGGCATTTTTGTGGGATATGAAAAGGGTCTCTACAGAGTAATTTTGTCTGAATCTGGTCAGGTGATTCTCACAAAATTTCTAGAGAGTGCTCCTGAACAGGAGAGAATAATTGTTCACACATTTCCCACAGAGGACGATTCAGATGATGAAGATTTTACAGATTACAGTGGTGATGAAAATGACAGTGATAGCTCACAGAGCTCAGTTGACACAGTCATTGAGAGGAAGTTTTACTCAATGGATAGGCCTTCACAGATGGAGGAAGAACCACTGTTTACTATTGGATCTGGTTCTCCTAAGAGTCCAGAGGCTGAACCAGTGAGCAGAGATGATCAGCACCTCATACGCAGGTCTGAAAGAGTTACAAAGGGTGTACCACCCAAGAGGTATTCAAAAGAGTTTGCTAACTTAGCTGTTGCATGTGTTGCTGTTGTACACAACCGAGGACAGGTTGAAGCAGTGTCTAAGTCAGAGACAAAGACACAACAGAGAGCTGCTAGCCAAGGTAATGCAGATGCACTCATTCCTTGGAAGCCAGACAACCAGAGAGATACACTGGGGAAACCAGTGGCGGGTAGTTCCAAGGGTGGAACTGAAACAACAGGGGGTTGTTATATGTATAACAACTGTTTGTATTCTTCTCTGGATAACAGTTTGCTCGCAACCCACATTGATACTTTTGGGGGAGGATGTCAGGAAAAAGCAGCAATGCGGCAGCGAGCTGCAGGTGGCTGGAAAGCCAAACAGGATGTTGATGTTTGGGACTGTACCGTGGGAACAAAGGGACAGTCTATTCACTGTACTGAGCACCGGATGTTAGCTCAGAGTGTCGTCTGACCTGTACTGGAAGTACAGGGGAGGAGTCTATCTCTCTCTTCTGTAGGAGACTGGAGAGTGCAGATGTGTTTCTCTGTACTGCTGCAATGACAGAAATAAAGACATGTAAATAGATTTCTGTCTGTCTCTTTCCCCTCCCTGAGGGAAGCAGGGAGGAGGGAGAAATGGTGTGTCCCTCTCACGCTGAGTGGGATCGCCGATTGTGACCTTGCCTGTATCCTGCCGGGAGACGCAGACGGGGAGGTCAACAAGGATCTTAAGCCTGGTGCCTGGAGAGTGGCCAGTTACCTCTGACAGAGGCTTAAGAGTCCGACAGTTTTTGCTGACTGTATAGAGCTTCTCCATCTTTGGCTGCAGAGAATATAATCAATCTGATTTCGATGCTGCCCATCTGGTGATGTCCATGTGTAGAGTCGTCTCTTGTGTTGTTGGAAAAGCGTGTTTGTGATGACCAGCTTGTTCTCTTGACAGAACTCTATTAGCCTTTGCCCTGCTTTGTTTTGATCTCCAAGGCCAAACTTGCCAGTTGTTCCTTTTATCTCTTGCCTCCCTACTTTAGCATTGCAATCCCCTATAATGAGAAGAACATCCTTCTTTGGTGTCACTTCTATAAGGTGTTGTTAGTCTTCATAGAATTGGTCAATTTCAGTTTCTTCAGCACCAGTAGTTGGTGCATAAACTTGGATTACTGTGATGTGAAAAGGTCTGCCTTGGATTCGTATCGAGATCATTCTATCATTCTATTCTATGTATAACTCCATACCATCCAACATTTCTCCCATGAACATAGGGACGTCCTAAGGAAAAGCAGGATAACATCAGAAACCAGGACAGCTTCAATAAATCTGGGAATGTCCTCGCAAAATTAGGGACAACTGGAAGGTTTGCAAAAGTGGGGAAGTTAAGATCAAGGAACAAGAGAGAAGTCATGAGTGAAGGACAAGCCAAAGGAGAGGTTGAGGGAGGAGGCTTATTGGTTTGTTCTTGTTCTTGTTTTTATTGTGTATTTTGTGTTTTTTACCTTGCATTTTTAAGTTGTAAACCAACCTTAAATCTACGGATGAAGGGCACTATATACAATTAATAAAATAGGTACAATACTATTTGTTACTATAGACAGGCATGCCATTGTTCAGGAAGGTCTACTGTATAAATAGGGGTATAAATAGTAAAGTACTATAAGTAATAAAGTAGCAGTAGTAAAGTGGAAGTAAAGTGGTAGTAAAGCAATAGTAAACCAGTAGTGAAGTAGCAATTAAGTAATGGTAAAACAATAGTAAAGTGGTGGAATAGAAGCAGTAAAATAGCATTAAAGTAGTAGTAACGCAGTAGTAAAATAGTAGTAAAATGGTAGGAAGGCAGTAGTGAAATAGCAGTAAGATAGTAGTAAAGTAGTAGTAAAGCGGTAGTAAAATGTTCCAATAGTAAAGTGATGGAATAGTAGTAAAATAGCTTTAAAGTAGTAGTAAAGTTGTAGTAAAATTGTAGAAAAATAGTAGTAGTAAAATGATAGTAAGATAGTAGTAAAATGGTAGTAAAGCAGCAGCAAGGTAGTAGTTAAATGGTAGTAAAGTAGTAGTAAAGTAGTAGTAAAATGGTAGTAAAGCAGTAGTAAGGTAGTAGTTAAATGATAGTAAAGTAGTAGCAAAATGGTAGAAAAGTAGTAGCAAATCGGTAGTAAAGTAGTAGTGAAGCAGTAGTAAAGCAGTAGTGAAATGGTACTAAAGTAGTAGTAAAGTAATAGTAAAACAGTAGTAAAGCAGGAGTAAGAATGAACTCAGAAGTGTTCGTTGTACAAAAAGGCGCCATGTTGGTAGCCTCAATCACAGAGGTTTTTCCAGTTGTTTCCGTATAAAGTACTGGGGCGGGGGGAATGGCTTCTCAGTGTTTGTATGTTGATCCCTGTTTAAACTATTATGTTAAAAAGTACACCAGAATTTAGTGGCGTTGGATATTTTGGGTCCCAAAATGTTCCCGCCAGCAGTGGCTGCATAAAATCCTTTAGTCAGAACAGAGCGATGGGCAACACACTGTCGTGAGTCAGGAGCTGTGTGAGGAGCCAGTAGTCAAAATACGGGATTTGACTTAGATTATATCTTACCGGCCCAGTGGTTTTTCCTACCTTCTTCAGTAGGCACCATTTTTGAGTGAATGGCCGAAAGTCAGATATTTGATGAAATAGGGATTTTTTTCAAAAAAATCTTTTTCTGCCGATTAAGTTGTCGAGGGCTGATTTCTTTCTGAGATAAAAACCCTTCTGTTTCGACCTCCAAACCTCTTAGGGGAGCATTTGCAACCGTTTGGCAACATTCTTGAGTGAATGGCCGAAAGTTAGATTTTTGATGAAATTGTGACCCCCGGGGTTTAGGGATTTTTTCAAAAAAATCTTTTTCTGCCGGTGAAGTTATTGAGGGCTGAATTCTTGTCCTTTGATAAAAAGCCTTCTCTTTCGACCGCCAAACCTCTCAGGGGAGCATTTGCAACCGTTTGTCACCATTTTTGAGTGAATTGCCGAAAGTCAGATTTTTGATGAAATTGTAACCCTTAAGGATTTTTTCAAAAAAATCTTTTTCTGACGGTTAAGTTGTTGAGGGATGATTTCTTTTGCTGTGATAAAAAGCCTTCTGTTTCGACCGCCAAACCTCTCAGAGGAGAATTTGCAACCGTTTGGCAGCATTTTTGATTGAATTGCCGAAAGTCAGATTTTTGATCAAATTGTGACCCCGGGGCTTAGAGATTTTTTCAAAAAAATCTTTTTCTGCCGGTGAAGTTGTTGAGGGCTGATTTCTTGTCCTGTGATAATAAGCCTTCTGTTTCTGAGGAGATTTCACCCCTCCCATACACAAGAATCTCCTGATCATCTCCTGATGGTCTCTGCTGACTCTCCAGAGAGAAGGAGGCGTGTCCTGCCTATCTACTTATTCTGCCCAGCAACATATCTGTGTGTGTGTGAGAGAGAGTCAGTCAGTCAGTGTATCGGAGAGAGTGAGAGTGTTGGAGATCCTAGAGATAAGATTGCTGTTAGAGCAGCTGCAGACTCTCAGTGTAGCACTGATTTATGCTTAGAATATTCAGCTCTGTATATAGCTTTGTATCATAGTTGTAGTTATAGAATAAAAGGAAGATATTCTACAGAGCTGCTCTCCGAGTGGTTTATACTCTGCAAGACTCTGCAAAACTCTGCTGCGCAACGACTGTATTATTGAGACAGTGAATCCGGTGCTCTCAGCTCTGAGCTGTGAGTCCACAGCACTGTGACCGTTTCCTGTGAGAAGGAGGTCTCTGGAGGTGCTACCCAGCTCGCCTAGCCCAGTCGGGGTTGAGGTGCAAGAGTCCAGTTGGTGCACTGGCTCTAGGGCGATGCTGACAGTTTCGACCGGCAAACCTCTCAGGGGAGCATTTGCAACCGTTTGGCATCATTTTCGAGTGAATTACCAAAAGTCAGATTTTTGCTGAAATTGTGATCCTCGGGCTTAGGCATTTTTTCAAAGAAATCTTTTTCTCCCAGTTAACTTGTCGAGGGCTGATTTCTTTTGCTGTGATAAAAAGCCTTCTGTTTCGAGCGACAAACCTCTCGGGGGAGCATTTGCAACCGTTTGGCACCATTTTCGAGTGAATTGCCAAAAGTCAGATTTTTGCTGAAATTGTGACCCTCGGGCTTAGGCATTTTTATAAAAAAAATATTTTTCTCCCGGTAAACTTGTCGAGGGCTGATTTCTTTTCCTGTGACAAAAAGCCTTCTGTTTCGACCGCAAAACCTCTCACGGGATCATTTGCAACTATTTGGCAGCATTTTTGAGTGAATTGGAGAACTTCAGATTTTTGCTGAAATTGTGACCCCGGGGTTTAGGGATTTTTTCAAAAAAATCGTTTTCTGCCGGTGAAGTTGTTGAGGGATGATTTCTTGTCCTACTATAAAAAGCCTTCTGTTTCGACCGCAAAAACTCCCAGGGGAGCATTTGCAACCATTTGGCACCATTTTTGAGTGAATTGGAAAACTTCAGATTTTATATGAAATTCTGACCCCGGGGCTTAGGCATTTTTTCAAAAAAATCTTTTTCTGCCGGTGAAGTTGTTGAGGGCTGATTTCTTGTCCAGTGATAAAAAGCCTTTTCTTTCGACCGCAAAACCTCTCACGGGTGCATTTGCAACCGTTTGTCACCATTTTTGAGTGATTTGCCGAAAGTCAGATTTTATTTGAAATTGTAAGCCCTTAGGGATTTTTTCAAAAAAATCCTTTTCTGCCGGTTAAGTTGTTGAGGGCTGATTTCTTGTGCTGTGATAAAAAGACTTCTGTTTCGACCGCCAAACCTCTCAGAGGTGAATTTGCAACCGTTTGGCAGCATTTTTGAGTGAATTGCCGAAAGTCAGATTTTTGATGAAATTGTGACCCCAGGGCTTAGAGATTTTTTCAAAAAAAGTCTCTTTCTGTCGGTAAGGTTGTTGAGGGCTGATTTCTTGTCCTGTGATAATAAGCCTTCTGTTTCGACCGGCAAACCTTTCAGAGGAGCATTTGCAACCGTTTGGCACCATTTTTGAGTTAATTGGAGAAATTCAGATTTCATATGAAATTCTGACCCCGGGGCTTGGGAATTTTTTTCAAAAAAATCTTTTTCTGCCGGTGAAGTTGTTGAGGGCTGATTTCTTGTCCGGTGATAAAAAGCCTTCTGTTTCGATCGGCAAACCTTTCAGGGGAGCATTTGCAACCGTTTGGCACCATTTTTGAGTGAATTGGAGAACTTCAGATTTTTTATGAAATTGTGACCCTCGGGCTTAGGCATTTTTTCAAAAAAATCTTTTTCTCCTGGTTAACTGGTCGAGGGCCGTTTTCTTTTTCTGTGATAAAAAGCCTTCTGTTTCGACCGCCAAACCTCTCACGGGAGCATTTGCAACCGTTTGGCACCATTTTTGAGTGAATTAAAGAACTTCAGAGTTTATATGAAATTCCGACCCCGGGGCTTGGGAATTTTTTCAAAAAAAATTTTTTATGCTGGTGAAGTTGTCGAGGTCTGATTTCTTGTCCTGTGATAAAAAGCCTTCTGTTTCGACCAGCAAACCTTTCAGGGGAGCATTTGCAACCGTTTGTCAGCATTTTTGAGTGAATTGCTGAAAGTCAGATTTTTGATGAAATTGTGACCCCGGGGCTTAGAGATTTTTTCAAAAAAAGTCTCTTTCTGTCGGTAAGGTTGTTGAGGGCTGATTTCTTGTCCTGTGATAATAAGCCTTCTGTTTCGACCGGCAAACCTTTCAGAGGAGCATTTGCAACCGTTTGGCACCATTTTTGAGTGAATTGGAGAACTTCAGATTTTTTATGAAATTGTGACCCTCGGGCTTAGGCATTTTTTCAAAAAAACTTTTTCTCCTGGTTAACTGGTCGAGGGCTGATTTCTTTTCCTGTGATAAAAAGCCTTCTGTTTCGACCGCCAAACCTCTCACGGGAGCATTTGCAACCGTTTGGCACCATTTTTGAGTGAATTAAAGAACTTCAGAGTTTATATGAAATTCCGACCCCGGGGCTTGGGAATTTTTTCAAAAAAATTTTTTTATGCTGGTGAAGTTATTGAGGGCTGATTTCTTGTCCTGTGATAAAAAGCCTTCTGTTTCGACCAGCAAACCTTTCAGGGGAGCATTTGCAACCGTTTGTCACCATTTTTGAGTGAATTGCCGAAGGTCAGATTTTTGCTGAAATTGTAACCCTTAGGGATTTTTTCAAAAAAATCTTTTTCTGCTGGTTAAGTTGTCGAGGTCTGATTTCTTTTCCTGTGATAAAAAGCCTTCTGTTTCGACCGCCAAACCTCTCAGAGGAGAATTTGCAACCGTTTGGCAGCATTTTTGAATGAATTGCCGAAAGTCAGATTTTTGCTGAAATTGCGACGCCGGGGCTTAGGGATTTTTTCAAAAAAATCTTTTTCTCCCGGTTAACTTGTCGAGGGCTGATTTCTTTCCCTGTGATAAACTTCCTTCTGTTTCGACCGCAAAAACTCTCAGGGGAGCATTTGCAACCGTTTGGCACCATTTTTGAGTGAATTGGAGAACTTCAGATTTTATATGAAATTCTGACCCCGGGGCTTGGGAAATGTTTCAAAAAAATCTTTTTCTGCCGATGAAGTTGTTGAGGGCTGATTTCTTGTCCGGTGATAAAAAGCCTTCTGTTTCGACCGGCAAACCTTTCAGGGGAGCATTTGCAACCGTTTGTCACCATTTTTGAGTGAATTGCCGAAAGTCAGATTTTTGATCAAATTGTGACCCCGGGGCTTAGAGATTTTTTCAAAAAAATCTTTTTCTGCCGGTGAAGTTGTTGAGGGCTGATTTCTTGTCCTTTGATAATAAGCCTTCTGTTTCGACAAGCAAACCTCTCAGGGGAGCATTTGCAACCGTTTGGCACCATTTTCGAGTGAATTAGAGAACTTCAGATTTTTTATGAAATTGTGACCCCGGGGCTTAGGGATATATTCAAAAAACTCTTTTTCTGCCAGTGAAGTTGTTGAGGGCTGATTTCTTGTGCGGTGATAAAAAGCCTTCTGTTTCGACCGCAAAACCTGTCACGGGATCATTTGCAACAGTTTGGCACGATTTTTGAGTGAATTGCCGAGGTATTCTTGTCGAACCAGACATGGTGGGCCCCTATTTTAGCATCTCTCTTTACTACTATTAATGCTACTCTTAAGATTCCACCTAATTGGAAACAGAGCATAGTCATCCCAATACATAAAAAGGGGGATCCACAAGATCCGCGTAACTATCGACCTATCAGCCTGCTGGACATATCATACAAGGTCTACTCTAGATTCTTGCTAGAGAAATTAATCGAGTGGGCAGAAGAAACAAAGCTATTCCACCCGGAACAGGCTGGCTTCCGTAAAGGTCACAGCACATCTGGCCAATGTCTTGTTCTATTTACCCTGATTGATAAATACCTAAACAGGTTCAACTGCAAACTACACGCGGCTTTTGTGGACCTGACCTCCGCTTTTGACTCCATCCCCAGAGATAGGCTATGGCAGAAGCTTAGTTACACTAACATAGATAAGAGACTCCTCCACCTTCTTATGGAAATTCATAATGACATATCGGCCAGAGTAAAATTCGGCCCTCTGGGAGCTCTATCTGATCCTTTCCCTCTGAATAAAGGGGTCAAACAGGGCTGCCTCTTGGCCCCTTTTCTATTCAATTTCTACATCAATGACATCGTTACAACCATGAAGGCCCTAAATCAATCTGCCCCCTCTTTACAACAGCTCAAGATCCCCATATTACTCTATGCGGACGACATGGTGATACTGTCTTTAACCAAGCAGGGCTTAAACAACATGCTCAGAGGGCTCATGACATATTGTGATACCAACTCCCTCAAAATCAATTTCGCCAAAACCAAAATTCTTACTTTTGGCACGAAAACTCGGAAGCCTTTCTGGAATTTTGAGGGCCACTCTATTGAATATTGTTCAGCATTCAAGTATTTGGGTATCACTTTTCAGCATGGGCTTAGCTGGTCAGCTCACCTAAATATGACCATCCTGGCTGCCCGTAGAACCATCAAAGCCTTGGAGAAATTCTTCTATGCAAAAGGCGGCCAGTTGGTTCCACCAATCAGAAAAGCATTTATCAGCAAAGTCCTCCCGATGTTACTGTATGGGGTTGAAATCTGGGGGTGGAATTTAAAAACACTACAATGGCTGGAGATTCTGCAAAACTCTTTTGCACGAAAGATACTGGGCCTCCCCAAGGGTTCAGTTGCTGCACAGTTAAGAACAGAACTGGGCCTCCCCTCCATTGTTGCGAGAGCCCACATTAGAATCATTAGTTTTTACTGTAAATTAATCAATGCCCCAGGTTCCCTACTAGCTAGGCAAGCCTTTTTAACTTGTTCTCATACCAACAAATGGTCCAAGGCCATGGAGACTATTACTGCACGCTACTCCCTCCCAGATCTCGACACGCTGTCATCTTGGGACCAACATAAAATCCGGGCCTGGATTCTTACAAGAGACGAGGCCATGGACCGGGCACAGTCCATTACAGCTCGCCTCTCCATGTGGCTCCCTAAAGTGAAAGTGGTAAGATCACTTGCCAACTACTTGATAGACCTGACGGAGCCCAATTTGAGAAGAGCATTTACTATGGCCCGTTTCCATTCTATACCCACGGCCTTCCTGCAGGGGATTTACTCTAAGACCCCTATTACTCAGCGTTTATGTCCATGCACAATGAATGAAGTAGAGGACTTCATACATTTCTTTTTCTACTGCCCTATTTATGAGCCAATAAGACCTAAGCTCCTCCTAAGCTCCTCCTCTTGATCCCGTCCACCATTACATCTAAGGAAGACTGTTTGAAATCGCTTCTTGTGGACGCAAATCCCCAAATTTCACGTGGGGTGGCAATCTTTATAGTGCAGGCTCTGAAACTCAGGGCTACTCTGATTGGGTAGTGTGTCCTAGACCTGGACCTGTTTTAATTCTTTTTATTACTTTTTCAACCCAATGTGCCGAGCCTATTTTGGGGCCATTTTATGTTTTATATACATCCGCATTTTGGATTCTTGGCGCTGGCAACTAAATCTTTACATTATTGTCTTAGGGTAATTTAAATGTCATTACGCCAGTAATATCGCTTTGAATTTTGTTTGGTTGCTTGTCTCTAGTATTTTTGTCTTATTTTGCTATGGCTGTATGCTAATGCAATAAAGGTTTTGATATTGAGTGAATTGCGGAAAGCCAGATTTTTGATGAAATTTTGACCCCGGGGCTTGGGAATTTTTTCAAAAAACTCTTTTTCTGCCAGTGAAGTTGTTGAGGGCTGATTTCTTGTGCGGTGATAAAAACCCTTCTGTTTCGACCGCCAAACCTCTCAGGGGAGAATTGGCAACCGTTTGGCACCATTTTTGAGTGAATTGCCGAAAGTCAGATTTTATATGAAATTGTAACCCCTTAGGGATTTTTTCAAAAAAATCTTTTTCTGCCGGTAAGGTTGTTGAGGGCTGATTTCTTGTCCTGTGATAAAAAGCATTCTGTTTCGCCCGGCAAACATCTCAGGGGAGCATTTGCAACCGTTCAGCACCATTTTTGCCTGAATTGCCGAAAATCAGATTTTTGCTGAAATTGTGACCCTCGGGCTTCGGCATTTTCTCAAAGAAGTCTTTTTCTCCCGGTTAACTTGTCGAGGTCTGATTTCTTTTGCTGTGATAAAAAGCCTTCTTTTTCGAGCGACAAACCTCTCACGGGAACATTTGCAACCGTTTCGCACCATTTTCGAGTGAATTGCCAAAAGTCAGATATTTTATGAAATTGTGACCCCGGGGAATATAGATTTTTTTTAAAAAAATCTTTTTCTGCCAGTGAAGTTGTTGAGGGCTGATTTCTTGTCCTGTGATAAAAAGCATTCTGTTTCGACCGCCAAACCTCTCAGGGGACCATTTGCAACCGTTTGGCACCATTTTTGAGTGAATTGCCGAAAGTCAGATATTTTATGAAATTGTGACCCCGGGGCTTAGGGATTTTTTCAAAAAAATCTTTTTCTGCTGGTTAAGTTGTCGAGGGCTGATTTTTTGTCCTGTGATAAAAAGCCTTCTGTTTCGACCGGCAAACCTTTCAGGCGAGCATTTGCAACCGTTTGGCACCATTTTTGAGTGAATTGCCAAAAGTCAGATATTTTATGAAATTGTGACCCCGGGGATTAGAGATTTTTTCAAAAAAATCTTTTTCTGCCGTTTAAGTTGTTGAGGGCTGATTTCTTTTCCTGTGATAAAAAGCGTTCTGTTTCAATCGCCAAACCTCTCAGGGGAGCATTTCCAACCGTTTGGCACCATTTTTGAGTGAATTAGAGAACTTCAGATTTTTTATGAAATTGTGACCCCGGGGCTTAGGGATATATTAAAAAAAATCTTTTTCTGCCAGTGAAGTTGTTGAGGGCTGATTTCTTGTCCTGTGATAAAAAGCATTCTGTTTCGACCGCCAAACCTCTCAGGGGAGCATTTGCAACCTTTTTGCACCATTTTCGAGTGAATTGCCAAAAGTCAGATTTTTGATGAAATTGTGACCCCGGGGCTTAGGGATTTTTTCAAAAAAATCTTTTCCTGCTGGTTAAGTTGACGAGGGATAATTTTTTGTCCTGTGATAAAAAGCCTTCTGTTTCGACCGCCAAACCTCTCAGGGAAGCATTTACAACCGTTTGGCACCATTTTTGAGTGAATTGCCGAAAGTCAGATTTTTGCTGAAATTGTGACCCCGGGGCTTAGGGATTTTTTCAAAAAAATATTTTTCTGCCGGTGAAGTTGTTGAGGGCTGATTTTTTGTCCTGTGATAAAAAGCTTTCTGTTTCGACCGGCAAACCTTTCAGGGGAGCATTTGCAACCGTTTGGAACCATTTTTGAGTGAATTGCCAAAAGTCAGATATTTTATGAAATTGTGACCCCGGGGATTAGAGATTTTTTCAAAAAAATCTTTTTCTGCCAGTGAAGTTGTTGAGGGCTGATTTTTTTTCCTGTGATAAAAGCCTTCTGTTTCGACCGCCAAACCTCTCAGGAGAGCATTTGCAACCGTTTGGCACCATTTTTGAGTTAATTAGAGAACTTCAGATTTTTTATGAAATTGTGACCCCGGGGCTTAGGGATATATTCAAAAAAATCCTTTTCTGCCAGTGAAGTTGTTGAGGGCTGATTTCTTGTCCTGTGATAAAAAGCCTTCTGTTTCGACCGCCAAACCTCTCAGGGGAGCATTTGCCACCGTTTGGCACCATTTTCGAGTGAATTGCGAAAAGTCAGATATTTTATGAAATTGTGACTCCGGGGATTAGAGATTTTTTCAAAAAAATCTTTTCCTGCCGGTGAAATTGTTGAGGGCTGATTCCTTGTACTGTTATAAAAAGCCTTCTGTTACGACCACCAAACCTGTCGGTGGAGCATTTGCAACCGTTTGGCACCATTTTTGAGTGAATTGCCGAAAGGCAGATTTTTGCTGAAATTCTGACCCCAGGGCTTAGGGATTTTTTCAAAAAAATCTTTTTTTGCCGGTGAAGTTGTTGAGGGCTGATTTCTTGTCCTGTAATAAAAAGCCTTCTGTTTCGACCGCCAAACCTCTCAGGAGAGCATTTGCAACCGTTTGGCACAATTTTTGAGTGAATTGGAGAACTTCAAATTTTTTTATGAAATTGTGACCCCGGGGCTTATAGATTTTTTCAAAAAAATCTTTTTCTGCCGGTGAAGTTGTTGAGGGCTGATTCCTTGTCCTGTTATAAAAAGCCTTCTGTTTCGACCGGCAAACCTTTCAGGGGAGCATTTGCAACCGTTTGGAACCATTTTTGAGTGAATTGCGAAAAGTCAGATATTTTATAAAATTGTGACTCCGGGGATTAGAGATTTTTTCAAAAAAATCTTTTTCTGCCAGTGAAGTTGTTGAGGGCTGATTTCTTGGCCTGTGATAAAAAGCCTTCTGTTTCGACCACCAAACCTTTCGGTGGAGCATTTGCAACCGTTTGGCCCCATTTTTGAGTGAATTGCCGAAAGGCAGATTTTTGCTGAAATTCTGACCCCAGGGCTTAGAGATTTTTTCAAAAAAATCTTTTTCTGCCGGTCAATTTATTGAGGGCCGATTTCTTCTGCTGTGGTAAAAAGCATTCTGTTTTGACCGCCAAACCTCTCAGGGGAGCATTTGCCACCGTTTGGCACCATTTTTGAGTGAATTGTCGAAAACCAGATTTTTGATGAAATTGTGACCCCGGGGGTTAGGGATTTTCTCTAAAAAACACTTTTTCTGCCGGTGAAGTTGTTGAGGGCTGATTTCTTGTCCTGTGATAAAAAGCCTTCTGTTTCAACCGCCAAACCTCTAAGGGTAGCATTTACAACCGTTTGGAACGATTTTTGAGTGAATTGCCGAAAGTCAGATTTTTGCTGAAATTGTGACCCCGGGGCTTAGGGATTTTTTCAAAATAATCTTTTTCTGCTGGTGAAGTTGTTGAGGGCTGATTTCTTGTCCTGTGATAAAAAGGCTTCTGTTTTGACCACCAAACCTCTCAGGAGAGCATTTGCAACCGTTTGGAACCATTTTTGACAGAATTGGAGAACTTCAGATTTTTGATGAAATTCTGACCCCGTGGCTTCGGAATTTTTTCAAAAAAATCTTTTTCTGTCGGTTAAGTTGTTGAGGTCTGATTTCTTGTCCTGTTATAAAAAGCCTTCTGTTTCGACCGGCAAACCTTTCAGGGGAGCATTTGCAACCGTTTGGAACCATTTTTAAGTGAATTGCCGAAAGTCAGATTTTTGTTGACATTGTGACGCCGGGGCTTAGGGATTTTTTCAAAAAAATCTTTTCCTGCCGGTGAAATTGTTGAGGGCTGATTTCTTGTCCTGTGATAAAGAGCCTTCTGTTTCGACCGCCAAGCCTCTCAGGAGAGCATTTGCAACCGTTTGGCACAATTTTTGAGTGAATTGGAGAACTTCAATTTTTTTACGAAATTGTGACCCCGGGGCTTATAGATTTTTTCAAAAAAATCTTTTTCTGCCGTTGAAGTTGTTGAGGGCTGATTTCTTGTGCTGTGATAAAAAGCCTTCTGTTTCGACCGCCAAACCTCTAAGGGTAGCATTTACAACCGTTTGGAACCATTTTTAAGTGAATTGCAGAAAGTCAGATATTTTATGAAATTGTGACTCCGGGGATTAGAGATTTTTTCAAAAAAATCTTTTCCTGCCAGTGAAGTTGTTGAGGGCTGATTTCTTGTCCTGTGATAAAAAGCCTTCTGTTTCGACCACCAAACCTTTCGGTGGAGCATTTGCAACCGTTTGGCACCATTTTTGAGTGAATTGCCGAAAGGCAGATTTTTGCTGAAATTCTGACCCCAGGGCTTAGGTATTTTTTCAAAAAAATCTTTTTCTGCTGGTTAAGTTGTTGAGGGCAGATTTCTTGTCCTGTGAAAAAAAGCCTTCTGTTTCGACGGCCAAACCTCGCAGGAGAGCATTTGCAACCGTTTGGCACCATTTTTGAGTGAATTGCCGAAAGTCAGGTTTTTGCTGAAATTTTGACCCCTGGGCTTAGGGATTTTTTTCAAAAAAAGCTTTTTCTGCCGGTGAAGTTGTTGAGGGCTGATTTCTTGTGATGTGATAAAAAGCCTTCTGTTTTGACCGCCAATCGTCTCAGGGGAGCATTTGCAACCGTTTGGAACCATTTTTAAGTGAATTGCCGAAAGTCAGATTTTTGTTGAAATTGTGACGCCGGGGCTTAGGGATTTTTTCAAAAAAATCTTTTCTTGCCGGTAAAATTATTGAGGGCTGATTCCTTGTCCTGTTATAAAAAGCCTTCTGTTTCGACGGCCAAACCTCTCAGGAGAGCATTTGCAACCGTTTGGCACCATTTTTGAATGAATTGCCAAAAGTCAGATTTTTGATGAAATTTTGACCCCGGGGCTTAGGGATTTTGTCAAAAAAACATTTTTCTGCCGGTGAAGTTGTTGAGTTCTGATTTCTTGTCCTGTGATAAAAAGCCTTCTGTTTCGACCGGAAAACCTTTCAGGGGAGCATTTGCAACCGTTTGGCACCATTTTTGAGTGACTTGCCGAAAGTCAGATTTTTGATGAAATTCTGACCCCGGGGCTTAGGGATTTTCTCAAAAAAACACTTTTTCTGCCGGTGAAGTTGTTGAGGGCTGATTTCTTGTCCTGTGATAAAAAGCCTTCTGTTTCGACCGGCAAACCTTTCGGTGGAGCATTTGCAACCGTTTGGCACCATTTTTGAGTGAATTGCCGAAAGGCAGATTTTTTCTGAAATTCTGACCCCAGGGCTTAGGGATTTTTTCAAAAAAATCTTTTTCTGCTGGTTAAGTTGTTGAGGGCAGATTTCTTGTCCTTTGAAAAAAAGCCTTCTGTTTCGACGGCCAAACATCGCAGGAGAGCATTTGCAACCGTTTGGCACCATTTTTGAGTGAATTGCCAAAAGTCAGATATTTTATGAAATTGTGACCCCGGGGATTAGAGATTTTTTCAAAAAAATCTTTTTCTGCCAGTGAAGTTGTTGAGGGCTGATTTCTTTTTCTGGAATAAAAAGCCTTCTGTTTCAATCGCCAAACCTCTCAGGGGAGCATTTCCAACCGTTTGGCACCATTTTTGAGTGAATTAGAGAACTTCAGATTTTTTATGAAATTGTGACCCCGGGGCTTAGGGATATATTAAAAAAAATCTTTTTCTGCCAGTGAAGTTGTTGAGGGCTGATTTCTTGTCCTGTGATAAAAAGCATTCTGTTTCGACCGCCAAACCTCTCAGGGGAGCATTTGCAACCTTTTTGCACCATTTCCGAGTGAATTGCCATAAGTCAGATTTTTGATGAAATTGTGACCCCGGGGCTTTGGAATTGTTTCAAAAAAATCTTTTTCTGCCGGTGAAGTTGTTGAGGGCTGATTTCTTGTCCTGTGATAAAAAGCCTTCTGTTTCGACCGGCAAACCTTTCGGTGGAGCATTTGCAACCGTTTGGCACCATTTTTGAGTGAATTGCCGAAAGGCAGATTTTTTCTGAAATTCTGACCCCAGGGCTTAGGGATTTTTTCAAAAAAATCTTTTTCTGCTGGTTAAGTTGTTGAGGGCAGATTTCTTGTCCTTTGAAAAAAAGCCTTCTGTTTCGACGGCCAAACATCGCAGGAGAGCATTTGCAACCGTTTGGCACCATTTTTGAGTGAATTGCCAAAAGTCAGATATTTTATGAAATTGTGACCCCGGGGATTAGAGATTTTTTCAAAAAAATCTTTTTCTGCCAGTGAAGTTGTTGAGGGCTGATTTCTTTTTCTGGAATAAAAAGCCTTCTGTTTCAATCGCCAAACCTCTCAGGGGAGCATTTCCAACCGTTTGGCACCATTTTTGAGTGAATTAGAGAACTTCAGATTTTTTATGAAATTGTGACCCCGGGGCTTAGGGATATATTAAAAAAAATCTTTTTCTGCCAGTGAAGTTGTTGAGGGCTGATTTCTTGTCCTGTGATAAAAAGCATTCTGTTTCGACCGCCAAACCTCTCAGGGGAGCATTTGCAACCTTTTTGCACCATTTCCGAGTGAATTGCCATAAGTCAGATTTTTGATGAAATTGTGACCCCGGGGCTTTGGAATTGTTTCAAAAAAATCTTTTTCTGCCGGTTAAGTTGTTGAGGGCTAATTTTTTGTCCTGTGATAAAAAGCCTTCTGTTTCGACCGCCAAACCTCTCAGAGAAGCATTTGCCACCGTTTGGCACCATTTTCGAGTGAATTGCCGAAAGTCAGATTTTTGCTGAAATTGTGACCCCGGGGCTTAGGGATTTTTTCAAAAAAATATTTTTCTGCCGGTGAAGTTGTTGAGGGCTGATTTTTTGTCCTGTGATAAAAAGCTTTCTGTTTCGACCGGCAAACATTTCAGGGGAGCATTTGCAACCGTTTGGCATCATTTTTGAGTGAATTGCCAAAAGTCAGATATTTTATGAAATTGTGACCCCGGGGATTAGAGATTTTTTCAAAAAAATCTTTTTCTGCTGGTTAAGTTGTTGAGGGCAGATTTCTTGTCCTGTGAAAAAAAGCCTTCTGTTTCGACCACCAAACCTCTCAGGAGAGCATTTGCAACCGTTTGGCACCATTTTTGAATGAATTGCTGAAAGTCAGAGTTTTGCTGAAATTCTGACCCCAGGGCTTAGGGATTTTTTCAAAAAAATCTTTTTCTCCCGGTTAACTTGTTGATGGCTGATTTCTTGTCCTGTGAAAAAAAAGCCTTCTGTTTCGACCGGCAAACCTTTCGGTGCAGCATTTGCAACCATTTGGCACCATTTTTGAGTGAATAGCCGAAAGGCCGATTTTTGCTGAAATTTTGACCCCGGGGCTTAGGGATTATTTCAAAAAAATCTTTTTCTGCCGGTGAAGTTGTTGAGGACTGATTCCTTGTACTGTGATAAAAAGCCTTCTGTTTCGAAACGGCAAACCTTCCAGAGGAGCATTTGCAACCGTTTGGCACCATTTTTGAGTGAATTGGAGAACTTCAGATTTTTTATGAAATTGTGACCCCGGGGCTTAGGGATATTTTCAAAAAAAATCTTTTTCTGCCCGTGAAGGTGTTGAGGGCTGATTTCTTGCCCTGTGATAAAAAGCCTTCTGTTTCGACCGGAAAACCTTTCAGGGGAGCATTTGCAACCGTTTGGCACCATTTTTGAGTGAATTGCCGAAAGTTAGATTTCTCCTATAATTGTGATCCTGGGGCTTAGGGATTTTTTGAAAAAAATCTTTTTCTCCCGGTTAACTTGTCGAGGGCTGATTTCTTTTCCTGTGATAAAAAGCCTTCTGTTTCGACTGCCAAACCTCTCAGGGGAGCATTTGCAACTGTTTGGCACAATTTTTGAGTATATTGGAGAACTTCCGATTTTTTATGAAATTGTGACCCCGGGGCTTAGAGATTATTTCAAAAAAATCTTTTTCTGCCTGTAAATTTGTTGAGGGCCGATTTCTTGTGCTGTGATAAAAAGCATTCTGTTTCGACCGCCAAACCTCTCAGGGGAGCATTTGCCACCGTTTGGCACCATTTTTGAGTGAATTGCCAAAAGCCAGATTTTTGATGAAATTGTGACCCCGGGTCTTAGGGATTTTCTCAAAAAAACACTTTTTCTGCCGGTGAAGTTGTTGAGGGCTGATTTCTTGTCCTGTGATAAAAAGCCTTCTGTTTCAACCGCCAAACCTCTAAGGGTAGCATTTACAACCGTTTGGAACAATTTTTGAGTGAATTGCCGAAAGTCAGATTTTTGCTGAAATCGTGCCCCCGGGGCTTAGGGATTTTTTCAAAATAATCTTTTTCTGCCGGTGAAGTTGTTGAGAGCTGATTTCTTGTCCTGTGATAAAAAGCCTTCTTTTTCGACCGGCAAAGCTTTCAGAGGAGCATTTGCAATGGTTTGGCACCATTTTCGAGTGAATTGCCGAAAGTCAGGTTTTTGCTGAAATTTTGACCCCTGGGCTTAGGGATTTTTTCAAAAAAATCTTTTTCTGCCGGTGAAGTTGTTGAGGGCTGATTTCTTGTGATGTGATAAAAAGCCTTCTGTTTCGACCGCCAATCCTCTCAGGGGAGCATTTGCAACCGTTTGGCACCATTTTTGAGTGAATTGGAGAACTTCAGATTTTTCATGAAATTCTGACCCCGGGGCTTAGGGATTTTCTCAAAAAAACACTTTTTCTGCCGGTGAAGTTGTTGAGGGCTGATTTCTTGTCCTGTGATAAAAAGCCTTCTGTTTCGACAGCCAAACCTCTCAGAGGAGCATTTGCAACCGTTTGGCACCATCTTCGAGTGAATTGCCGAAAGTCAGATTTTTGCTGAAATTGTGACCCCGGGACTTAGGGATTTTTTCAAAAAAATCTTTTTCTGCCGGTGAAGTTGTTGAGGACTGATTTCTTGTACTGTGATAAAAAGCCTTCTGTTTCGAACCGGCAAACCTTTCAGAGGAGCATTTGCAACCGTTTGGCACCATTTTTGAGTGAATTGGAGAACTTCAGATTTTTTATAAAATTGTGACCCCGGGGCTTAGAGATTTTTTCAAAAAAATCTTTTTCTGCCGGTCAATTTGTTGAGGGCCGATTTCTTGTGCTGTGGTAAAAAGCATTCTGTTTCGACCGCCAAACCTCTCAGGGGAGCATTTGCCACCGTTTGGCACCATGTTTGAGTGAATTGCCGAAAACCAGATTTTTGATGAAATTGTGACCCCGGGGGTTAGGAATTTTCTCTAAAAAACACTTTTTCTGCCGGTGAAGTTGTTGAGGGCTGATTTCTTGTCCTGTGATAAAAAGCCTTCTGTTTCAACCGCCAAACCTCTAAGGGTAGCATTTACAACCGTTTGGAACGATTTTTGAGTGAATTGCCGAAAGTCAGATTTTTGCTGAAATTGTGACCCCGGGGCTTAGGGATTTTTTCAAAATAATCTTTTTCTGCCGCTGAAGTTGTTGAGGGCTGCTTTCTTGTCCTGTGGTAAAAAGCCTTCTTTTTCGACCGGCAAACCTTTCAGAGGAGCATTTGCAACCGTTTGGCACCATTTTCGAGTGAATTGCCGAAAGTCAGGTGTTTGCTGAAATTTTGACCCCTGGGCTTAGGGATTTTTTTCAAAAAAAGCTTTTTCTGCCGGTGAAGTTGTTGAGGGCTGATTTCTTGTGATGTGATAAAAAGCCTTCTGTTTCGACCGCCAATCCTCTCAGGGGAGCATTTGCAACCGTTTGGAAACATTTTTAAGTGAATTGCCGAAAGTCAGATTTTTGTTGAAATTTTGACCCCGGGGCTTAGAGATTTTTTCAAAAAAATATTTTTCCGCCGGTACATTTGTTGAGGGCCGATTTCTTGTGCTGTGATAAAAAGCCTTCTGTTTCGACCGGAAAACCTTTCAGGGGAGCATTTGCAACCTTTTGGCACCATTTTTGAGTGAATTGCCGAAAGGCAGATTTTTTCTGAAATTCTGACCCCAGGGCTTAGGGATTTTTTCAAAAAAATCTTTTTCTGCCAGTGAAGTTGTTGAGGGCTGCTTTCTTGTCCTGTGGTAAAAAGCCTTCTTTTTCGACCGGCAAACCTTTCAGAGGAGCATTTGCAACCGTTTGGCACCATTTTCGAGTGAATTGCCGAAAGTCAGGTGTTTGCTGAAATTTTGACCCCTGGGCTTAGGGATTTTTTTCAAAAAAAGCTTTTTCTGCCGGTGAAGTTGTTGAGGGCTGATTTCTTGTGATGTGATAAAAAGCCTTCTGTTTCGACCGCCAATCCTCTCAGGGGAGCATTTGCAACCGTTTGGAAACATTTTTAAGTGAATTGCCGAAAGTCAGATTTTTGTTGAAATTTTGACCCCGGGGCTTAGAGATTTTTTCAAAAAAATATTTTTCCGCCGGTACATTTGTTGAGGGCCGATTTCTTGTGCTGTGATAAAAAGCCTTCTGTTTCGACCGGAAAACCTTTCAGGGGAGCATTTGCAACCTTTTGGCACCATTTTTGAGTGAATTGCCGAAAGGCAGATTTTTTCTGAAATTCTGACCCCAGGGCTTAGGGATTTTTTCAAAAAAATCTTTTTCTGCTGGTTAAGTTGTTGAGGGCAGATTTCTTGTCCTTTGAGAAAAAGCCTTCTGTTTCGACGGCCAAACATCGCAGGAGAGCATTTGCAACCGTTTGGCACCATTTTGGAGTGAATTGCCAAAAGACAGATATTTTATGAAATTGTGACCCCGGGGCTTAGGGATTTTTTCAAAAAAATCTTTTTCTGCCAGTGAAGTTGTTGAGGGCTGATTTCTTTTCCTGTGATAAAAAGCCTTCTGTTTCAATCGCCAAACCTCTCAGGGGAGCATTTCCAACCGTTTGGCACCATTTTTGAGTGAATTAGAGAACTTCAGATTTTTTATGAAATTGTGACCCCGGGGCTTAGGGATATATTAAAAAAAATCTTTTTCTGCCAGTGAAGTTGTTGAGGGCTGATTTCTTGTCCTGTGATAAAAAGCATTCTGTTTCGACCGCCAAACCTCTCAGGGGAGCATTTGCAACCTTTTTGCACCAATTTCGAGTGAATTGCCAAAAGTCAGATTTTTGATGAAATTGTGACCCCGGGGCTTGGGAATTGTTTCAAAAAAATCTTTTTCTGCCGGTTAAGTTGTTGAGGGCTAATTTTTTGTCCTGTGATAAAAAGCCTTCTGTTTTGACCGCCAAACCTCTCAGAGAAGCATTTGCCACCGTTTGGCACCATTTTCGAGTGAATTGCCGAAAGTCAGATTTTTGCTGAAATTGTGACCCCGGGGCTTAGGGATTTTTTCAAAAAAATATTTTTCTGCCGGTGAAGTTGTTGAGGGCTGATTTTTTGTCCTGTGATAAAAAGCTTTCTGTTTCGACCGGCAAACCTTTCAGGGGAGCATTTGCAACCGTTTGGCATCATTTTTGAGTGAATTGCCAAAAGTCAGATATTTTATGAAATTGTGACCCCGGGGATTAGAGATTTTTTGAAAAAAATCTTTTTCTGCCAGTGAAGTTGTTGAGGGCTGATTTTTTTTCCTGTTATAAAAGCCTTCTGTTTCGACCGCCAAACCTCTCAGGAGAGCATTTGCAACCGTTTGGCACCATTTTTGAGTGAATTAGAGAACTTCAGATTTTTTATGAAATTGTGACCCTGGGGCTTTGGGATATATTCAAAAAAATCCTTTTCTGCCAGTGAAGTTGTTGAGGGCTGATTTCTTGTCCTTTGATAAAAAGCCTTCTGTTTCGACCGCCAAACCTCTCAGGGGAGCATTTGCCACCGTTTGGCACCATTTTCGAGTGAATTGCCGAAAGTCAGGTTTTTGCTGAAATTTTGACCCCTGGGCTTAGGGATTTTTTTCAAAAAAAGCTTTTTCTGCCGGTGAAGTTGTTGAGGGCTGATTTCTTGTGATGTGATAAAAAGCCTTCTGTTTCGACCGGCAAACCTTTCAGAGGAGCATTTGCAACCGTTTGGCACCATTTTTGATTGAATTGGAGAACTTCAGATTTTTGATGAAATTCTGACCCCGTGGCTTCGGAATTTTTTCAAAAAAATCTTTTCCTGCCGGTGAAATTGTTGAGGGCTGATTCCTTGTCCTGTTATAAAAAGCCTTCTGTTTCGACCGGCAAACCTTTCAGGGGAGCATTTGCAACCGTTTGGAACCATTTTTGAGTGAATTGCAAAAAGTCAGATATTTTATGAAATTTTGACTCTGGGGATTAGAGATTTTTTCAAAAAAATCTTTTTCTGCCAGTGAACTTGTTGAGGGCTGATTTCTTGTCCTGTGATAAAAAGGCTTCTGTTTCGACCACCAAACCTTTCGGTGGAGCATTTGCAACCGTTTGGCACCATTTTTGAGTGAATTGCCGAAAGGCAGATTTTTGCTGAAATTCTGACCCCAGGGCTTAGGGATTTTTTCAAAAAAATCTTTTTTTGCCGGTGAAGTTGTTGAGGGCTGATTTCTTGTCCTGTGATAAAGAGCCTTCTGTTTCGACCGCCAAACCTCTCAGGAGAGCATTTGCAACCGTTTGGCACAATTTTTGAGTGAATTGGAGAACTTCAATTTTTTTACGAAATTGTGACCCCGGGGCTTATAGATTTTTTCAAAAAAATCTTTTTCTGCCGTTGAAGTTGTTGAGGGCTGATTTCTTGTGCTGTGATAAAAAGCCTTCTGTTTCGACCGCCAAACCTCTAAGGGTAGGATTTACAACCGTTTGGAACCATTTTTAAGTGAATTGCCGAAAGTCAGATTTTTGTTGAAATTGTGACGCCGGGGCTTAGGGATTTTTTCAAAAAAATCTTTTCCTGCCGGTGAAATTGTTGAGGGCTGATTCCTTGTCCTGTTATAAAAAGCCTTCTGTTTCGACCGGCAAACCTTTCAGGGGAGCATTTCCAACCGTTTGGCACCATTTTTGAGTGAATTAGAGAACTTCAGATTTTTTATGAAATTGTGACCCCGGGGCTTAGGGATATATTAAAAAAAATCTTTTTCTGCCAGTGAAGTTGTTGAGGGCTGATTTCTTGTCCTGTGATAAAAAGCATTCTGTTTCGACCGCCAAACCTCTCAGGGGAGCATTTGCAACCTTTTTGCACCAATTTCGAGTGAATTGCCAAAAGTCAGATTTTTGATGAAATTGTGACCCCGGGGCTTGGGAATTGTTTCAAAAAAATCTTTTTCTGCCGGTTAAGTTGTTGAGGGCTAATTTTTTGTCCTGTGATAAAAAGCCTTCTGTTTCGACCGCCAAACCTCTCAGAGAAGCATTTGCCACCGTTTGGCACCATTTTCGAGTGAATTGCCGAAAGTCAGATTTTTGCTGAAATTGTGACCCCGGGGCTTAGGGATTTTTTCAAAAAAATATTTTTCTGCCGGTGAAGTTGTTGAGGGCTGATTTTTTGTCCTGTGATAAAAAGCTTTCTGTTTCGACCGGCAAACCTTTCAGGGGAGCATTTGCAACCGTTTGGCATCATTTTTGAGTGAATTGCCAAAAGTCAGATATTTTATGAAATTGTGACCCCGGGGATTAGAGATTTTTTGAAAAAAATCTTTTTCTGCCAGTGAAGTTGTTGAGGGCTGATTTTTTTTCCTGTTATAAAAGCCTTCTGTTTCGACCGCCAAACCTCTCAGGAGAGCATTTGCAACCGTTTGGCACCATTTTTGAGTGAATTAGAGAACTTCAGATTTTTTATGAAATTGTGACCCCGGGGCTTAGGGATATATTCAAAAAAATCCTTTTCTGCCAGTGAAGTTGTTGAGGGCTGATTTCTTGTCCTTTGATAAAAAGCCTTCTGTTTCGACCGCCAAACCTCTCAGGGGAGCATTTGCCACCGTTTGGCACCATTTTCGAGTGAATTGCCGAAAGTCAGGTTTTTGCTGAAATTTTGACCCCTGGGCTTAGGGATTTTTTTCAAAAAAAGCTTTTTCTGCCGGTGAAGTTGTTGAGGGCTGATTTCTTGTGATGTGATAAAAAGCCTTCTGTTTCGACCGGCAAACCTTTCAGAGGAGCATTTGCAACCGTTTGGCACCATTTTTGATTGAATTGGAGAACTTCAGATTTTTGATGAAATTCTGACCCCGTGGCTTCGGAATTTTTTCAAAAAAATCTTTTTCTGTCGGTTAAGTTGTTGAGGTCTGATTTCTTGTCCTGTTATAAAAAGCCTTCTGTTTCGACCGGCAAACCTTTCAGGGGAGCATTTGCAACCGTTTGGAACCATTTTTAAGTGAATTGCCGAAAGTCAGATTTTTGTTGAAATTGTGACGCCGGGGCTTAGGGATTTTTTCAAAAAAATCTTTTCCTGCCGGTGAAATTGTTGAGGGCTGATTCCTTGTCCTGTTATAAAAAGCCTTCTGTTTCGACCGGCAAACCTTTCAGGGGAGCATTTGCAACCGTTTGGAACCATTTTTGAGTGAATTGCAAAAAGTCAGATATTTTATGAAATTTTGACTCTGGGGATTAGAGATTTTTTCAAAAAAATCTTTTTCTGCCAGTGAACTTGTTGAGGGCTGATTTCTTGTCCTGTGATAAAAAGGCTTCTGTTTCGACCACCAAACCTTTCGGTGGAGCATTTGCAACCGTTTGGCACCATTTTTGAGTGAATTGCCGAAAGGCAGATTTTTGCTGAAATTCTGACCCCAGGGCTTAGGGATTTTTTCAAAAAAATCTTTTTTTGCCGGTGAAGTTGTTGAGGGCTGATTTCTTGTCCTGTGATAAAGAGCCTTCTGTTTCGACCGCCAAACCTCTCAGGAGAGCATTTGCAACCGTTTGGCACAATTTTTGAGTGAATTGGAGAACTTCAATTTTTTTACGAAATTGTGACCCCGGGGCTTATAGATTTTTTCAAAAAAATCTTTTTCTGCCGTTGAAGTTGTTGAGGGCTGATTTCTTGTGCTGTGATAAAAAGCCTTCTGTTTCGACCGCCAAACCTCTCAGGGGAGAATTGGCAACCGTTTGGCACCATTTTTGAGTGAATTGCCGAAAGTCAGATTTTATATGAAATTGTAACCCCTTAGGGATTTTTTCAAAAAAATCTTTTTCTGCCGGTAAGGTTGTTGAGGGCTGATTTCTTGTCCTGTGATAAAAAGCATTCTGTTTCGCCCGGCAAACATCTCAGGGGAGCATTTGCAACCGTTCAGCACCATTTTTGCCTGAATTGCCGAAAATCAGATTTTTGCTGAAATTGTGACCCTCGGGCTTCGGCATTTTCTCAAAGAAGTCTTTTTCTCCCGGTTAACTTGTCGAGGTCTGATTTCTTTTGCTGTGATAAAAAGCCTTCTTTTTCGAGCGACAAACCTCTCACGGGAACATTTGCAACCGTTTCGCACCATTTTCGAGTGAATTGCCAAAAGTCAGATATTTTATGAAATTGTGACCCCGGGGAATATAGATTTTTTTAAAAAAAATCTTTTTCTGCCAGTGAAGTTGTTGAGGGCTGATTTCTTGTCCTGTGATAAAAAACATTCTGTTTCAACCGCCAAACCTCTCAGGGGACCATTTGCAACCGTTTGGCACCATTTTTGAGTGAATTGCCGAAAGTCAGATATTTTATGAAATTGTGACCCCGGGGCTTAGGGATTTTTTCAAAAAAATCTTTTTCTGCTGGTTAAGTTGTCGAGGGCTGATTTTTTGTCCTGTGATAAAAAGCCTTCTGTTTCGACCGGCAAACCTTTCAGGCGAGCATTTGCAACCGTTTGGCACCATTTTTGAGTGAATTGCCAAAAGTCAGATATTTTATGAAATTGTGACCCCGGGGATTAGAGATTTTTTCAAAAAAATCTTTTTCTGCCGTTTAAGTTGTTGAGGGCTGATTTCTTTTCCTGTGATAAAAAGCGTTCTGTTTCAATCGCCAAACCTCTCAGGGGAGCATTTGCAACCTTTTTGCACCATTTTCGAGTGAATTGCCAAAAGTCAGATTTTTGATGAAATTGTGACCCCGGGGCTTAGGGATTTTTTCAAAAAAATCTTTTTCTGCCGGTGAAGTTGTTGAGGGCTGATTTTTTGTCCTGTGATAAAAAGCTTTCTGTTTCGACCGGCAAACCTTTCAGGGGAGCATTTGCAACCGTTTGGCATCATTTTTGAGTGAATTGCCAAAAGTCAGATTTTTGTTGAAATTGTGACCCCGGGGATTAGAGATTTTTTCAAAAAAATCTTTTTCTGCCAGTGAAGTTGTTGAGGGCTGATTTTTTTTCCTGTGATAAAAGCCTTCTGTTTCGACCGCCAAACCTCTCAGGAGAGCATTTGCAACCGTTTGGCACCATTTTTGAGTTAATTAGAGAACTTCAGATTTTTTATGAAATTGTGACCCCGGGGCTTAGGGATATATTCAAAAAAATCCTTTTCTGCCAGTGAAGTTGTTGAGGGCTGATTTCTTGTCCTGTGATAAAAAGCCTTCTGTTTCGACCGCCAAACCTCTCAGGGGAGCATTTGCCACCGTTTGGCACCATTTTCGAGTGAATTGCGAAAAGTCAGATATTTTATGAAATTGTGACTCCGGGGATTAGAGATTTTTTCAAAAAAATCTTTTCCTGCCGGTGAAATTGTTGAGGGCTGATTCCTTGTACTGTTATAAAAAGACTTCTGTTTCCACCACCAAACCTGTCGGTGGAGCATTTGCAACCGTTTGGCACCATTTTTGAGTGAATTGCCGAAAGGCAGATTTTTGCTGAAATTCTGACCCCAGGGCTTAGGGATTTTTTCAAAAAAATCTTTTTTTGCCGGTGAAGTTGTTGAGGGCTGATTTCTTGTCCTGTAATAAAAAGCCTTCTGTTTCGACCGCCAAACCTCTCAGGAGAGCATTTGCAACCGTTTGGCACAATTTTTGAGTGAATTGGAGAACTTCAAATTTTTTTATGAAATTGTGACCCCGGGGCTTATACATTTTTTCAAAAAAATCTTTTTCTGCCGGTGAAGTTGTTGAGGGCTGATTCCTTGTCCTGTTATAAAAAGCCTTCTGTTTCGACC
Source organism: Podarcis pityusensis (assembly GCF_964106645.2). NCBI lineage: Eukaryota > Metazoa > Chordata > Lepidosauria > Squamata > Lacertidae > Podarcis > Podarcis pityusensis. The sequence continues at coordinate 92,168,453 of NC_138027.1, read as the reverse complement.
GGCAAACCTTTCAGGGGAGCATTTGCAACCGTTTGGAACCATTTTTGAGTGAATTGCGAAAAGTCAGATATTTTATGAAATTGTGACTCCGGGGATTAGAGATTTTTTCAAAAAAATCTTTTTCTGCCAGTGAAGTTGTTGAGGGCTGATTTCTTGGCCTGTGATAAAAAGCCTTCTGTTTCGACCACCAAACCTTTCGGTGGATCATTTGCAACCGTTTGGCCCCATTTTTGAGTGAATTGCCGAAAGGCAGATTTTTGCTGAAATTCTGACCCCAGGGCTTAGAGATTTTTTCAAAAAAATCTTTTTCTGCCTGTCAATTTATTGAGGGCCGATTTCTTCTGCTGTGGTAAAAAGCATTCTGTTTTGACCGCCAAACCTCTCAGGGGAGCATTTGCCACCGTTTGGCACCATTTTTGAGTGAATTGCCGAAAACCAGATTTTTGATGAAATTGTGACCCCGGGGGTTAGGGATTTTCTCTAAAAAACACTTTTTCTGCCGGTGAAGTTGTTGAGGGCTGATTTCTTGTCCTGTGATAAAAAGCCTTCTGTTTCAACCACCAAACCTCTCAGGAGAGCATTTGCAACCGTTTGGAACCATTTTTGAGTGAATTGGAGAACTTCAATTTTTTTACGAAATTGTGACCCCGGGGCTTATAGATTTTTTCAAAAAAATCTTTTTCTGCCGTTGAAGTTGTTGAGGGCTGATTTCTTGTGCTGTGATAAAAAGCCTTCTGTTTCGACCGCCAAACCGCTAAGGGTAGCATTTACAACCGTTTGGAACCATTTTTAAGTGAATTTCCGAAAGTCAGATTTTTGTTGAAATTGTGACGCCGGGGCTTAGGGATTTTTTTCAAAAAAAGCTTTTTCTGCCGGTGAAGTTGTTGAGGGCTGATTTCTTGTGATTTGATAAAAAGCCTTCTGTTTCGACCGGCAAACCTTTCAGAGGAGCATTTGCAACCGTTTGGCACCATTTTTGATTGAATTGGAGAACTTCAGATTTTTGATGAAATTCTGACCCCGTGGCTTCGGAATTTTTTCAAAAAAATCTTTTTCTGTCGGTTAAGTTGTTGAGGTCTGATTTCTTGTCCTGTTATAAAAAGCCTTCTGTTTCGACCGCCAAACCTTTCAGGGGAGCATTTGCAACCGTTTGGAACCATTTTTAAGTGAATTGCCGAAAGTCAGATTTTTGTTGACATTGTGACGCCGGGGCTTAGGGATTTTTTCAAAAAAATCTTTTCCTGCCGGTGAAATTGTTGAGGGCTGATTTCTTGTCCTGTGATAAAGAGCCTTCTGTTTCGACCGCCAAGCCTCTCAGGAGAGCATTTGCAACCGTTTGGCACAATTTTTGAGTGAATTGGAGAACTTCAATTTTTTTACGAAATTGTGACCCCGGGGCTTATAGATTTTTTCAAAAAAATCTTTTTCTGCCGTTGAAGTTGTTGAGGGCTGATTTCTTGTGCTGTGATAAAAAGCCTTCTGTTTCGACCGCCAAACCTCTAAGGGTAGCATTTACAACCGTTTGGAACCATTTTTAAGTGAATTGCCGAAAGTCAGATATTTTATGAAATTGTGACTCCGGGGATTAGAGATTTTTTCAAAAAAATCTTTTTCTGCCAGTGAAGTTGTTGAGGGCTGATTTCTTGTCCTGTGATAAAAAGCCTTCTGTTTCGACCACCAAACCTTTCGGTGGAGCATTTGCAACCGTTTGGCACCATTTTTGAGTGAATTGCCGAAAGGCAGATTTTTGCTGAAATTCTGACCCCAGGGCTTAGGTATTTTTTCAAAAAAATCTTTTTCTGCCGGTCAATTTATTGAGGGCCGATTTCTTCTGCTGTGGTAAAAAGCATTCTGTTTTGACCGCCAAACCTCTCAGGGGAGCATTTGCCACCGTTTGGCACCATTTTTGAGTGAATTGCCGAAAACCAGATTTTTGATGAAATTGTGACCCCGGGGGTTAGGGATTTTCTCTAAAAAACACTTTTTCTGCCGGTGAAGTTGTTGAGGGCTGATTTCTTGTCCTGTGATAAAAAGCCTTCTGTTTCAACCACCAAACCTCTCAGGAGAGCATTTGCAACCGTTTGGAACCATTTTTGAGTGAATTGGAGAACTTCAATTTTTTTACGAAATTGTGACCCCGGGGCTTATAGATTTTTTCAAAAAAATCTTTTTCTGCCGTTGAAGTTGTTGAGGGCTGATTTCTTGTGCTGTGATAAAAAGCCTTCTGTTTCGACCGCCAAACCTCTAAGGGTAGCATTTACAACCGTTTGGAACCATTTTTAAGTGAATTTCCGAAAGTCAGATTTTTGTTGAAATTGTGACGCCGGGGCTTAGGGATTTTTTTCAAAAAAAGCTTTTTCTGCCGGTGAAGTTGTTGAGGGCTGATTTCTTGTGATTTGATAAAAAGCCTTCTGTTTCGACCGGCAAACCTTTCAGAGGAGCATTTGCAACCGTTTGGCACCATTTTTGATTGAATTGGAGAACTTCAGATTTTTGATGAAATTCTGACCCCGTGGCTTCGGAATTTTTTCAAAAAAATCTTTTTCTGTCGGTTAAGTTGTTGAGGTCTGATTTCTTGTCCTGTTATAAAAAGCCTTCTGTTTCGACCGCCAAACCTTTCAGGGGAGCATTTGCAACCGTTTGGAACCATTTTTAAGTGAATTGCCGAAAGTCAGATTTTTGTTGACATTGTGACGCCGGGGCTTAGGGATTTTTTCAAAAAAATCTTTTCCTGCCGGTGAAATTGTTGAGGGCTGATTTCTTGTCCTGTGATAAAGAGCCTTCTGTTTCGACCGCCAAGCCTCTCAGGAGAGCATTTGCAACCGTTTGGCACAATTTTTGAGTGAATTGGAGAACTTCAATTTTTTTACGAAATTGTGACCCCGGGGCTTATAGATTTTTTCAAAAAAATCTTTTTCTGCCGTTGAAGTTGTTGAGGGCTGATTTCTTGTGCTGTGATAAAAAGCCTTCTGTTTCGACCGCCAAACCTCTAAGGGTAGCATTTACAACCGTTTGGAACCATTTTTAAGTGAATTGCCGAAAGTCAGATATTTTATGAAATTGTGACTCGGGGGATTAGAGATTTTTTCAAAAAAATCTTTTCCTGCCAGTGAAGTTGTTGAGGGCTGATTTCTTGTGCTGTGATAAAAAGCCTTCTGTTTCGACCACCAAACCTTTCGGTGGAGCATTTGCAACCGTTTGGCACCATTTTTGAGTGAATTGCCGAAAGGCAGATTTTTGCTGAAATTCTGACCCCAGGGCTTAGGTATTTTTTCAAAAAAATCTTTTTCTGCCGGTTAAGTTGTTGAGGGCAGATTTCTTGTCCTGTGAAAAAAAGCCTTCTGTTTCGACGGCCAAACCTCGCAGGAGAGCATTTGCAACCGTTTGGCACCATTTTTGAATGAATTGCTGAAAGTCAGATTTTTGCTGAAATTTTGACCCCGGGGCTAAGGGATTTTTTCAAAAAAACATTTTTCTGCCATTGAAGTTGTTGAGGGCTGATTTCTTGTCCTGTGATAAAAAGCCTTCTGTTTTGACCGGAAAACCTTTCAGGGGAGCATTTGCAACCGTTTGGCACCATTTTTGAGTGAATTGCCGAAAGTCAGGTTTTTGCTGAAATTTTGACCCCTGGGCTTTGGGATTTTTTTCAAAAAAAGCTTTTTCTGCCGGTGAAGTTGTTGAGGGCTGATTTCTTGTGATGTGATAAAAAGCCTTCTGTTTTGACCGCCAATCGTCTCAGGGGAGCATTTGCAACCGTTTGGAACCATTTTTAAGTGAATTGCCGAAAGTCAGATTTTTGTTGAAATTGTGACGCCGGGGCTTAGGGATTTTTTCAAAAAAATCTTTTCTTGCCGGTAAAATTATTGAGGGCTGATTCCTTGTCCTGTTATAAAAAGCCTTCTGTTTCGACGGCCAAACCTCTCAGGAGAGCATTTGCAACCGTTTGGCACCATTTTTGAATGAATTGCCAAACGTCAGATTTTTGATGAAATTTTGACCCCGGGGCTTAGGGATTTTGTCAAAAAAACATTTTTCTGCCGGTGAAGTTGTTGAGTTCTGATTTCTTGTCCTGTGATAAAAAGCCTTCTGTTTCGACCGGAAAACCTTTCAGGGGAGCATTTGCAACCGTTTGGCACCATTTTTGAGTGAATTGCCGAAAGTCAGATTTTTGATGAAATTCTGACCCCGGGGCTTAGGGATTTTCTCAAAAAAACACTTTTTCTGCCGGTGAAGTTGTTGAGGGCTGATTTCTTGTCCTGTGATAAAAAGCCTTCTGTTTCGACCGGCAAACCTTTCGGTGGAGCATTTGCAACCGTTTGGCACCATTTTTGAGTGAATTGCCGAAAGGCAGATTTTTTCTGAAATTCTGACCCCAGGGCTTAGGGATTTTTTCAAAAAAATCTTTTTCTGCTGGTTAAGTTGTTGAGGGCAGATTTCTTGTCCTTTGAAAAAAAGCCTTCTGTTTCGACGGCCAAACATCGCAGGAGAGCATTTGCAACCGTTTGGCACCATTTTTGAGTGAATTGCCAAAAGTCAGATATTTTATGAAATTGTGACCCCGGGGATTAGAGATTTTTTCAAAAAAATCTTTTTCTGCCAGTGAAGTTGTTGAGGGCTGATTTCTTTTTCTGTGATAAAAAGCCTTCTGTTTCAATCGCCAAACCTCTCAGGGGAGCATTTCCAACCGTTTGGCACCATTTTTGAGTGAATTAGAGAACTTCAGATTTTTTATGAAATTGTGACCCCGGGGCTTAGGGATATATTAAAAAAAATCTTTTTCTGCCAGTGAAGTTGTTGAGGGCTGATTTCTTGTCCTGTGATAAAAAGCATTCTGTTTCGACCGCCAAATCTCTCAGGGGAGCATTTGCAACCTTTTTGCACCATTTTCGAGTGAATTGCCATAAGTCAGATTTTTGATGAAATTGTGACCCCGGGGCTTGGGAATTGTTTCAAAAAAATCTTTTTCTGCCGGTGAAGTTGTTGAGGGCTAATTTTTTGTCCTGTGATAAAAAGCCTTCTGTTTCGACCGCCAAACCTCTCAGAGAAGCATTTGCCACCGTTTGGCACCATTTTCGAGTGAATTGCCGAAAGTCAGATTTTTGCTGAAATTGTGAGCCCGGGGCTTAGGGATTTTTTCAAAAAAATCTTTTTCTGCCGGTGAAGTTGTTGAGGGCTGATTTTTTGTCCTGTGATAAAAAGCTTTCTGTTTCGACCGGCAAACCTTTCAGGGGAGCATTTGCAACCGTTTGGCATCATTTTTGAGTGAATTGCCAAAAGTCAGATATTTTATGAAATTGTGACCCCGGGGATTAGAGATTTTTTGAAAAAAATCTTTTTCTGCCAGTGAAGTTGTTGAGGGCTGATTTTTTTTCCTGTTATAAAAGCCTTCTGTTTCGACCGCCAAACCTCTCAGGAGAGCATTTGCAACCGTTTGGCACCATTTTTGAGTGAATTAGAGAACTTCAGATTTTTTATGAAATTGTGACCCCGGGGCTTAGGGATATATTCAAAAAAATCCTTTGCTGCCAGTGAAGTTGTTGAGGGCTGATTTCTTGTCCTTTGATAAAAAGCCTTCTGTTTCGACCGCCAAACCTCTCAGGGGAGCATTTGCCACCGTTTGGCACCATTTTCGAGTGAATTGCCGAAAGTCAGGTTTTTGCTGAAATTTTGACCCCTGGGCTTAGGGATTTTTTTCAAAAAAAGCTTTTTCTGCCGGTGAAGTTGTTGAGGGCTGATTTCTTGTCCTGTGATAAAAAGCCTTCTGTTTCGACCACCAAACCTTTCGGTGGAGCATTTGCAACCGTTTGGCACCATTTTTGAGTGAATTGCCGAAAGGCAGATTTTTGCTGAAATTCTGACCCCAGGGCTTAGGGATTTTTTCAAAAAAATCTTTTTTTGCCGGTGAAGTTGTTGAGGGCTGATTTCTTGTCCTGTGATAAAGAGCCTTCTGTTTCGACCGCCAAACCTCTCAGGAGAGCATTTGCAACCGTTTGGCACAATTTTTGAGTGAATTGGAGAACTTCAATTTTTTTACGAAATTGTGACCCCGGGGCTTATAGATTTTTTCAAAAAAATCTTTTTCTGCCGTCGAAGTTGTTGAGGGCTGATTTCTTGTGCTGTGATAAAAAGCCTTCTGTTTCGACCGCCAAACCTCTAAGGGTAGCATTTACAACCGTTTGGAACCATTTTTAAGTGAATTGCCGAAAGTCAGATTTTTGTTGAAATTGTGACGCCGGGGCTTAGGGATTTTTTTCAAAAAAAGCTTTTTCTGCCGGTGAAGTTGTTGAGGGCTGATTTCTTGTGATTTGATAAAAAGCCTTCTGTTTTGACCGGCAAACCTTTCAGAGGAGCATTTGCAACCGTTTGGCACCATTTTTGATTGAATTGGAGAACTTCAGATTTTTGATGAAATTCTGACCCCGTGGCTTCGGAATTTTTTCAAAAAAAACTTTTTCTGTCGGTTAAGTTGTTGAGGTCTGATTACTTGTCCTGTTATAAAAAGCCTTCTGTTTCGACCGGCAAACCTTTCAGGGGAGCATTTGCAACCGTTTGGCACTATTTTTAAGTGAATTGCCGAAAGTCAGATTTTTGTTGAAATTGTGACGCCGGGGCTTAGGGATTTTTTCAAAAAAATCTTTTCCTGCCGGTGAAATTGTTGAGGGCTGATTCCTTGTCCTGTTATAAAAAGCCTTCTGTTTCGACCGGCAAACCTTTCAGGGGAGCATTTGCAACCGTTTGGAACCATTTTTGAGTGAATTGTAAAAAGTCAGATATTTTATGAAATTTTGACTCTGGGGATTACAGATTTTTTCAAAAAAATCTTTTTCTGCCAGTGAACTTGTTGAGGGCTGATTTCTTGTCCTGTGATAAAAAGGCTTCTGTTTCGACCACCAAACCTTTCGGTGGAGCATTTGCAACCGTTTGGCACCATTTTCGAGTGAATTGCCGAAAGGCAGATTTTTGCTGAAATTCTGACCCCAGGGCTTAGGGATTTTTTCAAAAAAATCTTTTTTTGCCGGTGAAGTTGTTGAGGGCTGATTTCTTGTCCTGTGATAAAGAGCCTTCTGTTTCGACCGCCAAACCTCTCAGGAGAGCATTTGCAACCGTTTGGCACAATTTTTGAGTGAATTGGAGAACTTCAATTTTTTTACGAAATTGTGACCCCGGGACTTATAGATTTTTTCAAAAAAATCTTTTTCTGCTGGTTAAGTTGTTGAGGGCAGATTTCTTGTCCTGTGAAAAAAAGCCTTCTGCTTCGACGGCCAAACCTCGCAGGAGAGCATTTGCAACCGTTTGGCACCATTTTTGAATGAATTGCTGAAAGTCAGATTTTTGCTGAAATTTTGACCCCGGGGCTTAGGGATTTTTTCAAAAAAACATTTTTCTGCCGTTGAAGTTGTTGAGGGCTGATTTCTTGTCCTGTGATAAAAAGCCTTCTGTTTTGACCGGAAAACCTTTCAGGGGAGCATTTTCAACCGTTTGGCACCATTTTTGAGTGAATTACCGAAAGTCAGATTTTTTATGAAATTGTGACCCCGGGGCTTAGGGATTTTTTCAAAAAAATCTTTTTCTCCCGGTTAACTTGTTGAGGGCTGATTTCTTGTCCTGTGATAAAAAGCCTTCTGTTTCGACAGCCAAACCTCTCAGAGGAGCATTTGCAACCGTTTGGCACCATCTTCGAGTGAATTGCCGAAAGTCAGATTTTTACTGAAATTGTGACCCCGGGGCTTAGGGATTTTTTCAAAAGAATCTTTTTTTGCCGGTGAAGTTGTTGAGGGCTGATTTCTTGTCCTGTGATAAAAAGCCTTCTGTTTCGACCGCCAAACCTCTCAGGAGAGCATTTGCAACCGTTTGGCACCATTTTTGAGTGAATTGCCGAAAGGCCGATTTTTGCTGAAATTTGGACCCCGGGGCTTAGAGATTTTTTTAAAAAAATCTTTTTCTGCCGGTACATTTGTTGAGGGCCTATTTCTTGTGCTGTGATAAAAAGCATTCTGTTTCGACCGCCAAACCTCTCAGGGGAGCATTTGCCACCGTTTGGCACCATTTTTGAGTGAATTGCCGAAAGCCAGATTTTTGATGAAATTCTGACCCCGGGGCTTAGGGATTTTTTCAAAAAAATCTTTTTCTCCCGGTTAACTTGTTGAGGGCTGATTTCTTGTCCTGTGATAAAAAGCCTTCTGTTTCGACCGGCAAACCTTTCGGTGGAGCATTTGCAACCTTTTGGCACCATTTTTGAGTGAATTGCCGAAAGGCAGATTTTTTCTGAAATTCTGACCCCAGGGCTTAGGGATTTTTTCAAAAAAATCTTTTTCTGCTGGTTAAGTTGTTGAGGGCAGATTTCTTGTCCTGTGAAAAAAAGCCTTCTGTTTCGACCACCAAACCTCTCAGGAGAGCATTTGCAACCGTTTGGCACCATTTTTGAATGAATTGCTGAAAGTCAGAGTTTTGCTGAAATTCTGACCCCAGGGCTTAGGGATTTTTTCAAAAAAATCTTTTTCTCCCGGTTAACTTGTTGATGGCTGATTTCTTGTCCTGTGAAAAAAAAGCCTTCTGTTTCGACCTGCAAACCTTTCGGTGCAGCATTTGCAACCATTTGGCACCATTTTTGAGTGAATAGCCGAAAGGCCGATTTTTGCTGAAATTTTGACCCCGGGGCTTAGGGATTATTTCAAAAAAATCTTTTTCTGCCGGTGAAGTTGTTGAGGACTGATTCCTTGTACTGTGATAAAAAGCCTTCTGTTTCGAACCGGCAAACCTTCCAGAGGAGCATTTGCAACCGTTTGGCACCATTTTTGAGTGAATTGGAGAACTTCAGATTTTTTATGAAATTGTGACCCCGGGGCTTAGGGATATTTTCAAAAAAAATCTTTTTCTGCCCGTGAAGGTGTTGAGGGCTGATTTCTTGCCCTGTGATAAAAAGCCTTCTGTTTCGACCGGAAAACCTTTCAGGGGAGCATTTGCAACCGTTTGGCACCATTTTTGAGTGAATTGCCGAAAGTTAGATTTCTCCTATAATTGTGATCCTGGGGCTTAGGGATTTTTTGAAAAAAATCTTTTTCTCCCGGTTAACTTGTCGAGGGCTGATTTCTTTTCCTGTGATAAAAAGCCTTCTGTTTCGACTGCCAAACCTCTCAGGGGAGCATTTGCAACTGTTTGGCACAATTTTTGAGTGTATTGGAGAACTTCCGATTTTTTATGAAATTGTGACCCCGGGGCTTAGAGATTATTTCAGAAAAATCTTTTTCTGCCTGTAAATTTGTTGAGGGCCGATTTCTTGTGCTGTGATAAAAAGCATTCTGTTTCGACCGCCAAACCTCTCAGGGGAGCATTTGCCACCGTTTGGCACCATTTTTGAGTGAATTGCCAAAAGCCAGATTTTTGATGAAATTGTGACCCCGGGTCTTAGGGATTTTCTCAAAAAAACACTTTTTCTGCCGGTGAAGTTGTTGAGGGCTGATTTCTTGTCCTGTGATAAAAAGCCTTCTGTTTCAACCGCCAAACCTCTAAGGGTAGCATTTACAACCGTTTGGAACGATTTTTGAGTGAATTGCCGAAAGTCAGGTTTTTGCTGAAATTTTGACCCCTGGGCTTAGGGATTTTTTCAAAAAAATCTTTTTCTGCCGGTGAAGTTGTTGAGAGCTGATTTCTTGTCCTGTGATAAAAAGCCTTCTTTTTCGACCGGCAAAGCTTTCAGAGGAGCATTTGCAATGGTTTGGCACCATTTTCGAGTGAATTGCCGAAAGTCAGGTTTTTGCTGAAATTTTGACCCCTGGGCTTAGGGATTTTTTCAAAAAAATCTTTTTCTGCCGGTGAAGTTGTTGAGGGCTGATTTCTTGTGATGTGATAAAAAGCCTTCTGTTTCGACCGCCAATCCTCTCAGGGGAGCATTTGCAACCGTTTGGCACCATTTTTGAGTGAATTGGAGAACTTCAGATTTTTCATGAAATTCTGACCCCGGGGCTTAGGGATTTTCTCAAAAAAACACTTTTTCTGCCGGTGAAGTTGTTGTGGGCTGATTTCTTGTCCTGTGATAAAAAGCCTTCTGTTTCGACAGCCAAACCTCTCAGAGGAGCATTTGCAACCGTTTGGCACCATCTTCGAGTGAATTGCCGAAAGTCAGATTTTTGCTGAAATTGTGACCCCGGGACTTAGGGATTTTTTCAAAAAAATCTTTTTCTGCCGGTGAAGTTGTTGAGGACTGATTTCTTGTACTGTGATAAAAAGCCTTCTGTTTCGAACCGGCAAACCTTTCAGAGGAGCATTTGCAACCGTTTGGCACCATTTTTGAGTGAATTGGAGAACTTCAGATTTTTTATAAAATTGTGACCCCGGGGCTTAGAGATTTTTTCAAAAAAATCTTTTTCTGCCGGTCAATTTGTTGAGGGCCGATTTCTTGTGCTGTGGTAAAAAGCATTCTGTTTCGACCGCCAAACCTCTCAGGGGAGCATTTGCCACCGTTTGGCACCATGTTTGAGTGAATTGCCGAAAACCAGATTTTTGATGAAATTGTGACCCCGGGGGTTAGGAATTTTCTCTAAAAAACACTTTTTCTGCCGGTGAAGTTCTTGAGGGCTGATTTCTTGTCCTGTGATAAAAAGCCTTCTGTTTCAACCGCCAAACCTCTAAGGGTAGCATTTACAACCGTTTGGAACGATTTTTGAGTGAATTGCCGAAAGTCAGATTTTTGCTGAAATTGTGACCCCGGGGCTTAGGGATTTTTTCAAAATAATCTTTTTCTGCCGCTGAAGTTGTTGAGGGCTGCTTTCTTGTCCTGTGGTAAAAAGCCTACTTTTTCGACCGGCAAACCTTTCAGAGGAGCATTTGCAACCGTTTGGCACCATTTTCGAGTGAATTGCCGAAAGTCAGGTGTTTGCTGAAATTTTGACCCCTGGGCTTAGGGATTTTTTTCAAAAAAAGCTTTTTCTGCCGGTGAAGTTGTTGAGGGCTGATTTCTTGTGATGTGATAAAAAGCCTTCTGTTTCGACCGCCAATCCTCTCAGGGGAGCATTTGCAACCGTTTGGAAACATTTTTAAGTGAATTGCCGAAAGTCAGATTTTTGTTGAAATTTTGACCCCGGGGCTTAGAGATTTTTTCAAAAAAATCTTTTTCTGCCGGTACATTTGTTGAGGGCCGATTTCTTGTGCTGTGATAAAAAGCCTTCTGTTTCGACCGGCAAACCTTTCGGTGGAGCATTTGCAACCTTTTGGCACCATTTTTGAGTGAATTGCCGAAAGTCAGATTTTTGCTGAAATTGTGACCCCGGGGCTTAGGGATTTTTTCAAAAAAATCTTTTTCTGCTGGTTAAGTTGTTGAGGGCAGATTTCTTGTCCTTTGAGAAAAAGCCTTCTGTTTCGACGGCCAAACATCGCAGGAGAGCATTTGCAACCGTTTGGCACCATTTTGGAGTGAATTGCCAAAAGTCAGATATTTTATGAAATTGTGACCCCGGGGCTTAGGGATTTTTTCAAAAAAATCTTTTTCTGCCAGTGAAGTTGTTGAGGGCTGATTTCTTTTCCTGTGATAAAAAGCCTTCTGTTTCAATCGCCAAACCTCTCAGGGGAGCATTTCCAACCGTTTGGCACCATTTTTGAGTGAATTAGAGAATTTCAGATTTTTTTATGAAATTGTGACCCCGGGGCTTAGGGATATATTAAAAAAAATCTTTTTCTGCCAGTGAAGTTGTTGAGGGCTGATTTCTTGTCCTGTGATAAAAAGCATTCTGTTTCGACCGCCAAACCTCTCAGGGGAGCATTTGCAACCTTTTTGCACCAATTTCGAGTGAATTGCCAAAAGTCAGATTTTTGATGAAATTGTGACCCCGGGGCTTGGGAATTGTTTCAAAAAAATCTTTTTCTGCCGGTTAAGTTGTTGAGGGCTAATTTTTTGTCCTGTGATAAAAAGCCTTCTGTTTCGACCGCCAAACCTCTCAGAGAAGCATTTGCCACCGTTTGGCACCATTTTCGAGTGAATTGCCGAAAGTCAGATTTTTGCTGAAATTGTGAGCCCGGGGCTTAGGGATTTTTTCAAAAAAATATTTTTCTGCCGGTGAAGTTGTTGAGGGCTGATTTTTTGTCCTGTGATAAAAAGCTTTCTGTTTCGACCGGCAAACCTTTCAGGGGAGCATTTGCAACCGTTTGGCATCATTTTTGAGTGAATTGCCAAAAGTCAGATATTTTATGAAATTGTGACCCCGGGGATTAGAGATTTTTTGAAAAAAATCTTTTTCTGCCAGTGAAGTTGTTGAGGGCTGATTTTTTTTCCTGTTATAAAAGCCTTCTGTTTCGACCGCCAAACCTCTCAGGAGAGCATTTGCAACCGTTTGGCACCATTTTTGAGTGAATTAGAGAACTTCAGATTTTTTATGAAATTGTGACCCCGGGGCTTAGGGATATATTCAAAAAAATCCTTTGCTGCCAGTGAAGTTGTTGAGGGCTGATTTCTTGTCCTTTGATAAAAAGCCTTCTGTTTCGACCGCCAAACCTCTCAGGGGAGCATTTGCCACCGTTTGGCACCATTTTCGAGTGAATTGCCGAAAGTCAGGTTTTTGCTGAAATTTTGACCCCTGGGCTTAGGGATTTTTTTCAAAAAAAGCTTTTTCTGCCGGTGAAGTTGTTGAGGGCTGATTTCTTGTGATGTGATAAAAAGCCTTCTGTTTCGACCGGCAAACCTTTCAGAGGAGCATTTGCAACCGTTTGGCACCATTTTTGATTGAATTGGAGAACTTCAGATTTTTGATGAAATTCTGACCCCGTGGCTTCGGAATTTTTTCAAAAAAATCTTTTTCTGTCGGTTAAGTTGTTGAGGTCTGATTTCTTGTCCTGTTATAAAAAGCCTTCTGTTTCGACCGGCAAACCTTTCAGGGGAGCATTTGCAACCGTTTGGAACCATTTTTAAGTGAATTGCCGAAAGTCAGATTTTTGTTGAAATTGTGACGCCGGGGCTTAGGGATTTTTTCAAAAAAATCTTTTCCTGCCGGTGAAATTGTTGAGGGCTGATTCCTTGTCCTGTTATAAAAAGCCTTCTGTTTCGACCGGCAAACCTTTCAGGGGAGCATTTGCAACCGTTTGGAACCATTTTTGAGTGAATTGCAAAAAGTCAGATATTTTATGAAATTTTGACTCTGGGGATTAGAGATTTTTTCAAGAAAATCTTTTTCTGCCAGTGAAGTTGTTGAGGGCTGATTTCTTGTCCTGTGATAAAAAGGCTTCTGTTTCGACCACCAAACCTTTCGGTGGAGCATTTGCAACCGTTTGGCACCATTTTTGATTGAATTGCCGAAAGGCAGATTTTTGCTGAAATTCTGACCCCAGGGCTTAGGGATTTTTTCAAAAAAATCTTTTTTTGCCGGTGAAGTTGTTGAGGGCTGATTTCTTGTCCTGTGATAAAGAGCCTTCTGTTTCGACCGCCAAACCTCTCAGGAGAGCATTTGCAACCGTTTGGCACAATTTTTGAGTGAATTGGAGAACTTCAATTTTTTTACGAAATTGTGACCCCGGGGCTTATAGATTTTTTCAAAAAAATCTTTTTCTGCCGTTGAAGTTGTTGAGGGCTGATTTCTTGTGCTGTGATAAAAAGCCTTCTGTTTCGACCGCCAAACCTCTAAGGGTAGCATTTACAACCGTTTGGAACCATTTTTAAGTGAATTGCCGAAAGTCAGATTTTTGTTGAAATTGTGACGCCGGGGCTTAGGGATTTTTTCAAAAAAATCTTTTCCTGCCGGTGAAATTGTTGAGGGCTGATTCCTTGTCCTGTTATAAAAAGCCTTCTGTTTCGACCGGGAAACCTTTCAGGGGAGCATTTGCAACCGTTTGGCACCATTTTTGAGTGAATTAGAGAACTTCAGATTTTTTATGAAATTGTGACCCCGGGGCTTAGGGATATATTAAAAAAAATCTTTTTCTGCCAGTGAAGTTGTTGAGGGCTGATTTCTTGTCCTGTGATAAAAAGCATTCTGTTTCGACCGCCAAACCTCTCAGGGGAGCATTTGCAACCTTTTTGCACCAATTTCGAGTGAATTGCCAAAAGTCAGATTTTTGATGAAATTGTGACCCCGGGGCTTGGGAATTGTTTCAAAAAAATCTTTTTCTGCCGGTTAAGTTGTTGAGGGCTAATTTTTTGTCCTGTGATAAAAAGCCTTCTGTTTCGACCGCCAAACCTCTCAGAGAAGCATTTGCCACCGTTTGGCACCATTTTCGAGTGAATTGCCGAAAGTCAGATTTTTGCTGAAATTGTGACCCCGGGGCTTAGGGATTTTTTCAAAAAAATATTTTTCTGCCGGTGAAGTTGTTGAGGGCTGATTTTTTGTCCTGTGATAAAAAGCTTTCTGTTTCGACCGGCAAACCTTTCAGGGGAGCATTTGCAACCGTTTGGCATCATTTTTGAGTGAATTGCCAAAAGTCAGATATTTTATGAAATTGTGACCCCGGGGCTTAGGGATTTTTTCAAAAAAATATTTTTCTGCCGGTGAAGTTGTTGAGGGCTGATTTCTTGTCCTTTGATAAAAAGCCTTCTGTTTCGACCGCCAAACCTCTCAGGGGAGCATTTGCCACCGTTTGGCACCATTTTCGAGTGAATTGCCGAAAGTCAGGTTTTTGCTGAAATTTTGACCCCTGGGCTTAGGGATTTTTTTCAAAAAAAGCTTTTTCTGCCGGTGAAGTTGTTGAGGGCTGATTTCTTGTGATGTGATAAAAAGCCTTCTGTTTCGACCGGCAAACCTTTCAGAGGAGCATTTGCAACCGTTTGGCACCATTTTTGATTGAATTGGAGAACTTCAGATTTTTGATGAAATTCTGACCCCGTGGCTTCGGAATTTTTTCAAAAAAATCTTTTTCTGTCGGTTAAGTTGTTGAGGTCTGATTTCTTGTCCTGTTATAAAAAGCCTTCTGTTTCGACCGGCAAACCTTTCAGGGGAGCATTTGCAACCGTTTGGAACCATTTTTAAGTGAATTGCCGAAAGTCAGATTTTTGTTGAAATTGTGACGCCGGGGCTTAGGGATTTTTTCAAAAAAATCTTTTCCTGCCGTTGAAATTGTTGAGGGCTGATTCCTTGTCCTGTTATAAAAAGCCTTCTGTTTCGACCGGCAAACCTTTCAGCGGAGCATTTGCAACCGTTTGGAACCATTTTTGAGTGAATTGCAAAAAGTCAGATATTTTATGAAATTTTGACTCTGGGGATTAGAGATTTTTTCAAAAAAATCTTTTTCTGCCAGTGAACTTGTTGAGGGCTGATTTCTTGTCCTGTGATAAAAAGGCTTCTGTTTCGACCACCAAACCTTTCGGTGGAGCATTTGCAACCGTTTGGCACCATTTTTGAGTGAATTGCCGAAAGGCAGATTTTTGCTGAAATTCTGACCCCAGGGCTTAGGGATTTTTTCAAAAAAATCTTTTTTTGCCGGTGAAGTTGTTGAGGGCTGATTTCTTGTCCTGTGATAAAGAGCCTTCTGTTTCGACCGCCAAACCTCTCAGGAGAGCATTTGCAACCGTTTGGCACAATTTTTGAGTGAATTGGAGAACTTCAATTTTTTTACGAAATTGTGACCCCGGGGCTTATAGATTTTTTCAAAAAAATCTTTTTCTGCCGTTGAAGTTGTTGAGGGCTGATTTCTTGTGCTGTGATAAAAAGCCTTCTGTTTCGACCGCCAAACCTCTAAGGGTAGCATTTACAACCGTTTGGAACCATTTTTAAGTGAATTGCCGAAAGTCAGATTTTTGTTGAAATTGTGACGCCGGGGCTTAGGGATTTTTTCAAAAAAATCTTTTCCTGCCGGTGAAATTGTTGAGGGCTGATTCCTTGTCCTGTTATAAAAAGCCTTCTGTTTCGACCGGCAAACCTTTCAGGGGAGCATTTGCAACCGTTTGGAACCATTTTTGAGTGAATTGCGTAAAGTCAGATATTTTATGAAATTGTGACTCCGGGGATTAGAGATTTTTTCAAAAAAATCTTTTCCTTCCAGTGAAGTTGTTGAGGGCTGATTTCTTGTCCTGTGATAAAAAGGCTTCTGTTTCGACCACCAAACCTTTCGGTGGAGCATTTGCAACCGTTTGGCACCATTTTTGAGTGAATTGCCGAAAGGCAGATTTTTGCTGAAATTCTGACCCCAGGGCTTAGGGATTTTTTCAAAAAAATCTTTTTTTGCCGGTGAAGTTGTTGAGGGCTGATTTCTTGTCCTGTGATAAAGAGCCTTCTGTTTCGACCGCCAAACCTCTCAGGAGAGCATTTGCAACCGTTTGGCACAATTTTTGAGTGAATTGGAGAACTTCAATTTTTTTACGAAATTGTGACCCCGGGGCTTATAGATTTTTTCAAAAAAATCTTTTTCTGCCGTTGAAGTTGTTGAGGGCTGATTTCTTGTGCTGTGATAAAAAGCCTTCTGTTTCGACCGCCAAACCTCTAAGGGTAGCATTTACAACCGTTTGGAACCATTTTTAAGTGAATTGCCGAAAGTCAGATTTTTGTTGAAATTGTGACGCCGGGGCTTAGGGATTTTTTCAAAAAAATCTTTTCCTGCCGGTGAAATTGTTGAGGGCTGATTCCTTGTCCTGTTATAAAAAGCCTTCTGTTTCGACCGGCAAACCTTTCAGGGGAGCATTTGCAACCGTTTGGAACCATTTTTGAGTGAATTGCGTAAAGTCAGATATTTTATGAAATTGTGACTCCGGGGATTAGAGATTTTTTCAAAAAAATCTTTTCCTTCCAGTGAAGTTGTTGAGGGCTGATTTCTTGTCCTGTGATAAAAAGGCTTCTGTTTCGACCACCAAACCTTTCGGTGGAGCATTTGCAACCGTTTGGCACCATTTTTGAGTGAATTGCCGAAAGGCAGATTTTTGCTGAAATTCTGACCCCAGGGCTTAGGTATTTTTTCAAAAAAATCTTTTTCTGCTGGTTAAGTTGTTGAGGGCAGATTTCTTGTCCTGTGAAAAAAAGCCTTCTGTTTCGACGGCCAAACCTCTTAGGAGAGCATTTGCAACCGTTTGGCACCATTTTTGAATGAATTGCTGAAAGTCAGATTTTTGCTGAAATTTTGACCCCGGGGCTTAGGGATTTTTTCAAAAAAACATTTTTCTGCCGTTGAAGTTGTTGAGGGCTGATTTCTTGTCTTGTGATAAAAAGCCTTCTGTTTTGACCGGAAAACCTTTCAGGGGAGCATTTGCAACCGTTTGGCACCATTTTTGAGTGAATTACCGAAAGTCAGATTTTTTATGAAATTGTGACCCCGGGGCTTAGGGATTTTTCCAAAAAAATCTTTTTCTCCCGGTTAACTTGTTGAGGGCTGATTTCTTGTCCTGTGATAAAAAGCCTTCTGTTTCGACAGCCAAACCTCTCAGAGGAGCATTTGCAACCGTTTGGCACCATCTTCGAGTGAATTGCCGAAAGTCAGATTTTTACTGAAATTGTGACCCCGGGGCTTAGGGATTTTTTCAAAAGAATCTTTTTTTGCCGGTGAAGTTGTTGAGGGCTGATTTCTTGTCCTGTGATAAAAAGCCTTCTGTTTCGACCGCCAAACCTCTCAGGAGAGCATTTGCAACCGTTTGGCACCATTTTTGAGTGAATTGCCCATAGGCCGATTTTTGCTGAAATTTGGACCCCGGGGCTTAGAGATTTTTTTAAAAAAATCTTTTTCTGCCGGTACATTTGTTGAGGGCCGATTTCTTGTGCTGTTATAAAAAGCATTCTGTTTCGACCGCCAAACCTCTCAGGGGAGCATTTGCCACCGTTTGGCACCATTTTTGAGTGAATTGCCGAAAGCCAGATTTTTGATGAAATTCTGACCCCGGGGCTTAGGGATTTTCTCAAAAAAACACTTTTTCTGCCGGTGAAGTTGTTGTGGGCTGATTTCTTGTCCTGTGATAAAAAGCCTTCTGTTTCGACCGGCAAACCTTTCGGTGGAGCATTTGCAACCTTTTGGCACCATTTTTGAGTGAATTGCCGAAAGGCAGATTTTTTCTGAAATTCTGACCCCAGGGCTTAGGGATTTTTTCAAAAAAATCTTTTTCTGCTGGTTAAGTTGTTGAGGGCAGATTTCTTGTCCTGTGAAAAAAAGCCTTCTGTTTCGACCGCCAAACCTCTCAGGAGAGCATTTGCAACGGTTTGGCACCATTTTTGAATGAATTGCTGAAAGTCAGAGTTTTGCTGAAATTCTGACCCCAGGGCTTAGGGATTTTTTCAAAAAAATCTTTTTCTCCCGGTTAACTTGTTGATGGCTGATTTCTTGTGCTGTGATAAAAAGCATTCTGTTTCGACCGCCAAACCTCTCAGGGGAGCATTTGCCACCGTTTGGCACCATTTTTGAGTGAATTGGAGAACTTCAGATTTTTTATGAAATTGTGATCCTGGGGCTTAGGGATTTTTTCAAAAAAATCTTTTTCTCCCGGTTAACTTGTCGAGGGCTGATTTCTTTTCCTGTGATAAAAAGCCTTCTGTTTCGACTGCCAAACCTCTCAGGGGAGCATTTGCAACTGTTTGGCACAATTTTTGAGTGAATTGGAGAACTTCCAATTTTTTATGAAATTGTGACCCCGGGGCTTAGAGATTATTTCAAAAAAATCTTTTTCTGCCTGTAAATTTGTTGAGGGCCGATTTCTTGTGCTGTGATAAAAAGCATTCTGTTTCGACCGCCAAACCTCTCAGGGGAGCATTTGCCACCGTTTGGCACCATTTTTGAGTGAATTGACGAAAGCCAGATTTTTGATGAAATTGTGACCCCGGGGCTTAGGGATTTTCTCAAAAAAACACTTTTTCTGCCGGTGAAGTTGTTGAGGGCTGATTTCTTGTCCTGTGATAAAAAGCCTTCTGTTTCAACCGCCAAACCTCTAAGGGTAGCATTTACAACCGTTTGGAACGATTTTTGAGTGAATTGCCGAAAGTCAGATTTTTGCTGAAATCGTGCCCCCGGGGCTTAGGGATTTTTTCAAAATAATCTTTTTCTGCCGGTGAAGTTGTTGAGAGCTGATTTCTTGTCCTGTGATAAAAAGCCTTCTTTTTCGACCGGCAAAGCTTTCAGAGGAGCATTTGCAATGGTTTGGCACCATTTTCGAGTGAATTGCCGAAAGTCAGGTTTTTGCTGAAATTTTGACCCCTGGGCTTAGGGATTTTTTCAAAAAAATCTTTTTCTGCCGGTGAAGTTGTTGAGGGCTGATTTCTTGTACTGTGATAAAAAGCCTTCTGTTTCGAACCGGCAAACCTTTCAGAGGAGCATTTGCAACCGTTTGGCACCATTTTTGAATGAATTGCCAAAAGTCAGATTTTTTATGAAATTGTGACCCCGGGGCTTAGAGATTTTTTCAAAAAAATCTTTTTCTGCCGGTCAATTTCTTGTGCTGTGGTAAAAAGCATTCTGTTTCGACCGCCAAACCTCTCAGGGGAGCATTTGCCACCGTTTGGCACCATTTTTGAGTGAATTGCCGAAAACCAGATTTTTGATGAAATTGTGACCCCGGGGGTTAGGGATTTTCTCTAAAAAACACTTTTTCTGCCGGTGAAGTTGTTGAGGGCTGATTTCTTGTACTGTGATAAAAAGCCTTCTGTTTCGACCGCCAATCCTCTCAGGGGAGCATTTGCAACCGTTTGGAAGCATTTTTGAGTGAATTGCAAAAAGTCAGATATTTTATGAAATTTTGACTCTGGGGATTAGAGATTTTTTCAAAAAAATCTTTTTCTGCCAGTGAACTTGTTGAGGGCTGATTTCTTGTCCTGTGATAAAAAGGCTTCTGTTTCGACCACCAAACCTTTCGGTGGAGCATTTGCAACCGTTTGGCACCATTTTTGATTGAATTGCCGAAAGGCAGATTTTTGCTGAAATTCTGACCCCAGGGCTTAGGGATTTTTTCAAAAAAATCTTTTTTTGCCGGTGAAGTTGTTGAGGGCTGATTTCTTGTCCTGTGATAAAGAGCCTTCTGTTTCGACCGCCAAACCTCTCAGGAGAGCATTTGCAACCGTTTGGCACAATTTTTGAGTGAATTGGAGAACTTCAATTTTTTTACGAAATTGTGACCCCGGGGCTTATAGATTTTTTCAAAAAAATCTTTTTCTGCCGTTGAAGTTGTTGAGGGCTGATTTCTTGTGCTGTGATAAAAAGCCTTCTGTTTCGACCGCCAAACCTCTAAGGGTAGCATTTACAATCGTTTGGAACCATTTTTAAGTGAATTGCCGAAAGTCAGATTTTTGTTGAAATTGTGACGCCGGGGCATAGGGATTTTTTCAAAAAAATCTTTTCCTGCCAGTGAAGTTGTTGAGGGCTGATTTCTTGTCCTGTGATAAAAAGCCTTCTGTTTCGACCACCAAACCTTTCGGTGGAGCATTTGCAACCGTTTGGCACCATTTTTGAGTGAATTGCCGAAAGGCAGATTTTTGCTGAAATTCTGACCCCAGGGCTTAGGTATTTTTTCAAAAAAATCTTTTTCTGCTGGTTAAGTTGTTGAGGGCAGATTTCTTGTCCTGTGAAAAAAAGCCTTCTGTTTCGACGGCCAAACCTCTTAGGAGAGCATTTGCAACCGTTTGGCACCATTTTTGAATGAATTGCTGAAAGTCAGATTTTTGCTGAAATTTTGACCCCGGGGTTTAGGGATTTTTTCAAAAAAACATTTTTCTGCCGTTGAAGTTGTTGAGGGCTGATTTCTTGTCCTGTGATAAAAAGCCTTCTGTTTTGACCGGAAAACCTTTCAGGGGAGCATTTGCAACTGTTTGGCACCATTTTTGAGTGAATTACCGAAAGTCAGATTTTTTATGAAATTGTGACCCCGGGGCTTAGGGATTTTTCCAAAAAAATCTTTTTCTCCCGGTTAACTTGTTGAGGGCTGATTTCTTGTCCTGTGATAAAAAGCCTTCTGTTTCGACAGCCAAACCTCTCAGAGGAGCATTTGCAACCGTTTGGCACCATCTTCGAGTGAATTGCCGAAAGTCAGATTTTTACTGAAATTGTGACCCCGGGGCTTCGGGATTTTTTCAAAAGAATCTTTTTTTGCCGGTGAAGTTGTTGAGGGCTGATTTCTTGTCCTGTGATAAAAAGCCTTCTGTTTCGACCTCCAAACCTCTCAGGAGAGCATTTGCAACCGTTTGGCACCATTTTTGAGTGAATTGCCGAAAGGCCGATTTTTGCTGAAATTTGGACCCCGGGGCTTAGAGATTTTTTTAAAAAAATCTTTTTCTGCCGGTACATTTGTTGAGGGCCGATTTCTTGTGCTGTTATAAAAAGCATTCTGTTTCGACCGCCAAACCTCTCAGGGGAGCATTTGCCACCGTTTGGCACCATTTTTGAGTGAATTACCGAAAGCCAGATTTTTGATGAAATTCTGACCCCGGGGCTTAGGGATTTTCTCAAAAAAACACTTTTTCTGCCGGTGAAGTTGTTGAGGGCTGATTTCTTGTCCTGTGATAAAAAGCCTTCTGTTTCGACCGGCAAACCTTTCGGTGGAGCATTTGCAACCTTTTGGCACCATTTTTGAGTGAATTGCCGAAAGGCAGATTTTTTCTGAAATTCTGACCCCAGGGCTTAGGGATTTTTTCAAAAAAATCTTTTTCTGCTGGTTAAGTTGCTGAGGGCAGATTTCTTGTCCTGTGAAAAAAAGCCTTCTGTTTCGACCGCCAAACCTCTCAGGAGAGCATTTGCAACCGTTTGGCACCATTTTTGAATGAAATGCTGAAAGTCAGAGTTTTGCTGAAATTCTGACCCCAGGGCTTAGGGATTATTTCAAAAAAATCTTTTTCTGCCGGTGAAGTTGTTGAGGACTGATTTCTTGTCCTGTGATAAAAAGCCTTCTGTTTCGACCGGAAAACCTTTCAGGGGAGCATTTGCAACCGTTTGGCACCATTTTTGAGTGAATTGGAGAACTTCAGATTTTTTATGAAATTGTGACCCCGGGACTTAGAGATTATTTCAAAAAAATCTTTTTCTACCTGTAAATTTGTTGAGGGCCGATTTCTTGTGCTGTGATAAAAAGCATTCTGTTTCGACCGCCAAACCTCTCAGGGGAGCATTTGCCACCGTTTGGCACCATTTTTGAGTGAATTACCGAAAGCCAGATTTTTGATGAAATTGTGACCCCGGGGCTTAGGGATTTTCTCTAAAAAACACTTTTTCTGCCGGTGAAGTTGTTGAGGGCTGATTTCTTGTCCTGTGATAAAAAGCCTTCTGTTTCAACCGCCAAACCTCTAAGGGTAGCATTTACAACCGTTTGGAACGATTTTTGAGTGAATTGCCGAAAGTCAGATTTTTGCTGAAATCGTGCCCCCGGGGCTTAGGGATTTTTTCAAAATAATCTTTTTCTGCCGGTGAAGTTGTTGAGAGCTGATTTCTTGTCCTGTGATAAAAAGCCTTCTTTTTCGACCGGCAAAGCTTTCAGAGGAGCATTTGCAATGGTTTGGCACCATTTTCGAGTGAATTGCCGAAAGTCAGGTTTTTGCTGAAATTTTGACCCCTGGGCTTAGGGATTTTTTCTAAAAAATCTTTTTCTGCCGGTGAAGTTGTTGAGGGCTGATTTCTTGTGATGTGATAAAAAGCCTTCTGTTTCGACCGCCAATCCTCTCAGGGGAGCATTTTCAACCGTTTGGCACCATTTTTGAGTGAATTGGAGAACTTCAGATTTTTCATGAAATTCTGACCCCGGGGCTTAGGGATTTTCTCAAAAAAACACTTTTTCTGCCGGTGAAGTTGTTGAGGGCTGATTTCTTGTCCTGTGATAAAAAGCCTTCTGTTTCGACAGCCAAACCTCTCAGAGGAGCATTTGCAACCGTTTGGCACCATCTTCGAGTGAATTGCCGAAAGTCAGATTTTTGCTGAAATTGTGACCCCGGGACTTAGGGATTTTTTCAAAAAAATCTTTTTCTGCCGGTGAAGTTGTTGAGGACTGATTTCTTGTACTGTGATAAAAAGCCTTCTGTTTCGAACCGGCAAACCTTTCAGAGGAGCATTTGCAACCGTTTGGCACCATTTTTGAGTGAATTGGAGAACTTCAGATTTTTTATAAAATTGTGACCCCGGGGCTTAGAGATTTTTTAAAAAAAATCTTTTTCTGCCGGTCAATTTGTTGAGGGCCGATTTCTTGTGCTGTGGTAAAAAGCATTCTGTTTCGACCGCCAAACCTCTCAGGGGAGCATTTGCCACCGTTTGGCACCATGTTTGAGTGAATTGCCGAAAACCAGATTTTTGATGAAATTGTGACCCCGGGGGTTAGGAATTTTCTCTAAAAAACACTTTTTCTGCCGGTGAAGTTGTTGAGGGCTGATTTCTTGTCCTGTGATAAAAAGCCTTCTGTTTCAACCGCCAAACCTCTAAGGGTAGCATTTACAACCGTTTGGAACGATTTTTGAGTGAATTGCCGAAAGTCAGATTTTTGCTGAAATTGTGACCCCGGGGCTTAGGGATTTTTTCAAAATAATCTTTTTCTGCCGGTGAAGTTGTTGAGGACTGATTTCTTGTCCTGTGATAAAAAGCCTTCTTTTTCGACCGGCAAAGCTTTCAGAGGAGCATTTGCAATGGTTTGGCACCATTTTCGAGTGAATTGCCGAAAGTCAGGTTTTTGCTGAAATTTTGACCCCTGGGCTTAGGGATTTTTTCAAAAAAATCTTTTTCTGCCGGTGAAGTTGTTGAGGGCTGATTTCTTTTCCTGTGATAAAAAGCCTTCTGTTTCGACAGCCAAACCTCTCAGAGGAGCATTTGCAACCGTTTGGCACCATCTTCGAGTGAATTGCCGAAAGTCAGATTTTTGCTGAAATTGTGACCCCGGGACTTAGGGATTTTTTCAAAAAAATCTTTTTCTGCCGGTGAAGTTGTTGAGGACTGATTTCTTGTACTGTGATAAAAAGCCTTCTGTTTCGAACCGGCAAACCTTTCAGAGGAGCATTTGCAACCGTTTGGCACCATTTTTGAGTGAATTGGAGAACTTCAGATTTTTTATGAAATTGTGACCCCGGGGCTTAGAGATTTTTTCAAAAAAATCTTTTTCTGCTGGTCAATTTGTTGAGGGCCGATTTCTTGTGCTGTGGTAAAAAGCATTCTGTTTCGACCGCCAAACCTCTCAGGGGAGCATTTGCCACCGTTTGGCACCATTTTTGAGTGAATTGCCGAAAACCAGATTTTTGATGAAATTGTAACCCCGGGGGTTAGGAATTTTCTCTAAAAAACACTTTTTCTGCCGGTGAAGTTGTTGTTGTTTTTTTTTTTTAAAGCAATTTATTGGGTTTTACAATAGAAATAAACATAATAAACATTTGTCTTAACATAGTTTCACATTTTCTTTGGACTTCCTCACATCTCCCGCTCCCACTTTCATCGTTATAACATTTTGTCAGCAATTTATCATCTTATTTAGATTCTTATATCCCTTCTATGTTTCATAATCTTATAGTTCTCAAAAGAGGTTAAATTTTCACAGTCTTACTTATTTTCTTAAAAACTTCTAAATTTAGTGGTGCTCAGTTATTTTGGTCTAGCATCTTATTTAGCATTCACTCAAATTACAATGTTTTTGTAAATAATTCTTGAATTTCTTCCAATCCTCCTCAATCCTCTCTTCTCCCAGGTCACGAATTCTGCCGGTCATTTCAGCCAGTTCCATGTAGTCTATCAGTTGCATCTGCCATTCTTCCAGTGTTGGCAGATCTTGAGTTTTCCAGTGTTTTGCGAGAAGTATCCTTGCTGCTGTTGTTGCATACATAAAAAATGTCTGGTCCTTCCTTGCCACCCCTTGGCCGACAATACCCAAAAGGAAAGCCTCTGGTTTCTTAGTGAAGGTATATTTAAATACCTTTTTCAATTCATTATAAATCATTTCCCAGAACGCCTTCACTTTAGGGCAAGTCCACCAGAGGTGGAAGAACGTTCCCTCACACTCTTTACATTTCCAACACTTATTATCAGACAGGTGGTAAATTTTTGCAAGTTTGACTGGGGTCATATACCATCTATAAATCATTTTCATTACATTTTCTTTCAGAGCGTTACATGCAGTAAATTTCAATCCATTACTCCACAACCTTTCCCAGTCCTCAAACATGATATTATACCCAATGTCCTGTGCCCACCTTATCATAGCCGATTTAACCGTTTCATCTTGTGTATTCCATTTCAACAGCAAGTTATACATCCTTGAAAGTACCTTAATCTTTGGTTCTAACAATTCTGTTTCTAGTTTCGATTTCTCCACCTGGAACCCTAGTTTCTTATCACTTTTAAAAACTTCTTTAATCTGAGCGTAATGTAACCAATCTCGCACTTTGTCTTTCATTTTCTCCAAACTCTGCAATTTCCAATTGTCTCCATCCTTTTCTAGTATTTCCCAATATTTTGGCCATTTAGCCTCCATATTGGGTCTTTTTCGGGCCTTAGCTTCCAGAGGTGAAAGCCACCTTGGTGTTTTATTTTCCAGCAAGTCTTTATATTTTGTCCAGACATTAAACAGTGATTTTCTGACAATATGGTTCTTAAAGGCCTTATTTGCTTTAACCTTGTCATACCATAAATATGCATGCCATCCAAAAGTATTGTTAAACCCTTCCAGATCTAACACATCAGTGTCTTCAAGAAGTAGCCAGTCTTTTAGCCAGCAGAACGCTGCGGCTTCATAATACAACTTTAGGTCTGGCAGGGCAAAGCCCCCTCTTTGTTTTGCGTCAGTTAGTATCTTAAACTTAATTCTGGGCTTTTTGCCCTGCCAGACAAACTTAGAAATATCTCTCTGCCACTTCTGAAAGCACTCCTTTTTGTCCAAAACCTGAAGTGTTTGAAATAAAAACAACATCCTTGGCAATACATTCATCTTGATAGCAGCAATTCGGCCTAACAAAGAAAGTTTCAATTTTGACCAACTATCTAAGTCTCTCTTAATTTCTGTCCAGCATTTTTCATAGTTGTCCTTAAATAGACTTAGATTTTTTGCTGTTATGTTTACCCCAAGGTATTTTACTTTCTTAACCACATTAAGTTCCGTCTCATTCTGAAACCGTTCTGACTCTGTATCAGTCAAATTTTTTCCCAAGACCTTAGTTTTCTGTTTATTTAATTTAAACCCAGCCACCCGACCAAAGTCATTAATCAGTTGTAATACTCTTTTCGTACTAGGCTCTGGCTTCTGCAGGGTCAAAACCAGGTCATCTGCAAAAGCTTTTAATTTGTATTGTTTCTGTCCGACCTGAATTCCTTCCACCAACCGATCCCCTCTAATCATATTCAATAGCACTTCCAGAACCGAAATGAATAACAAAGGGGAGATAGGGCAACCTTGTCGTGTCCCTTTTTCAATTTTGAACTCTTCTGTAACCACATTATTAACTATCAATTTAGCTTTCTGTTCTGAATATATCGCCTCAATCCCATTCTCAAAACCCCGTCCCACTCCCATCTCTTTTAAATTTCCCATCATAAATTTCCAGGAGATATTGTCAAAGGCCTTCTCCGCGTCTATAAAAATTAAAACTGCTTTTGTATTTATATCTGTTTGCAAAAGTTCCAAAATGTCAATAATGTTCCTTGTATTAGCAAACAGATGTCTACCTGGGAGAAAGCCGGCCTGGTCCTTATGAATTACTTCATTTAAAACTTTTTTAAATCTACTTGCCAAAATATCTGCAAATATTTTGTAATCCACATTTAGAAGGGAGATGGGACGATAGTTCTTAAGTTGTGTCTTTTCAGCTTCCGACTTTGGTATTAATGTGATGAACGCTTCCTTCCACGACTCCGGTGCCCTCTTCCCCTCCATAATTTCATTGCTGACCTCCATCAAAGGTTGTATCAAATAGTCTTTTAATGTCTTATAGTACTTGGAAGTCAGCCCATCTGGCCCTGGAGATTTGCCGAGTTGCATGTTCTGAATGGCTTGTTCAATCTCCTGTCGTGTTATTTTAGAGTTCAGGATTGTCCTATTTTCTTGTGACAATTTAGATAGTCCATTTTTTGCCAAAAATTGTTTAATCTCAACTTCGTCTTGCGGCCCTCTGCCGGTGAAGTTGTTGAGGGCTGATTTCTTGTCCTGTGATAAAAGGCCTTCTGTTTCAACCGCCAAACCTCTAAGGGTAGCATTTACAACCGTTTGGAACGATTTTTGAGTGAATTGCCGAAAGTCAGATTTTTGCTGAAATTGTGACCCCGGGGCTTAGGGATTTTTTCAAAATAATCTTTTTCTGCCGGTGAAGTTGTTGAGGGCTGCTTTCTTGTCCTGTGGTAAAAAGCCTTCTTTTTCGACCGGCAAACCTTTCAGAGGAGCATTTGCAACCGTTTGGCACCATTTTCGAGTGAATTGCCGAAAGTCAGGTTTTTGCTGAAATTTTGACCCCTGGGCTTAGGGATTTTTTTCAAAAAAAGCTTTTTCTGCCGGTGAAGTTGTTGAGGGCTGATTTCATGTGATGTGAGAAAAAGCCTTCTGTTTCGACCGCCAATCCTCTCAGGGGAGCATTTGCAACCGTTTGGAACCATTTTTAAGTGAATTGCCGAAAGTCAGATTTTTGTTGAAATTGTGACGCCGGGGCTTAGGGATATTTTCAAAAAAATCTTTTCATGCCGGTGAAATTGTTGAGGGCTGATTCCTTGGCCTGTTATAAAAAGCCTTCTGTTTCGACCGGCAAACCTTTCAGGGGAGCATTTGCAACCGTTTGGAACCATTTTTGAGTGAATTGGAGAACTTCAGATTTTTTATGAAATTGTGACCCCGGGGCTTAGAGATTTTTTCAAAAAAATCTTTTTCTGCCGGTCAATTTGTTGAGGGCCGATTTCTTGTGCTGTGGTAAAAAGCATTCTGTTTCGACCGCCAAACCTCTCAGGGGAGCATTTGCCACCGTTTGGCACCATTTTTGAGTGAATTGCCAAAAGTCAGATTTTTGATGAAATTTTGACCCCGGGGCTTAGGGATTTTGTCAAAAAAACATTTTTCTGCCGGTGAAGTTGTTGAGGGCTGATTTCTTTTCCTGTGATAAAAAGCCTTCTGTTTCAACCGCCAAACCTCTAAGGGTAGCATTTACAACCGTTTGGAACGATTTTTGAGTGAATTGCCGAAAGTCAGATTTTTGCTGAAATCGTGACCCCGGGGCTTAGGGATATTTTCAAAAAAAATCTTTTTCTGCCCGTGAAGGTGTTGAGGGCTGATTTCTTGTCCTGTGATAAAAAGCCTTCTGTTTCAACCGCCAAACCTCTAAGGGTAGCATTTACAACCGTTTGGAACGATTTTTGAGTGAATTGCCGAAAGTCAGATTTTTGCTGAAATCGTGCCCCCGGGGCTTAGGGATTTTTTCAAAATAATCTTTTTCTGCCGGTGAAGTTGTTGAGAGCTGATTTCTTGTCCTGTGATAAAAAGCCTTCTTTTTCGACCCGCAAAGCTTTCAGAGGACCATTTGCAATGGTTTGGCACCATTTTCGAGTGAATTGCCGAAAGTCAGGTTTTTGCTGAAATTTTGACCCCTGGGCTTAGGGATTTTTTCAAAAAAATCTTTTTCTGCCGGTGAAGTTGTTGAGGGCTGATTTCTTGTGATGTGATAAAAAGCCTTCTGTTTCGACCGCCAAACCTCTCAGGGGAGCATTTGCAACTGTTTGGCACAATTTTTGAGTGAATTGGAGAACTTCCGATTTTTTATGAAATTGTGACCCCGGGGCTTAGAGATTATTTCAAAAAAATCTTTTTCTGCCTGTAAATTTGTTGAGGGCCGATTTCTTGTGCTGTGATAAAAAGCATTCTGTTTCGACCGCCAAACCTCTCAGGGGAGCATTTGCCACCGTTTGGCACCATTTTTGAGTGAATTGCCGAAAGCCAGATTTTTGATGAAATTGTGACCCCGGGTCTTAGGGATTTTCTCAAAAAAACACTTTTTCTGCCGGTGAAGTTGTTGAGGGCTGATTTCTTGTCCTGTGATAAAAAGCCTTCTGTTTCAACCGCCAAACCTCTAAGGGTAGCATTTACAACCGTTTGGAACGATTTTTGAGTGAATTGCCGAAAGTCAGATTTTTGCTGAAATCGTGCCCCCGGGGCTTAGGGATTTTTTCAAAATAATCTTTTTCTGCCGGTGAAGTTGTTGAGAGCTGATTTCTTGTCCTGTGATAAAAAGCCTTCTTTTTCGACCCGCAAAGCTTTCAGAGGACCATTTGCAATGGTTTGGCACCATTTTCGAGTGAATTGCCAAAAGTCAGGTTTTTGCTGAAATTTTGACCCCTGGGCTTAGGGATTTTTTCAAAAAAATCTTTTTCTGCCGGTGAAGTTGTTGAGGGCTGATTTCTTGTGATGTGATAAAAAGCCTTCTGTTTCGACCGCCAATCCTCTCAGGGGAGCATTTGCAACCGTTTGGCACCATTTTTGAGTGAATTGGAGAACTTGAGATTTTTCATGAAATTCTGACCCCGGGGCTTAGGGATTTTCTCAAAAAAACACTTTTTCTGCCGGTGAAGTTGTTGAGGGCTGATTTCTTGTCCTGTGATAAAAAGCCTTCTGTTTCAACCGCCAAACCTCTAAGGGTAGCATTTACAACCGTTTGGAACGATTTTTGAGTGAATTGCCGAAAGTCAGATTTTTGCTGAAATTGTGACCCCGGGGCTTAGGGATTTTTTCAAAATAATCTTTTTCTGCCGGTGAAGTTGTTGAGGGCTGCTTTCTTGTCCTGTGGTAAAAAGCCTTCTTTTTCGACCGGCAAACCTTTCAGAGGAGCATTTGCAACCGTTTGGCACCATTTTCGAGTGAATTGCCGAAAGTCAGGTGTTTGCTGAAATTTTGACCCCGGGGCTTAGAGATTTTTTCAAAAAAATCTTTTTCTGCCGGTACATTTGTTGAGGGCCGATTTCTTGTGCTGTGATAAAAAGCCTTCTGTTTCGACCGGCAAACCTTTTGGTGGAGCATTTGCAACCTTTTGGCACCATTTTTGAGTGAATTGCCGAAAGGCAGATTTTTTCTGAAATTCTGACCCCAGGGCTTAGGGATTTTTTCAAAAAAATCTTTTTCTGCTGGTTAAGTTTTTGAGGGCAGATTTCTTGTCCTGTGAAAAAAAGCCTTCTGTTTCGACGGCCAAACCTCTTAGGAGAGCATTTGCAACCGTTTGGCACCATTTTTGAATGAATTGCTGAAAGTCAGATTTTTGCTGAAATTTTGATCCCGGGGCTTAGGGATTTTTTCAAAAAAACATGTTTCTGCCGTTGAAGTTGTTGAGGGCTGATTTCTTGTCCTGTGATAAAAAGCCTTCTGTTTCTACCGGAAAACCTTTCAGGGGAGCATTTGCAACCGTTTGGCACCATTTTTGAGTGAATTGCCGAAAGTCAGATTTTTGCTGAAATTTTGACCCCGGGGCTTAGGGATTTTTTCAAAAAAAACTTTTTCTCCCGGTTAACTTGTTGATGGCTGATTTCTGGTCCTGTGAAAAAAAAGCCTTCTTTTTCGACCGGCAAACCTTTCGGTGCAGCATTTGCAACCATTTGGCACCATTTTTGAGTGAATTGCCGAAAGGCCGATTTTTGCTGAAATTTTGACCCCGGGGCTTAGGGATTATTTCAAAAAAATCTTTTTCTGCTAGTTAAGTTGTCGAGGGCTGATTTCTTGTCTTGTGAAAAAAAGCCTTCCGTTTCGACCGCCAAACCTCTCAGGAGAGCATTTGCAACGGTTTGGCACCATTTTTGAGTGAATTGGAGAACTTCAGATTTTTTATGAAATTGTGACCCCGGGGCTTAGGGATATTTTCAAAAAAATCTTTTTCTGCCCCTGAAGGTGTTCAGGGCTGATTTCTTGTCCTGTGATAAAAAGCCTTCTGTTTCGACCGGAAAACCTTTCAGGGGAGCATTTGCAACCGTTTGGCACCATTTTTGAGTGAATTGCCGAAAGTTAGATTTCTCCTGTAATTGTGATCCTGGGGCTTAGGGATTTTTTCAAAAAAATCTTTTTCTCCCGGTTAACTTGTCGAGGGCTGATTTCTTTTCCTGTGATAAAAAGCCTTCTGTTTCGACTGCCAAACCTCTCAGGGGAGCATTTGCAACTGTTTGGCACAATTTTTGAGTGAATTGGAGAACTTCCGATTTTTTATGAAATTGTGACCCCGGGGCTTAGAGATTATTTCAAAAAAATCTTTTTCTGCCTGTAAATTTGTTGAGGGCCGATTTCTTGTGCTGTGATAAAAAGCATTCTCTTTCGACCGCCAAACCTCTCAGGGGAGCATTTGCCACCGTTTGGCACCATTTTTGAGTGAATTGCCGAAAGCCAGATTTTTGATGAAATTGTGACCCCGGGGCTTAGGGATTTTCTCAAAAAAACACTTTTTCTGCCGGTGAAGTTGTTGAGGGCTGATTTCTTGTGATGTGATAAAAAGCCTTCTGTTTCAACTGCCAAACCTCTAAGGGTAGCATTTACAACCGTTTGGAACGATTTTTGAGTGAATTGCCGAAAGTCAGTTTTTTGCTGAAATTGTGACCCCGGGGCTTAGGGATTTTTTCAAAAAAATCTTTTCCTGCCGGTGAAATTGTTGAGGGCTGATTCCTTGTCCTGTTATAAAAAGCCTTCTGTTTTGACCGGCAAACCTTTCCGGGGAGCATTTGCAACCGTTTGGAACCACTACTGAGTGAATTGCGAAAAGTCAGATATTTTATGAAATTGTGACCCCGGGGCTTAGGGATTTTTTCAAAATAATCTTTTTCTGCCGGTGAAGTTGTTGAGGGCTGATTTCTTGTGATGTGATAAAAAGCCGGATGTTAGCTCAGAGTGTCATCTGACCTGTACTGGAAGTACAGGGGAGGAGTCTATCTCTCTCTTCTGTAGGAGACTGGAGAGTGCAGACGTGTTTCTCTGTACTGCTGCAATGACAGAAATAAAGACATGTAAATAGATTTCTGTCTGTCTCTTTCCCCTCCCTGAGGGAAGCAGGGAGGAGGGAGAAATGGTGTGTCCCTCTCACGCTGAGTGGGATCGCCGATTGTGACCTTGCCTGTATCCTGCCGGGAGACGCAGACGGGGAGGTCAACAAGGATCTTAAGCCTGGTGCCTGGAGAGTGGCCAGTTACCTCTGACTGAGGCTTAAGAATCCGACAGTTTTTGCTGACTGTATAGAGCTTCTCCATCTTTGGCTGCAGAGAATATAATCAATCTGATTTCGATGCTGCCCATCTGGTGATGTCCATGTGTAGAGTCGTCTCTTGTGTTGTTGGAAAAGCGTGTTTGTGATGACCAGCTTGTTCTCTTGACAGAACTCTATTAGCCTTTGCCCTGCTTTGTTTTGATCTCCAAGGCCAAACTTGCCAGTTGTTCCTTTTATCTCTTGCCTCCCTACTTTAGCATTGCAATCCCCTATAATGGGAAGAACATCCTGTCAGGAAAAAGCACCAAGGCAAAAGCCAGCTCCAGATGGCTGGAATGCAAAACAGGATGTTGTGGTTTGCAGATGTACTTTTGGAGAAAAGGTGGAGCCTATTCTCTGTACTGAGCACTGGATGTTAGCTCAGTGTGTCATCTGACCTGTGCTGGAAGTACAGGGGAGGAGTTGTGACTCTTCTGATGGAGACTGAAGGGTGCAGTCACATTTCTATGTACTGTTGAGTGACAGGAATAAAACATGTAGAAAGGACTCCTGTCTGTCTCATTTCCCCTCCCTGGGGAGAATGCAGGGAGGGAGAGAAGCAGAGAAGCAGAGGGTGTGTTCTTCTCACGACTAATGAGAAGAATCGCTGGGTTTGTTTACCTAGCCTGCCGGGGTCGCAGTAAACACAGTATCTCGCTCAATTGCCTCGGGGGAGGCCAGGTACCTCTGCCTGTGAGCTGAAGATACTAACATATGGCAGCCTTCGGATGGTTGCGATTCATCGGACATCTGCATGAGAGGCTGGTGGATTGTCCTCCTCTGCTCCAAGGGAGAAGGCAAGCGTCTGAAAGAAGCCAGAGGCTCAACAGACAGCTGGTGGAAAGAAGAGGTGTTTTCCAGAGCAACAAAGTTCAAGGTATGCTGCATTTCGGGCTAGAAGAGTGAACGCAGTTTGATTAATTCACTGGTTCACGGAGCTGCGTTTCAACGAAAACAAAAGCTCCGGGAGGAAGAGGCCTGCAGCTTGAAGGCTGAAGCCTGCATTCCACAAATTCTTGTGGTTGATAAACTGTCCTATTGAAATGCATTGTTGCTAAGTAACGGAAAGTTGGAAAGTTACTGGCAAAGGGGCTGGACTGTGAGTGTGAGCCTGGGAAAGCGAAACAAAATCAGAGAATGTTTTGGCTACAAGTTTACGTGCCCTTGGAAGGGACTTTCCATAGCAGCCAGAGTTTAGCTGCCAGGTGCAAAAGAGCGTAAACAACGTGCAGTTTGCCTGCGTGAGAAAGGAAAAAACAACTGTTGGATTTTACAGTTTGTTTGACAGTGTGAGCTGGAGGCTTGGCTTCAAGATGGATGCCAAGAAAGGGGGAGGTCTGCCTTACCCACCTCCCTTAACCAATGACAATTATTCATCTTGGTCTGTAAAGATGAAGGCCCTGCTGCAGAATCAGAGGCTTTTTGATGTAATTGAAAACCCCATCCCTGCAGCACCAACCAGAGGTTGGGAGTCACAGAATGTAAGAGCCAGGACTGCTATAATTCTGTGTGTCTCAGATGATCAGTTGGTGCATGTTCAGCATTTAGAAAATGCGAAAGAGGTTTGGGACACGCTGCGTACAACGCATCAGAGAGATGCTGGTTCTTCAGCGTTGCTGTATTTTGAGAAATTGACCAATCTGAGACTTGCGCCTGATGGAGATGTTCAAGCGCACCTGACAGAAATGAAGTTTCTGCGTCAACAGATGGTGGAACGCAATTTCCGTCTTCAGGAGGAAGTGTTTTGCTTCATGATGATAAACAGCCTTAACCGCACCTACAAGGTTGTTGCCAGTCAGCTTGGTTCCCTACCGGCCGCGCAGCTGACCGCGGAGAGAGTGTGTGCTGTGGTCCTGAATGAACATGACAGACTTGCTGCACTGGAAGTGAAAGACAGGGGGAGGGAAGAACAGAGTTCTAATTCCCCCACTGCTGATGCTACTAGGGAGCATGGTGTAGCATTGAGTGCTGTCCGATGCTACAATTGTGGACAGACTGGGCATCTACAGCGAAACTGTAAGAAGCCGCGCCAGTCAAGAGGAGCAAAGAGCAGCTCTACGAAGCCTGAGGCGTCAGGCAAAAGCCGTTCCAAGTGCCAGGTGAAACCTGCAAAGGCTATGATGGCGAAAGGAACCACGCCAGATGTTGGGAACTCGTTCATAATTGACACGGGCGCAACGGTTCATATGTGCCCGCACAGACAACTGTTTACGACGTTGAAGAAGCAAAGCTTCGCTGTGAAACAGGCCAACGGTCAAGAGTTGGAAGCGACTGGAATTGGGACTGTGTATCTTGAGAGTCTGAACTTGACTATAAGTGATGTTTACCTGGTTCCAGAACTGAGATTTAATCTGCTGAGCGTGTCGCAGATTGCAAAGAAAGGACTGAAACTGACCTATGATGCTAAAAGCTGCAAAATCTACAAAGATGGAGAACTGTTTCTTACTGCCAAAGAGAAAGATGGACTGTATTTGTTGACTTTTGATCAAAGTGATTACATGAAATGTAATTCTTCTGATTCTAACGAAATCTCTCTTGCAGGTGTGACCAGTGTGAGCACCAGGAAGGTGACGAAGAAGGTCGACAGAGCATTTCAGCGGGTGTATGCTGATGTGATTGGTCCTCTAGAGCCATCTAGGAGCAGTGCAAAATTTTACCTTTTGTGTGTGGATTGTTTCACTAATTATTCTTGGGTTTATATGATGGAGAAACCGCAAGAAACTTTAGAAAAGTTTCAGGAGTTTTGTGACAAGGTTAAAAATATGCATGATGCTAACATTGATTGTCTTTTCACAGATGACAAGCAAATTTTTCTGTTACAGAAGTTTCAGAAGTTCCTGGATGGAAAAGGGATAGACCACAAAATTGCTGTTTCGACCGAAGCGTGGAACAGGGGGGTCTGTGTTAGAGTGAACAAAGAATTGCAAAAGGGGATGAATGCGCAATTGCTGAGTTCACATTTGCCACATGAATATTGGGCCGAATCGCTAGCGTCCTATCTTCATGTGTGGTTGAGAAAGGTCTCAACAGAGTTGGGATGTTCTCCTTTTGAGAAGCTGTTCAATAGAAAACCTTCTGTTGCCTATTTTAAGGTTTTCGGGTCTCATGTGAGAACAGAAGCTCCAGGTGGAGTAAAGAATGCCAGAGGCATTTTTGTGGGTTATGAAAAAGGTCTCTACAGAGTAATTTTGTCTGAATCTGGTCAGGTGATTCTCACAAAGTTCCTAGAGAGTGCTCCAGAGCAAGAGCGGGTTGTAGAACACACATTTCCCACAGGAAACGATTCAGATGATGATGATGATTTTTCTGATGTCGCAGATTACAGTGGTACTGACGATGACAGTGATAGCTCAGAGAGTTCAGTTGTAACAGTCATTGAGAGGAAATCTCACACAATGGATAGACCTTCACAGGTGAAGGAAGAACCACTGATTGCTACTGGTTCTCAACAGAGTCCAAAGGTTGAACCAGTGAGCACAGAGGATCAGAACCTCATACGCAGGTCTGAGAGAGTTACAAAGGGTGTACCACCAAAGAGGTACTCAAAAGAGTTTGCTAACTTAGCTGTTGTATGTGTTGCTATTGTTAACAACTCAAAGCAGGTTGAAGAAGAAGAAGAAGAAGAGTTTGGATTTGATATCCCGCCTTTCACTCCCCTTCAGGAGTCTCAAAGCGGCTAACATTCTCCTTTCCCTTCCTCCCCCACAACAAACACTCTGTGAGGTGAGCGGGGCTGAGAGACTTCAAAGAAGTGTGACTGGCCCAAGGTCACCCAGCAGCTGCATGTGGAGGAGCGGAGACGCGAACCCGGTTCCCCAGATTAGGAGACTACCGCTCTTAACCACTACACCACACTGGCTCTCTTGAAGCAGTGTCTAAGTCAGAGACAAAGACACAACAGAGAGTAGCTAACCAAGGTAATGCAGAAGCACTCATTCCTTGGAAGCCAGACAACCAGAGAGGTACACTGGTGAAACCAGTGGTGGGGAGTTCCAAGGGTGGAACTGAAACAACAGGGGACTGTTATATGTATAACAACTGTTTGTTCTCTTCTCTGGATCATGTTTTGCCCATTGATGCTTTTGGGGGAGGATGTCAGGAAAAAGCACCAAGGCAAAAGCCAGCTCCAGATGGCTGGAATGCAAAACAGGATGTTGCGGTTTGCAGATGTACTTTTGGAGAAAAGGTGGAGCCTATTCTCTGTACTGAGCACCGGATGTTAGCTCAGTGTGTCATCTGACCTGTGCTGGAAGTACAGGGGAGGAGTTGTGACTCTTCTGATGGAGACTGAAGGGTGCAGTCACATTTCTATGTACTGTTGAGTGACAGGAATAAAACATGTAGAAAGGACTCCTGTCTGTCTCATTTCCCCTCCCTGGGGAGAATGCAGGGAGGGAGAGAAGCAGAGAAGCAGAGGGTGTGTTCTTCTCACGACTAATGAGAAGAATCGCCGGGTTTGTTTACCTAGCCTGCCGGGGTCGCAGACGGACGGTAAACACAGTATCTCGCTCAATTGCCTCGGGGGAGGCCAGGTACCTCTGCCTGTGAGCTGAAGATACTAACACATCCTTCTTTGGTGTCACTTCTATAAGGTGTTGTTAGTCTTCATAGAATTGGTCAATTTCAGTTTCTTCAGCACCAGTAGTTGGTGCATAAACTTGGATTACTGTGATGTGAAAAGGTCTGCCTTGGATTCGTATCGAGATCATTCTATCATTCTATTCTATGTATAACTCCATACCATCCAACATTTCTCCCATGAACATAGGGACGTCCTAAGGAAAAGCAGTATAACATCAGAAACCAGGACAGCTTCAATAAATCTGGGACTGTCCCGGCAAAATTAGGGACAACTGGAAGGTTTGCAAAAGTGGGGAAGTTGAGATCAAGGAACAAGAGAGAAGTCATGAGTGAAGGACAAGCCAAAGGAGAGGTTGAGGGAGGAGGCTAATTGGTTTGTTCTTGTTCTTGTTTTTATTGTGTATTTTGTGTTTTTTACCTTGCATTTTAACGTTGTAAACCAACCTTAAATCTACGGATGAAGGGCAGTATATACAATTAATAAAATAGTAACAATACTATTTGTTACTATAGACAGGCATGCCACTGTTCAGGAAGGTCTACTGTATAAATAGGGGTATAAATAGTAAAGTAGTATAAGTAATAAAGTAGCAGTAGTAAAGTGGAAGTAAAGTGGTAGTAAAGCAATAGTAAACCAGTAATGAAGTAGCAGTTAAGTAATGGTAAAACAATAGTAAAGTGGTGGAATAGTAGCAGTAAAATAGCAGTAAAGTAGCAGTAACGCAGTAGATTTTTGATGTAATTGTGACCCCGGGGTTTAGGGATTTTTTCAAAAAAATCTTTTTCTGCCGGTTAAGTTGTGGAGAGCTGATTTCTTTTCCTGAGATAAAAAGCCTTCTGTTTCGACCGCCAAACCTCTTAGGGGAGCATTTGCAACCGTTTGGCACCATTTTTGAGTGAATGGCCGAAAGTCAGATTTTTGATGAAATTGTGACCCCGGGGCTTAGGGATTTTTCCAAAAAATACTTTTTCTGCCGGTTAAGTTGTCGAGCGCTGATTTCTTTTCGTTTGATAAAGAGTCTTCCTTGTAGAATTTTACGCATAACCTTGCTAGCGTGTGAAATGAGTGCAATTGTGCTTTAGTTGGAGCATTCTTTGGCACTGCCCTTCTTTGGGATTGGGATGGAGACTGATCTTCTCCCATCTTCTGGCCACTG
This sequence comes from Podarcis pityusensis, assembly GCF_964106645.2. Classification (NCBI taxonomy): domain Eukaryota; kingdom Metazoa; phylum Chordata; class Lepidosauria; order Squamata; family Lacertidae; genus Podarcis; species Podarcis pityusensis. The sequence continues at coordinate 92,130,709 of NC_138027.1, read as the reverse complement.
CTGAGTTTTCCAAATTTGCTGGCATATTGAGTGTAGCACCTTAACAGCATCATCTTTTAAAATTTTAAATAGTTCAGCTGGAATACCATCACTTCCACTGGCCTTGTTATTTGCAGTGCTCTCTAAGGCCCATTTGACTTCACTTTCCAGGATGTCTGGCTCAAGGTCAGCAACCACACTACCTGGGGTGTACGAGACATCCATATCTTTCTGGTATAATTCCTCTGTGTATTCTTGCCACCTCTTCTTGATGTCTTCTGCTTCTGTTAGGTCCTTACCACTTTTGTCCTTTATTATGGTAATCTTTGTACGAAATGTTCCTTTCATATCTCCAATTTTCTTGAACAGATCTTTGGTTCTTCCCATTCTGTTTTTTTCCTCTATTGTTTGCATTGCTCGTTTAAGAAGGCCTTCTTGTCTCTCCTTGCTATTCTATGGAAATCTGCATTCAGTTTCCTGTATCTTTCACTATCTCCCTCGCATTTTTCTTGCCTTCTCTCCTCCGCTATTTGTAAGGCCTCGTTGGACAGCCACATTTGCAACCGTTTGGCAACATTCTTGAGTGAATGGAAGAAAGTTAGATTTTTGATGAAATTGTGACCCCGGGGTTTAGGGATTTTTTCAAAAAAATCTTTTTCTGCCGGTGAAGTTATTGACGGCTGATTTCTTGTCCTGTGATAAAAAGCCTTCTGTTTCGACCGCCAAACCTCTCAGAGGAGAATTTGCAACCGTTTGGCACCATTTTTGAGTGAATTGCCGAAAGTCAGATTTTATATGAAATTGTAACCCCTTAAGGATTTTTTCAAAAAAATCTTTTTCTGCCGGTTAAGTTGTTGAGGGCGGATTTCTTGTCCTGTGATAAAAGCCTTCTGTTTTGACCGCCAAACCTCTCAGGAGAGCATTTGCAACCGTTTGGCACCATTTTTGAGTTAATTAGAGAACTTCAGATTTTTTATGAAATTGTGACCCCGGGGCTTAGGGATATATTCAAAAAAATCCTTTTCTGCCAGTGAAGTTGTTGAGGGCTGATTTTTTTTCCTGTGATAAAAGCCTTCTGTTTCGACCAGCAAACCTTTCAGAGGAGCATTTGCAACCGTTTGGCACCATTTTTGAGTGAATTGGAGAACTTCAGATTTTTGATGAAATTCTGACCCCGTGGCTTGGGAATTTTTTCAAAAAAATCTTTTTCTGTCGGTTAAGTTGTTGAGGTCTGATTTCTTGTCCTGTTATAAGAAGCCTTCTGTTTCGACCGGCAAACCTTTCAGGGGAGCATTTGCAACCGTTTGGAACCATTTTTGAGTGAATTGCGAAAAGTCAGATATTTTATGAAATTGTGACTCCGGGGATTAGAGATTTTTTCAAAAAAATCTTTTTCTGCCAGTGAAGTTGTTGAGGGCTGATTTCTTGTCCTGTGATAAAAAGCCTTCTGTTTCGACCACCAAACCTTTCGGTGGAGCATTTGCAACCGTTTGGTACCATTTTTGAATGAATTGCCGAAAGGCAGTTTTTTGCTGAAATTCTGACCCCAGGGCTTAGGTATTTTTTCAAAAAAATCTTTTTCTGCTGGTTAAGTTGTTGAGGGCAGATTTCTTGTCCTGTGAAAAAAAGTCTTCTGTTTCGACGGCCAAACCCCTCAGGAGAGCATTTGCAACCGTTTGGCACCATTTTTGAATGAATTGCTGAAAGTCAGATTTTTGCTGAAATTTTGACCCCGGGGCTTAGGGATTTTTTCAAAAAAAAATTTTTCTGCCGGTGAAGTTGTTGAGGGCTGATTTCTTGTCCTGTGATAAAAAGCCTTCTGTTTTGACCGGAAAACCTTTCAGGGGAGCATTTGCAACCGTTTGGCACCATTTTTGAGTGAATTACCGAAAGTCAGATTTTTTATGAAATTGTGACCCCGGGGCTTAGGGATTTTTTCAAAATAATCTTTTTCTGCCGGTTAACTTGTTGACGGCTGATTTCTTGTCCTGTGATAAAAAGCCTTCTGTTTCGACAGCCAAACCTCTCAGAGGAGCATTTGCAACCGTTTGGCACCATCTTCGAGTGAATTGCCGAAAGTCAGATTTTTGCTGAAATTGTGACCCCGGGGCTTAGGGATTTTTTCAAAATAATCTTTTTCTGCCGGTGAAGTTGTTGAGGACTGATTTCTTGTACTGTGATAAAAAGCCTTCTGTTTCGAACCGGCAAACCTTTCAGAGGAGCATTTGCAACCGTTTGGCACCATTTTTGAGTGAATTGGAGAACTTCAGATTTTTTATGAAATTGTGACCCCGGGGCTTAGAGATTTTTTCAAAAAAATCTTTTTCTGCCGGTCAATTTGTTGAGGGCCGATTTCTTGTGCTGTGGTAAAAAGCATTCTGTTTCGACCGCCAAACCTCTCAGGGGAGCATTTGCCACCGTTTGGCACCATTTTTGAGTGAATTGCCGAAAACCAGATTTTTGATGAAATTGTGACCCCGGGGGTTAGGGATTTTTTCTAAAAAACTCTTTTTCTGCCGGTGAAGTTGTTGAGGGCTGATTTCATGTCCTGTGATAAAAAGCCTTCTGTTTCAACCGCCAAACCTCTCAGGGAAGCATTTACAACCGTTTGGCACCATTTTCGAGTGAATTGCCGAAAGTCAGGTTTTTGCTGAAATTTTGACCCCTGGGCTTTGGGATTTTTTTCAAAAAAAGCTTTTTCTGCCGTTGAAGTTGTTGATGGCTGATTTCTTGTGATGTGATAAAAAGCCTTCTGTTTCGACGGCTAATCCTCTCAGGGGAGCATTTGCAACCGTTTGGAACCATTTTTAAGTGAATTGCCGAAAGTCAGATTTTTGTTGAAATTGTGATGCCGGGGCTTAGGGATTTTTTCAAAAAAATCTTTTCTTGCCGGTGAAATTGTTGAGGGCTTATTCCTTGTCCTGTTATAAAAAGCCTTCTGTTTCGACCGGCAAACCTTTCAGGGGAGCATTTGCAACCGTTTGGAACCATTTTTGAGTGAATTGCCGAAAGGCAGATATTTTATGAAATTGTGACTCCGGGGATTAGAGATTTTTTCAAAAAAATCTTTTTCTGCCAGTGAACTTGTTGAGGGGTGATTTCTTGTCCTGTGATAAAAAGCCTTCTGTTTCGACGGCCAAACCACTCAGGAGAGCATTTGCAACCGTTTGGCACCATTTTTGAATGAATTGCCAAAAGTCAGATTTTTTATGAAATTGTCACCCCGGGGCTTAGGGATTTTTTCAAAAAAATCTTTTTCTGCCGGTACGTTTGTTGAGGGCCGATTTCTTGTGCTGTGATAAAAAGCATTCTGTTTCGACCGCCAAACCTCTCAGGGGAGCATTTGCCACCGTTTGGCACCATTTTTGAGTGAATTGCCGAAAGCCAGATTTTTGATGAAATTCTGACCCCGGGGCTTAGGGATTTTCTCAAAAAAACACTTTTTCTGCCGGTAAAGTTGTTGAGGGCTGATTTCTTGTCCTGTGATAAAAAGCATTCTGTTTCGACCGCCAAACCTCTCAGGGGAGCATTTGCCACCGTTTGGCACCATTTTTGAGTGAATTGCCGAAAACCAGATTTTTGATGAAATTGTGACCCCGGGGGTTAGGGATTTTTTCTAAAAAACTCTTTTTCTGCCGGTGAAGTTGTTGAGGGCTGATTTCATGTCCTGTGATAAAAAGCCTTCTGTTTCAACCGCCAAACCTCTCAGGGAAGCATTTACAACCGTTTGGCACCATTTTCGAGTGAATTGCCGAAAGTCAGGTTTTTGCTGAAATTTTGACCCCTGGGCTTTGGGATTTTTTTCAAAAAAAGCTTTTTCTGCCGTTGAAGTTGTTGATGGCTGATTTCTTGTGATGTGATAAAAAGCCTTCTGTTTCGACGGCTAATCCTCTCAGGGGAGCATTTGCAACCGTTTGGAACCATTTTTAAGTGAATTGCCGAAAGTCAGATTTTTGTTGAAATTGTGATGCCGGGGCTTAGGGATTTTTTCAAAAAAATCTTTTCTTGCCGGTGAAATTGTTGAGGGCTTATTCCTTGTCCTGTTATAAAAAGCCTTCTGTTTCGACCGGCAAACCTTTCAGGGGAGCATTTGCAACCGTTTGGAACCATTTTTGAGTGAATTGCCGAAAGGCAGATATTTTATGAAATTGTGACTCCGGGGATTAGAGATTTTTTCAAAAAAATCTTTTTCTGCCAGTGAACTTGTTGAGGGGTGATTTCTTGTCCTGTGATAAAAAGCCTTCTGTTTCGACGGCCAAACCACTCAGGAGAGCATTTGCAACCGTTTGGCACCATTTTTGAATGAATTGCCAAAAGTCAGATTTTTTATGAAATTGTCACCCCGGGGCTTAGGGATTTTTTCAAAAAAATCTTTTTCTGCCGGTACGTTTGTTGAGGGCCGATTTCTTGTGCTGTGATAAAAAGCATTCTGTTTCGACCGCCAAACCTCTCAGGGGAGCATTTGCCACCGTTTGGCACCATTTTTGAGTGAATTGCCGAAAGCCAGATTTTTGATGAAATTCTGACCCCGGGGCTTAGGGATTTTCTCAAAAAAACACTTTTTCTGCCGGTAAAGTTGTTGAGGGCTGATTTCTTGTCCTGTGATAAAAAGCCTTCTGTTTCGACCGGCAGACCTTTCAGGGGAGCATTTGCAACCGTTTGGCACCATTTTTGAGTGAATTGCCGAAAGTCAGATTTTTGCTGAAATTTTGACCACGGGGCTTAGGGATTTTTTCAAAAAAATCTTTTTCTCCCGGTTAACTTGTTGATGGCTGATTTCTTGTCCTGTGAAAAAAAAGCCTTCTGTTTCGACCACGCACCTTTCGGTGCAGCATTTGCAACCATTTGGCACCATTTTTGAGTGAATTGCCGAAAGGCCGATTTTTGCTGAAATTTTGACCCCGGGGCTTAGGGATTTTGTCAAAAAAATCTTTTTCTACTAGTTAAGTTGTCGAGGGCTGATTTCTTGTCCTGTGATAAAAAGCCTTCTGTTTCGACCGCCAAACCTCTCAGGAGAGCATTTGCAACCGTTTGGCACCATTTTTGAGTGAATTGGAGAACTTCAGATTTTTTATGGAATTGTGACCCCGGGGCTTACGGATATTTTCAAAAAAATCTTTTTCTGCCCGTGAAGGTGTTGAGGGCTGATTTCTTGTCCTGTGATAAAAAGCCTTCTGTTTCGACCGGAAAACCTTTCAGGGGAGCATTTGCAACCGTTTGGCACCATTTTTGAGTGAATTGCCGAAAGTTAGATTTCTGCTGTAATTGTGATCCTGGGGCTTAGGGATTTTTTCAAAAAAATCTTTTTCTCCCGGTTAACTTGACGAGTTCTGATTTCTTTTCCTGTGATAAAAAGCCTTCTGTTTCGACTGCCAAACCTCTCAGGGGAGCATTTGCCACCATTTGGCACCATTTTTGAGTGAATTGCCGAAAGCCAGATTTTTGATGAAATTGTGACCCCGGGGCTTAGGGATTTTCTCAAAAAAACACTTTGTCTGCCGGTGAAGTTGTTGAGGGCTGATTTCTTGTCCTGTGATAAAAAGCCTTCTGTTTCAACCGCCAAACCTCTAAGGGTAGCATTTGCAACCGTTTGGAACGATTTTTGAGTGAATTGCCGAAAGTCAGATTTTTGCTGAAATCGTGACCCCGGGGCTTAGGGATTTTTTCAAAATAATCTTTTTCTGCCGGTGAAGTTGTTGAGGGCTGATTTCTTGTCCTGTGATAAAAAGCCTTCTTTTTCGACCGGCAAACCTTTCAGAGGAGCATTTGCAACCGTTTGGCACCATTTTCGAGTGAATTGGAGAACTTCAGATTTTTGATGAAATTCTGACCCCGTGGCTTGGGAATTTTTTCAAAAAATCTTTTTTCTGTCGGTTAAGTTGTTGAGGTCTGATTTCTTGTCCTGTTATAAAAAGCCTTCTGTTTCGACCGGCAAACCTTTCAGGGGAGCATTTGCAACCGTTTGGAACCATTTTTAAGTGAACTGCCGAAAGTCAGATTTTTGTTGAAATTGTGACGCCGGGGCTTAGGGATTTTTTCAAAAAAATCTTTTCCTGCCGGTGAAATTGTTGAGGGCTGATTCCTTGTCCTCTTATAAAAAGCCTTCTGTTTCGACCGGCAAACCTTTCAGGGGAGCATTTGCCACCGTTTGGAACTATTTTTGAGTGACTTGCGAAAAGTCAGATATTTTATGAAATTGTGACTCCGGGGATTAGAGATTTTGTCAAAAAAATCTTTTTCTGCCAGTGAAGTTGTTGAGGGCTGATTTCTTGTCCTGTGATAAAAAGCCTTCTGTTTTGACCACCAAACCTTTCGGTGGAGCATTTGCAACCGTTTGGCACCATTTTTGAGTGAATTGCCGAAAGGCAGATTTTTGCTGAAATTTTGACCCCGGGGCTTAGGGATTTTTTTCAAAAAAACATTTTTCTGCCGGTGAAGTTGTTGAGGGCTGATTTCTTGTCCTGTGATAAAAAGCCTTCTGTTTCGACCGGAAAACCTTTCAGGGGAGCATTTGCAACCGTTTGTCACCATTTTTCAGTGAATTGCCGAAAGTCAGATTTTTTACGAAATTGTGACCCCGGGGCTTAGGGATTTTCTCAAAAAAATCTTTTTCTCCCGGTTAACTTGTTGAGGGCTGATTTCTTGTCCTGTGAAAAAAAGCCTTCTGTTTCGACCGCCAAACCTCTCAGGGGAGCATTTGCAACCATTTGGCACCATTTTTGAGTGAATTGGAGAACTTCCGATTTTTTATGAAATTGTGACCCCGGGGCTTAGGTATTTTTTCAAAAAACCCTTTTTCTGCCGGTGAAGTTGTTGAGGGCTGATTTCTTGTCCTGTGATAAAAAGCCTTCGGTTTCGACCGCCAAACCTTTCAGAGGAGCATTTGCAACCGTTTGGCAACATTTTTGAGTGAATTGCCAAAAATCTGATTTTTTATGAAATTGTGACCCCGTCGGCTGAGGGGTTTTTTCAAAAAAATCTTTTTCTGCCAGTGAAGTTGTTGAGGGCTGATTTCTTGTACTGTGATAAAAAACCTTCTGTTTCGACCACCACACCTTTCGGTGGAGCATTTGCAACCGTTTGGCACCATTTTTGAGTGAATTGCCGAAAGGCAGATTTTTGCTGAAATTTTGACCCCGGGGCTTAGGGATTTTTTCAAAAAAATCTTTTTCTCCCGGTTAACTTGTTGAGGGCTGATTTCTTGTCCTGTGATAAAAAGTCTTCTGTTTTGACCGCCAAACCTTTCAGGGGAGCATTTGCAACCGTTTGGCACCATTTTTGAATGAATTGCCGAAAGTCAGATTTTTGATGAAATTGTAACCTCGGGGCTTAGGGATTTTTTCAAAAAAATCTTTTTCTCCCGGTTAACTTGTTGAGGGCTTATTTCTAGTCCTGTGATAAAAAGCCTTCTGTTTCGACCGGCAAACCTTTCAGGGGAGCATTTGCAACTCTTTGGCAGCATTTTTGAGTGAATTGGAGAACATCAGATTTTTTATGAAATTCTGACCCCAGGGCTTAGGGATTTTTTCAAAAAAATCTTTTTCTCTCGGTTAACTTGTTGAGGGCTGATTTCTTGTCCTGTGAAAAAAAAGCCTTCTGTTTCGACCGGCAAACCTTTCGGTGCAGCATTTGCAAACGTTTGGCACCATTTTTGAGTGAATTGCCGAAAGGCCGATTTTTGCTGAAATTTTGACCCCGGGGCTTAGGGATTTTTTCAAAAAAATCTAATACTGCTTGTGAAGTTTTTGAGTGCTGATTTCTTGTCCTGTGATAAAAAGCCTTCTGTTTCGACCGCAAAACCTCTCAGGGGAGCATTTGCAACTATTTGGCACGATTTTTGAGTGAGTTGCCGAAAGTCAGATTTTTGCTGAAATTGTGACCCCGGGGCTTAGGGATTTTTAGAAAAAAATCTTTTGCTGCCGGTGAAGTTGTTGAGGGCTGATTTCTTGACCAATGTAAAAAGCCTTCTGTTTCGGCCGGCAAACCTTTCAGAGGAGCATTTGCAACCGTTTGGCACCAGTTTTGAGTGAATTGCCGAAAGTCAGATTTTTGCTGAAATTGTGACCCAGGGGCCTAGGGATTTTTCAAAAAAAATCTTTTTCACCCGGCGACGTTGTTGAGGGCTGATTTCTTTTCCTGTGATAAAAAGCCTTCTGTTTCGACCGCCAAACCTCTCAGGAGATCATTTGCAACCGTTTGGCACCATTTTTCAGTGAGTTGCCGAAAGTCAGATTTTTGCTGTAATTGTGACCCCGGGGCTTAGAGGTTTTTCCAAAAAAATCTAATACTGCCGGTGAAGTTGTTGAGGGCTGATTTCTTGTCCTGTGATAAAAAGCCTTCTGTTTCGACGGCCAAACCTCTCAGGGGAGCATTTGCAACCGTTTGGCACCATATTTGAGTGAATTGCCGAAAGTCAGATTATTGCTGAAATTGTGACCCCGTGGCTTAGGGATTTTTTCAAAAAAATCTTTTTATACCAGTTAAGTTGTTGAGGGTTAATTTCTTTTCCTGTGATAAAAACCCTTCCGTTTCGATCGCCAAACCTCGCAGGGGAGCATTTGCATCCGTTTGGCACCATTTTTGAGTGGCGGAATAGTAGTAAAATAGCTTTAAAGTAGTAGTAAAGTAGTAGTAAAATTGTAGTAAAGTCTTAGTAAAATGATAGTAAAACAGTAGTGAATTAGTAGTAAAGCAGTAGTAAAATGGCAGTAAAGTAGTAGTCAAGCGGTAGTAAAGCAGTAGTAAACTAGTAGTAAAGCAGTAGTAAATTAGTAGTAAAGTAGAAGTAAGAATGACCTCAGACGGGTTTGTTGTACAAAAAGGCGCCATGTTGGTAGCCTCAATCACAGAGGTTTTTCCAGTTGTTTCCATATAAAGTAGTGGGGCGTGGGGAAAGGCTTCTCAGTGTTTGTATGTTGATCCCTGTTTACACTCTTATGTGAAAAAGTACACCAGAATTTAGTGGCGTTGGATATTTTGGGTCCCAAAATGTCCCCGCCAGCAGTGGCTGCATAAAATCCTTTAGTCAGAACTGAGCGATGGGCAACACACTGTCGTGAGTCAGGAGCTGTGTGAGGAGCCCGTAGTCAAAACTATGGTGAGGACAAAAGCATACCCTCCAACATTTCTCCGATGAAAATAGGGGTGCCCTGTTCTGTAACAACAATTGTACTACAGTGGTACCTCAGGTTAAGTACTTAATTCGTTCCGGAGGTCCGTTCTTAAACTGAAACTGTTCTTAACCTGAAGCACCACTTTAGCTAATGGGGCCTCCTGCTGTCGCCGCGCCGCCGGATCACGATTTCTGTTCTCAGAAGCAAATTTCTTAACCTGAAGCACTATTTCTGGGTTAGCGGAGTCTGTAACCTGAAGCATCTGTAACCTGAAGCATATGTAACCTGAAGCATATGTAACCTGAGGTACCACTGTATTTATACCACATCCATCTGCCTGGGTTGCTCTAGCCACTCTGGGCGGCTTCCAAAACATATAAAAAGGTAATAAAACAGTAAACATTAAAAAACTTCCCTATGTTGTTGTTGTTTAGTCGTTTAGTCGTGTCCGACTCTTCGTGACCCCATGGACCAGAGCACGCCAGGCACCTCTGTCCTCCACTACCTCCCGCAGTTTGGTCAAACTCATGCTGGTAACCTCGAAAACACTATCCAACCATCTCGTCCTCTGTCGCCCCCTTCTCCTTGTGCCCTCCATCTTTCCCAGCACCAGTGTCTTCTCCAGGGAGTCTTCTCTTCTCATGAGGTGGCCAAAGTACAGGAGCCTCAGCTTCACGATCTGTCCTTCCAGTGAGCACTTAGGGCTGATTTCCTTAAGAATGGATGCGTTTGATCTTCTTGCAGTCCATGGAACTCTCAAGAGTCTCCTCCAGCACCATAATTCAAAAGCATCAATTCTTCGGCGATAAGCCTTCTTTATGGTCCAGCTCTCACTTCCATACATCACTACTGGGAAAACCATGGCTTTAACTATACGGACCTTTGTTGGCAAGGTGACGTCTCTACTTCTCAAGATGCTGTCTAGGCCTGTCATTGCCCTTCTCCCAAGAAGCAGGCGTCTTTTAATTTCGTGGCTGCTGTCACCATCTGCAGTGATCATGGAGCCCAAGAAAGTAAAATCTCTCACTGCCTCCATTTCTTCCCCTTCTATTTGCCAGGAGGTGATGGGCCCAGTGGCCATGATCTTCGTTTTTTTGATGTTGAGCTTCAGACCATATTTTGCGCTCTCCTCTTTCACCCTCATTAAAAGGTTCTTTAATTCCTCCTCACTTTCTGCCATCAAGGTTGTGTCATCTGCATATCTGAGGTTGTTGATATTTCTTCCGGCAATCTTAACTCCAGCTTGGGATTCATCCAGCCCAGCCTTTCGCATGATGCATTCTGCATATAAATTAAATAAGCAGGGAGACAAAATACAGCCTTGTTGTACTCCTTTTCCAATTTTGAACCAATCAGTTGTTCCATATCCAGTTCTAACTGTAGCTTCTTGTCCCACATAGAGATTTCTCAGGAGACAGATGAGGTGATCAGGCACTCCCATTTCTTTAAGAACTTGCCATAGTTTGCTGTGGTCGACACAGTCAAAGGCTTTTGCATAGTCAATGAAGCAGAAGTAGATGTCTTTCTGGAACTCTCTAGCTTTCTCCATAATCCAGCGCATGTTTGCAAATTGGTCTCTGGTTCCTCTGCCTCTTCTAAATCCAGCTTGCACTTCTGGGAGTTCTCGATCCACATACTGCTTGAGCCTTCCTTGTAGAATTTTAAGCATAACCTTGCTAGCGTGTGAAATGAGTGCAATTGTGCGGTAGTTGGAGCATTCTTTGGCACTGCCCTTCTTTGGGATTGGGATGGAGACTGATCTTCTCCCATCTTCTGGCCACTGCTGAGTTTTCCAAATTTGCTGGCATATTGAGGGTAGCACCTTAAAAGCATCATCTTTTAAAATTTTAAATAGTTCAGCTGGAATACCATCACTTCCACTGGCCTTGTTATTTGCAGTGCTTTCTAAGGCCCATTTGACTTCACTTTCCAGGATGTCTGGCTCAAGGTCAGCAACCACACTACCTGGGGTGTACGAGACATCCATATCTTTCTGGTATAATTCCTCTGTGTATTCTTGCCACCTCTTCTTGATGTCTTCTGCTTCTGTTAGGTCCTTACCACTTTTGTCCTTTATTATGGTAATCTTTGTACGAAATGTTCCTTTCATATCTCCAATTTTCTTGAACAGATCTCTGGTTCTTCCCATTCTGTTGTTTTCCTCTATTGTTTGCATTGCTCATTTAAGAAGGCCTTCTTGTCTCTCCTTGCTATTCTTTGGAAATCTGCATTCAATTTCCTGTATCTTTCACTATCTCCCTCGCATTTTGCTTGCCTTCTCTCCTCCGCTATTTGTAAGGCCTCGTTGGACAGCCACTTTGCTTTCTTGCATTTCCTTTTCATTGGGATGGTTTTCGTTGTTGCCTCCTGTACAATGTTACAAGCCTCCATCCATAGTTCGTCAGGCACTCTGTCCACCAAATCTAAATCCTTAAACCTGTTCGTCACTTCCACTGTGTATTCATAAGGGATTTGACTTAGATTATATCTTACCGGCCCAGTGGTTTTTCCTACTTTCTTCAGTTTAAGCTTGAATTTTGCTATAAGAAGCTGATGATCTGAGCCACAGTCAATTCCAGGTCTTGTTTTTGTCAGGAAAAAGCAGCAATGCGGCAGTAGTAAAGTGGAAGTAAAGTGGTAGTAAAGCAATAGTAAACCAGTAGTGAAGTAGCAGTAAAATAGCAGTAAAGTAGCAGTAACGCAGTAGTAAAATAGTAGTAAAATGGTAGGTAGGCAGTAGTGAAATAGCAGTAAGATAGTAGTAAAGTAGTAGTAAAGCGGAGGTAAAATGGTCCAATAGTAAAGTGGTGGAATAGTAGTAAAATAGCTTTAAAGTAGTAGTAGTAAAATTGTAGAAAATTTGTAGAAAAATAGTAGTAGTAAAATGATATTAAGATAGTAGTAAAATGGTAGTAAAATGGTAGTAAAGTAGTATCAAAGCGGTAGTAAAGTAGTAGTAAAGTGGTAGTAAAACGGTAGTAAAATGGTAGCAAAGTAGTAGTAAAATGGTAGCAAAGTAGTAGTAAAATGGTAGTAAAGTGGTAGTAAAGTGGTAGTAAAGTGGTAGTAAGACGGTAGTAAAGTGGTTGTAAAGCAGTAGTAAAGCAGTAGTAAAGCAGTAGTAAAGCAGTAGTAAAGCAGTAGTAAAGCAGTAGTAAAGCAGTAGTAAGAATGAACTCAGAAGTGTTCGTTGTACAAAAAGGCGCCATGTTGGTAGCCTCAATCACAGAGGTTTTTCCAATTGTTTCCATATAAAGTAGTGGGGCGGGGCGAATGGCTTCTCAGTGTTTTTATGTTGATCCCTGTTTACACTATTATGTTAAAAAGTACACCAGAATTTAGTGACGTTGGATATTTTGGGTCCCAAAATGTCCCCGCCAGCAGTGGCTGCATAAAATCCTTTAGTCAGAACAGAGCGATGGGCAACACACTGTCGTGAGTCGGGAGATGTGTGAGGAGCCAGTAATCAAAATAAGGGATTTAACTTAGATTATATCTTACCGGCCCAGTGGTTCTTCCTACCTTCTTCAGTAGGCACCATTTTTGAGTGAATGGCCGAAAGTCAGATATTTGATGAAATAGGGATTTTTTTAAAAAAAAATCTTTTTCTGCCGATTAAGTTGTCGAGGGCTGATTTCTTTTCTTGAGATAAAAAGCCTTCTGTTTCGACCGCCAAACCTCTCAGGGGAGCATTTGCAACCGTGTGGCAACATTTTTGAGTGAATGGCCGAAAGTCAGATTTTTGATCAAATTGTGACCCCGGGGCTTAGGGATTTTTTCAAAAAAATCTTTTTCTGCCGGTTAAGTTGTCGAGGGATGATTTCTTTTCCTGAGATAAAAAGCCTTCTGTTTCGACCGCCAAACCTATCAGGGGAGCATTTGCAACTGTTTGGCACCATTTCTGAGTGAGTGGCCGAAAGTCAGATTTTTTATCAAATTGTGACCCCGGGTCTTAGGGATTTTTCCAAAAAAATACTTTTTCTTCCGGTTTAGTTGTCGAGCGCTGATTTCTTTTCCTGAGATAAAAAGCCTTCCTTGTAGAATTTTACGCATAACCTTGCTAACGTGTGAAATGAGTGCAATTGTGCTTTAGTTGGAGCATTCTTTGGCACTGCCCTTCTTTGGGATTGGGATGTAGACTGATCTTTTCCCATCTTCTGGCCACTGATGAGTTTTCCAAATTTGCTGGCATATTGAGGGTAGCACCTTAAAAGCATCATCTTTTAAAATTTTAAATAGTTCAGCTGGAATACCATCACTTCCACTGGCCTTGTTATTTGCAGTGCTTTCTAAGGCCCATTTGACTTCACTTTCCAGGATGTCTGGCTCAAGGTCAGCAACCACACTACCTGGGGTGCACGAGACATCCATATCTTTCTGGTATAATTCCTCTGTGTATTCTTGCCACCTCTTCTTGATGTCTTCTGCTTCTGTTAGGTCCTTACCACTTTTGTCCTTTATTATGGTAATCTTTGTACGAAATGTTCCTTTCATATCTCCAATTTTCTTGAACAGATCTCTGGTTCTTCCCATTCTGTTGTTTTCCTCTATTGCTCGTTTAAGAAGGCCTTCTTGTCTCTCCTTGCTATTCTTTGGAAATCTGCATTCAAATTCCTGTATCTTTCACTATCTCCCTCGCATTTTTATTTGCCTTCTCTCCTCCGCTATTTGTAAGGCTTCGTTGGACAGCCACTTTGCTTTCTTGCATTTCCTTTTCATTGGGATGGTTTTCGTTGTTGCCTCCTGTACAATGTTACGAGCCTCCATCCATACTTCGTCAGGCACTCTGTCCACGAAAACTAAATCCTTAAACCTGTTCGTCACGTCCACTGTGTATTCATAAGGGATTTGACTTAGATTATATCTTACCGGCCCAGTGGTTTTTCCTACTTTCTTCAGTTTAAGCTTGAATTTTGCTATAAGAAGCTGATGATCTGAGCCACAGTCAGCTCCAGGTCTTGTTTTTGTCAGGAAAAAGCAGCAATGCGGCAGCGAGCTGCAGGTGGCTGGAAAGCCAAACAGGATGTTGATGTTTGGGACTGTACCGTGGGAACAAAGGGACAGTCTATTCACTGTACTGAGCACCTCTGACTGAGGCTTAAGAATCCGACATCTGGTAGCAGAGCCGGTGGTTCTGATCCATGGAAATCTGCATGAGAGGTTGATGGATCGTTCTTCATCCTCTGCACCAAGGGAGGAAGATATGTCTGTGTGCAGCTGGAAGCTGAACAGACGGCTGGGCATCGAGACGGTGTGAAAGCCAAGCGACGGAGCCCCAAGGTATGGAGAATTTATGGCTGTGAATTGAACGCGTTAAGAGGCAGTCTTCGGTTCACAAATAGTGTCTGCGTTTGAGAGAAACCAGCACTGTGGGGAAAACAGCCGCATACCTTGCATTCCTAGATAACGCTGGAATGCACAGTTGCTAAGCGACGAGGAGTCAGAAGAGTTACTGACTGGGGGCTGGAACACGGAGTGCGTTTTGACTAACTTCGCTGTTCTGTGCAAGGACATTTTATGCAGCTTGCGGTTTATCTGCCAAGTGAAGAGAAGGAAGTAAACAACTGTTGGATTTTACAGGCTCGAGAGTGAGAGCTGAGGCTTGGATTCAAAATGGATGCCAAGAAGGGGGGAGGCCTACCTGATCCACCTCCCCTGACTAATGACAATTACTCATCTTGGTCTATAAAGATGAAAGCCCTGCTGCAGAATCAGAGGGTTTTTGGGGTGATTGAGAACCCCATTCCTGCAGCACCAACGCCAGGTTGGAATTCACAGAATGTGAAAGCCAGGACGGCTATAATTCTGTGTGTCTCAGATCAGCAACTCGTGCACATTCAGGATTTACAGAACGCACGAGAGATTTGGGAAACGCTGCGTAGAACACATCAGAGAGATGCTGGTTCTTCAGCGTTGCTGTATTTTGAAAAGCTGACCAATCTGAGGCTTGCGCCTGATGGAGATGTACAAGCGCATTTGACTGAAATGAAGTTCCTGCATCAGCAGATGGTGGAGCGCAATTTCCGTCTTCAAGAAGAGGTCTTTTGCTTCATGATTATCAACAGCCTTAATAGGACTTACAAAACGGTTGCCAGTCAGCTTGGTTCCCTACCGGCCGCGGATCTCACGGCGGAGAGAGTGTGCGCGGTTGTTCTGAATGAACACGATCGCCTTGCTGCACTGGATGTGAAGGACAGGGGGAGGGAGGAACGGAGTTCTGACTCCCCCACTGATGTTGCTACTGGAGAGCATGCTGTAGCTTTGAATGTTGTCCGATGTTATAGTTGTGGACAGACTGGGCATCTTCAGCGGAACTGTAAGAAGCCACGTCAGCAGAAAAGAGCTAAGGAGAGCTCTGCGAAGCCTGAGGCGTCAGGCAAAAATCGTACCAAGACCCAGGTGAAACCTGCAAAGGCTTTGATGTCGAAAGGAACCACACCAGAGGCTGGGAACACGTTTGTCATTGACACAGGTTGCACTTTCCACATGACCCCACACAGAAGTCTGTTTTCGACGTTTAAGAAGCAAAGCTTCACTGTGAAGCAGGCCAACGGTCAGGAGCTGGAAGCGACCGGGGTTGGAACTGTGTATCTTGAGAGTCTGAACTTGACTATAGACAATGTGTACCTGGTTCCTGAGTTGAAGTTCAATCTGCTGAGTGTGTCGCAGATTGCAAAGAAAGTCCTATGATAGTAAAAGCTGCAAGATCTTCAAAGATGGAGAGTTGTATCTTTCTGCCAGAGAGAAAGATGGACTGTATTTGTTGACTTTTGATCAAAGTGATTACATGAAATGTAATGCATTTGGTACTGACGAAATATCTCTTGCAGGTGTGACCAAGAGCGCCCGGAAGGTGGCCAGGGTCGACAGAGCATTTCAGCGGGTGTATGCTGATGTGATTGGCCCTCTAGCACCATCTAGAGGCAATGCAAGATATTATCTTGTGTGTGTAGATTGTTTCTCTCATTATGTGTGGGTATATACATTAGAGAAACGAAAAGAAGCCTTAGGAAGGTTTAAGAAGTTTTGTGACAAGGTTAAAAGTGAGCATGATGCTAACATCGATTGTCTTTTCACAGATGAGAAGCCAATTTTTCTTTTACAGGATTTTCAGGAGTTCCTGCAGAAGAAAGGGATAAGGCACAAGGTTGCTGTTTCAGCGGAAGCGTGGAACAGAGGTGTCTGTGTAAGGGTGAACAAAGAATTGCAAAAGGGGATGAATGCGCAATTGCTTAGTTCACATTTACCACATGAATATTGGGCGGAGTCGTTAATGTCTTATGTTCACACGTGGTTGAGAAAGGTCTCAAAAGAGTTGGGAAGTTCTCCTTTTGAGAAGCTGTTCCATAGAAAACCTTCTGTTACCTATTTTAAGGTTTTGGGGTCTAATGTGAGGACAGAAGCTCCAGGTGGAGTAAAGAATGCCAGAGGCATTTTTGTGGGATATGAAAAGGGTCTCTACAGAGTAATTTTGTCTGAATCTGGTCAGGTGATTCTCACAAAATTTCTAGAGAGTGCTCCTGAACAGGAGAGAATAATTGTTCACACATTTCCCACAGAGGACGATTCAGATGATGAAGATTTTACAGATTACAGTGGTGATGAAAATGACAGTGATAGCTCACAGAGCTCAGTTGACACAGTCATTGAGAGGAAGTTTTACTCAATGGATAGGCCTTCACAGATGGAGGAAGAACCACTGTTTACTATTGGATCTGGTTCTCCTAAGAGTCCAGAGGCTGAACCAGTGAGCAGAGATGATCAGCACCTCATACGCAGGTCTGAAAGAGTTACAAAGGGTGTACCACCCAAGAGGTATTCAAAAGAGTTTGCTAACTTAGCTGTTGCATGTGTTGCTGTTGTACACAACCGAGGACAGGTTGAAGCAGTGTCTAAGTCAGAGACAAAGACACAACAGAGAGCTGCTAGCCAAGGTAATGCAGATGCACTCATTCCTTGGAAGCCAGACAACCAGAGAGATACACTGGGGAAACCAGTGGCGGGTAGTTCCAAGGATGGAACTGAAACAACAGGGGGTTGTTATATGTATAACAACTGTTTGTATTCTTCTCTGGATAACAGTTTGCTCGCAACCCACATTGATACTTTTGGGGGAGGATGTCAGGAAAAAGCAGCAATGCGGCAGCGAGCTGCAGGTGGCTGGAAAGCCAAACAGGATGTTGATGTTTGGGACTGTACCGTGGGAACAAAGGGACAGTCTATTCACTGTACTGAGCACCGGATGTTAGCTCAGAGTGTCGTCTGACCTGTACTGGAAGTACAGGGGAGGAGTCTATCTCTCTCTTCTGTAGGAGACTGGAGAGTGCAGATGTGTTTCTCTGTACTGCTGCAATGACAGAAATAAAGACATGTAAATAGATTTTTGTCTGTCTCTTTCCCCTCCCTGAGGGAAGCAGGGAGGAGGGAGAAATGGTGTGTCCCTCTCACGCTGAGTGGGATCGCCGATTGTGACCTTGCCTGTATCCTGCCGGGAGACGCAGACGGGGAGGTCAACAAGGATCTTAAGCCTGGTGCCTGGAGAGAGGCCAGTTACCTCTGACTGAGGCTTAAGAATCCGACAGTTTTTGCTGACTGTATAGAGCTTCTCCATCTTTGGCTGCAGAGAATATAATCAATCTGATTTCGATGCTGCCCATCTGGTGATGTCCATGTGTAGAGTCGTCTCTTGTGTTGTTGGAAAAGCGTGTTTGTGATGACCAGCTTGTTCTCTTGACAGAACTCTATTAGCCTTTGCCCTGCTTTGTTTTGATCACTAAGGCCAAACTTGCCAGTTGTTCCTTTTATCTCTTGCCTCCCTACTTTAGCATTCCAATCCCCTATAATGAGAAGAACATCCTTCTTTGGTGTCACTTCTATAAGGTGTTGTTAGTCTTCATAGAATTGGTCAATTTCAGTTTCTTTAGCACCAGTAGTTGGTGCATAAACTTGGATTACTGTGATGTTAAAAGGTCTGCCTTGGATTCGTATCGAGATCATTCTATCATTCTATTCTATGTATAACTCCATACCATCCAACATTTCTCCCATGAACATAGGGACGTCCTAAGGAAAAGCAGGATAACATCAGAAACCAGGACAGCTTCAATAAATCTGGGACTGTCCCGGCAAAATTAGGGACAACTGGAAGGTTTGCAAAAGTGGGGAAGTTAAGATCAAGGAACAAGAGAGAAGTCATGAGTGAAGGACAAGCCAAAGGAGAGGTTGAGGGAGGAGGCTTATTGGTTTGTTCTTGTTCTTGTTTTTATTGTGTATTTTGTGTTTGTTACCTTGCATTTTTAAGTTGTAAACCAACCTTAAATCTACGGAGGAAGGGCAGTATATACAATTAATAAAATAGTAACAATACTATTTGTTACTATAGACAGGCATGCGATTGTTCAGGAAGGTCTACTGTATAAATAGGGGTATAAATAGTAAAGTAGTTTAAGTAATAAAGTAGCAGTAGTAAAGTGGAAGTAAAGTGGTAGTAAAGCAATAGTAAACCAGTAGTGAAGTAGCAGTTAAGTAATGGTAAAACAATAGTAAAGTGGTGGAATAGTAGCAGTAAAATAGCAGTAAAGTAGCAGTAACGCAGTAGTAAAATAGTAGTAAAATGGTAGGTAGGCAGTAGTGAAATAGCAGTAAGATAGTAGTAAAGTAGTAGTAAAGCGGAGGTAAAATGGTCCAATAGTAAAGTGGTGGTAAAATAGTAAAATAGTAGTAAAATAGCTTTAAAGTAGTAGTAGTAAAATTGTAGAAAATTTGTAGAAAAATAGTAGTAGTAAAATGATATTAAGATAGTAGTAAAATGGTAGTAGAATGGTAGTAAAGTAGTATCAAAGCGGTAGTAAAGTAGTAAAGTGGTCGTAAAACGGTAGTAAAGTGGTAGTAAAGTAGTAGTAAAATGGTAGCAAAGCAGTAGTAAAGTGGTAGTAAAGTGGTAGTAAGACGGTAGTAAAGTGGTAGTAAAGTGGTTGTAAAGCAGTAGTAAATCAGTAGTAAATCAGTAGTAAAGCAGTAGTAAGAATGAACTCAGAAGTGTTCGTTGTACAAAAAGTCGCCATGTTGGTAGCCTCAATCACAGAGGTTTTTCCAATTGTTTCCATATAAAGTAGTGGGGCGGGGGGAATGGCTTCTCAGTGTTTTTATGTTGATCCCTGTTTACACTATTATGTTAAAAAGTACACCAGAATTTAGTGGCGTTGGATATTTTGGGTCCCAAAATGTCCCCGCCAGCAGTGGCTGCATAAAATCCTTTAGTCAGAACAGAGCGATGGGCAACACACTGTCGTGAGTCGGGAGATGTGTGAGGAGCCAGTAATCAAAATAAGGGATTTAACTTAGATTATATCTTACTGGCCCAGTGGTTCTTCCTACCTTCTTCAGTAGGCACCATTTTTGAGTGAATGGCCGAAAGTCAGATATTTGATGAAATAGGGATTTTTTTCAAAAAAATCTTTTTCTGCCGATTAAGTTGTCGAGGGCTGATTTCTTTTCTTGAGATAAAAAGCCTTCTGTTTCGACCGCCAAACCTCTCAGGGGAGCATTTGCAACCGTGTGGCAACATTTTTGAGTGAATGGCCGAAAGTCAGATTTTTGATCAAATTGTGACCCCGGGGCTTAGGGATTTTTTCAAAAAAATCTTTTTCTGCCGGTTAAGTTGTCGAGGGATGATTTCTTTTCCTGAGATAAAAAGCCTTCTGTTTCGACCGCCAAACCTCTCAGGGGAGCATTTGCAACTGTTTGGCACCATTTTTGAGTGAGTGGCCGAAAGTCAGATTTTTGATGAAATTGTGACCCCGGGGTTTAGGGATTTTTTCAAAAAAATCTTTTTCTGCCGGTTAAGTTGTCGAGAGATGATTTCTTTTCCTGAGGTAAAAACCCTTCTGTTTCAACCGCCAAACCTCTCAGGTGAGCATTTGCGACCGTTTGGCACCATTTTTGGGTGAATGGCCGAAAGTCAGATTTTTTATCAAATTGTGACCCCGGGTCTTAGGGATTTTTCCCAAAAAATACTTTTTCTTCCGGTTTAGTTGTCGAGCGCTGATTTCTTTTCCTGAGATAAAAAGCCTTCCTTGTAGAATTTTACGCATAACCTTGCTAGCGTGTGAAATGAGTGCAATTGTGCTTTAGTTGGAGCATTCTTTGGCACTGCCCTTCTTTGGGATTGGGATGTAGACTGATCTTCTCCCATCTTCTGGCCACTGATGAGTTTTCCAAATTTGCTGGCATATTGAGTGTAGCACCTTAACAGCATCATCTTTTAAAATTTTAAATAGTTCAGCTGGAATACCATCACTTCCACTGGCCTTGTTATTTGCAGTGCTTTCTAAGGCCCATTTGACTTCACTTTCCAGGGTGTCTGGCTCAAGGTCAGCAACCACACTACCTGGGGTGTACGAGACATCCATATCTTTCTGGTATAATTCCTCTGTGTATTCTTGCCACCTCTTCTTGATGTCTTCTGCTTCTGTTAGGTCCTTACCACTTTTGTCCTTTATTATGGTAATCTTTGTACGAAATGTTCCTTTCATATCTCCAATTTTCTTGAACAGATCTCTGGTTCTTCCCATTCTGTTGTTTTCCTCTATTGCTCGTTTAAGAAGGCCTTCTTGTCTCTCCTTGCTATTCTTTGGAAATCTGCATTCAATTTCCTGTATCTTTCACTATCTCCCTCGCATTTTGCTTGCCTTCTCTCCTCCGCTATTTGTAAGGCTTCGTTGGACAGCCACTTTGCTTTCTTGCATTTCCTTTTCATTGGGATGGTTTTCGTTGTTGCCTCCTGTACAATGTTACG
This sequence comes from Podarcis pityusensis, assembly GCF_964106645.2. Lineage (NCBI taxonomy): Eukaryota > Metazoa > Chordata > Lepidosauria > Squamata > Lacertidae > Podarcis > Podarcis pityusensis. The sequence goes on along the minus strand of NC_138027.1, from coordinate 92,109,820 downwards.
AGCCTCCATCCATACTTCGTCAGGCACTCTGTCCACGAAAACTAAATCCTTAAACCTGTTCGTCACGTCCACTGTGTATTCATAAGGGATTTGACTTAGATTATATCTTACCGGCCCAGTGGTTTTTCCTACTTTCTTCAGTTTAAGCTTGAATTTTGCTATAAGAAGCTGATGATCTGAGCCACAGTCAGCTCCAGGTCTTGTTTTTGTCAGGAAAAAGCAGCAATGCGGCAGCGAGCTGCAGGTGGCTGGAAAGCCAAACAGGATGTTGATGTTTGGGACTGTACCGTGGGAACAAAGGGACAGTCTATTCACTGTACTGAGCACCTCTGACTGAGGCTTAAGAATCCGACATCTGGTAGCAGAGCCGGTGGTTCTGATCCATGGAAATCTGCATGAGAGGTTGATGGATCGTTCTTCATCCTCTGCACCAAGGGAGGAAGATATGTCTGTGTGCAGCTGGAAGCTGAACAGACGGCTGGGCATCGAGACGGTGTGAAAGCCAAGCGACGGAGCCCCAAGGTATGGAGAATTTATGGCTGTGAATTGAACGCGTTAAGAGGCAGTCTTCGGTTCACAAATAGTGTCTGCGTTTGAGAGAAACCAGCACTGTGGGGAAAACAGCCGCATACCTTGCATTCCTAGATAACGCTGGAATGCACAGTTGCTAAGCGACGAGGAGTCAGAAGAGTTACTGACTGGGGGCTGGAACACGGAGTGCGTTTTGACTAACTTCGCTGTTCTGTGCAAGGACATTTTATGCAGCTTGCGGTTTATCTGCCAAGTGAAGAGAAGGAAGTAAACAACTGTTGGATTTTACAGGCTCGAGAGTGAGAGCTGAGGCTTGGATTCAAAATGGATGCCAAGAAGGGGGGAGGCCTACCTGATCCACCTCCCCTGACTAATGACAATTACTCATCTTGGTCTATAAAGATGAAAGCCCTGCTGCAGAATCAGAGGGTTTTTGGGGTGATTGAGAACCCCATTCCTGCAGCACCAACGCCAGGTTGGAATTCACAGAATGTGAAAGCCAGGACGGCTATAATTCTGTGTGTCTCAGATCAGCAACTCGTGCACATTCAGGATTTACAGAACGCACGAGAGATTTGGGAAACGCTGCGTAGAACACATCAGAGAGATGCTGGTTCTTCAGCGTTGCTGTATTTTGAAAAGCTGACCAATCTGAGGCTTGCGCCTGATGGAGATGTACAAGCGCATTTGACTGAAATGAAGTTCCTGCGTCAGCAGATGGTGGAGCGCAATTTCCGTCTTCAAGAAGAGGTCTTTTGCTTCATGATTATCAACAGCCTTAATAGGACTTACAAAACGGTTGCCAGTCAGCTTGGTTCCCTACCGGCCGCGGATCTCACGGCGGAGAGAGTGTGCGCGGTTGTTCTGAATGAACACGATCGCCTTGCTGCACTGGATGTGAAGGACAGGGGGAGGGAGGAACGGAGTTCTGACTCCCCCACTGATGTTGCTACTGGAGAGCATGCTGTAGCTTTGAATGTTGTCCGATGTTACAGTTGTGGACAGACTGGGCATCTTCAGCGGAACTGTAAGAAGCCACGTCAGCAGAAAAGAGCTAAGGAGAGCTCTGCGAAGCCTGAGGCGTCAGGCAAAAATCGTACCAAGACCCAGGTGAAACCTGCAAAGGCTTTGATGTCGAAAGGAACCACACCAGAGGCTGGGAACACGTTTGTCATTCACAGGTTGCACTTTCCACATGACCCCACACAGAAGTCTGTTTTCGACGTTTAAGAAGCAAAGCTTCACTGTGAAGCAGGCCAACGGTCAGGAGCTGGAAGCGACCGGGGTTGGAACTGTGTATCTTGAGAGTCTGAACTTGACTATAGACAATGTGTACCTGGTTCCTGAGTTGAGGTTCAATCTGCTGAGTGTGTCGCAGATTGCAAAGAAAGCACTGAGACTGTCCTATGATAGTAAAAGCTGCAAGATCTTCAAAGATGGAGAGTTGTATCTTTCTGCCAGAGAGAAAGATGGACTGTATTTGTTGACTTTTGATCAAAGTGATTTGGTACTGACGAAATATCTCTTGCAGGTGTGACCAAGAGCGCCCGGAAGGTGGCCAGGGTCGACAGAGCATTTCAGCGGGTGTATGCTGATGTGATTGGCCCTCTAGCACCATCTAGAGGCAATGCAAGATATTATCTTGTGTGTGTAGATTGTTTCTCTCATTATGTGTGGGTATATACATTAGAGAAACGAAAAGAAGCCTTAGGAAGGTTTAAGAAGTTTTGTGACAAGGTTAAAAGTGAGCATGATGCTAACATCGATTGTCTTTTCACAGATGAGAAGCCAATTTTTCTTTTACAGGATTTTCAGGAGTTCCTGCAGAAGAAAGGGATAAGGCACAAGGTTGCTGTTTCAGCGGAAGCGTGGAACAGAGGTGTCTGTGTAAGGGTGAACAAAGAATTGCAAAAGGGGATGAATGCGCAATTGCTTAGTTCACATTTACCACATGAATATTGGGCGGAGTCGTTAATGTCTTATGTTCACACGTGGTTGAGAAAGGTCTCAAAAGAGTTGGGAAGTTCTCCTTTTGAGAAGCTGTTCCATAGAAAACCTTCTGTTACCTATTTTAAGGTTTTGGGGTCTAATGTGAGGACAGAAGCTCCAGGTGGAGTAAAGAATGCCAGAGGCATTTTTGTGGGATATGAAAAGGGTCTCTACAGAGTAATTTTGTCTGAATCTGGTCAGGTGATTCTCACAAAATTTCTAGAGAGTGCTCCTGAACAGGAGAGAATAATTGTTCACACATTTCCCACAGAGGACGATTCAGATGATGAAGATTTTACAGATTACAGTGGTGATGAAAATGACAGTGATAGCTCACAGAGCTCAGTTGACACAGTCATTGAGAGGAAGTTTTACTCAATGGATAGGCCTTCACAGATGGAGGAAGAACCACTGTTTACTATTGGATCTGGTTCTCCTAAGAGTCCAGAGGCTGAACCAGTGAGCAGAGATGATCAGCACCTCATACGCAGGTCTGAAAGAGTTACAAAGGGTGTACCACCCAAGAGGTATTCAAAAGAGTTTGCTAACTTAGCTGTTGCATGTGTTGCTGTTGTACACAACCGAGGACAGGTTGAAGCAGTGTCTAAGTCAGAGACAAAGACACAACAGAGAGCTGCTAGCCAAGGTAATGCAGATGCACTCATTCCTTGGAAGCCAGACAACCAGAGAGATACACTGGGGAAACCAGTGGCGGGTAGTTCCAAGGATGGAACTGAAACAACAGGGGGTTGTTATATGTATAACAACTGTTTGTATTCTTCTCTGGATAACAGTTTGCTCGCAACCCACATTGATACTTTTGGGGGAGGATGTCAGGAAAAAGCAGCAATGCGGCAGCGAGCTGCAGGTGGCTGGAAAGCCAAACAGGATGTTGATGTTTGGGACTGTACCGTGGGAACAAAGGGACAGTCTATTCACTGTACTGAGCACCGGATGTTAGCTCAGAGTGTCATTTGACCTGTACTGGAAGTACAGGGGAGGAGTCTATCTCTCTCTTCTGTAGGAGACTGGAGAGTGCAGATGTGTTTCTCTGTACTGCTGCAATGACAGAAATAAAGACATGTAAATAGATTTTTGTCTGTCTCTTTCCCCTCCCTGAGGGAAGCAGGGAGGAGGGAGAAATGGTGTGTCCCTCTCACGCTGAGTGGGATCGCCGATTGTGACCTTGCCTGTATCCTGCCGGGAGACGCAGACGGGGAGGTCAACAAGGATCTTAAGCCTGGTGCCTGGAGAGAGGCCAGTTACCTCTGACTGAGGCTTAAGAATCCGACAGTTTTTGCTGACTGTATAGAGCTTCTCCATCTTTGGCTACAGAGAATATAATCAATCTGATTTCGATGCTGCCCATCTGGTGATGTCCATGTGTAGAGTTGTGTCTTGTGTTGTTGGAAAAGCGTGTTTGTGTTGACCAGCTTGTTCTCTTGACAGAACTCTATTAGCCTTTGCCCTGCTTTGTTTTGATCTCCAAGGCCAAACTTGCCACTTGTTCCATTTATCTCTCGCCTCCCCATTTTAGCATTCCAATCCCCTATAATGAGAAGAACATCCTTCTTTGGTGTCACTTCTATAAGGTGGTGTTAGTCTTCATAGAATTGGTCAATTTCAGTTTCTTCAGCACCAGTAGTTGGTGCATAAACTTGGATTACTGTGATGTTAAAAGGTCTGCCTTGGATTCGTATCGAGATCATTCTATCATTCTATTCTATGTATAACTCCATACCATCCAACATTTCTCCCATGAACATAGGGACGTCCTAAGGAAAAGCAGGATAACATCAGAAACCAGGACAGCTTCAATAAATCTGGGACTGTCCCGGCAAAATTAGGGACAACTGGAAGATTTGCAAAAGTGGGGAAGTTGAGATCAAGGAACAAGAGAGAAGTCATGAGTGAAGGACAAGCCAAAGGAGAGGTTGAGGGAGGAGGCTAATTGTTTGTTCTTGTTTTTATTGTGTATTTTGTGTTTTTTACCTTGCATTTTTAAGTTGTAAACCAACCTTAAATCTATGGATGAAGGGCAGTATATACAATTAATAAAATAGTAACAATACTATTTGTTACTATAGACAGGCATGCCATTGTTCAGGAAGGTCTACTGTATAAATAGGGGTATAAATAGTAAAGTAGTTTAAGTAATAAAGTAGCAGTAGTAAAGTGGAAGTAAAGTGGTAGTAAAGCAATAGTAAACCAGTAGTGAAGTAGCAGTTACGTAATGGTAAACCAATAGTAAAGTGGTGGACTAGTAGCAGTAAAATAGCAGTAAAGTAGCAGTAACGCAGTAGTAAAATAGTAGTAAAATGGTAGCAAGGCAGTAGTGAAATAGCAGTAAGATAGTAGTAAAGTAGTAGTAAAGCGGTAGTAAAATGGTCCAATAGTAAAGTGGTGGAATAGCAGTAAAATAGCTTTAAAGTAGTAGTAAAGTTGTAGTAAAATTGTAGAAAAATAGTAGTAGTAAAATGATAGTAAGATAGTAGTAAAATGGTAGTAAATAAGGTAGTAGTTAAATGATAGTAAGATAGTAGTAAAATGGTAGTAAATAAGGTAGTAGTTAAATGATAGTAAAGTAGTAGTAAAATGATAGTAAAGTAGTAGTAAAGTAGTAGTAAAACAGTAGTGAAATTGTGGTAAAATGGTAGTAAAGCAGTAGTAAAACAGTAGTAAAGCAGTAGTAAGAATGGCCTCAGAATGTTAGTAAAACAGTAGTAAAGTGGTAGTAAAGTAGTAGTAAATTAGTAGTAAAGCAGTAGCAAAGTAGTAGTAAAGTAGTAGTAAAACAGTAGTAAAACAGTAGTAAGAATGACCTCAGAAGTATTCGTTGTAAAAAAAGGTGCCATGTTGGTAGCCTCAATCACAGAGGCTTTTCCAGTTGTTTCCATATAAAGTAGTGGGGCGGGGGGAATGGCTTCTCAGTGTTTGTATGTTGATCCCTGTTTAAATTATTATGTTAAAAAGTACACCAGAATTTAGTGGCGTTGGATACTTTGGGTCCCAAAATGTCCCCGCCAGCAGTGGCTGCATAAAATCCTTTAGTCAGAACAGAGCGATGGGCAACACACTGTCGTGAGTCAGGAGCTGTGTGAGGAGCCAGTAGTCAAAATACGGGATTTGACTTAGATTATATCTTACCGGCCCAGTGGTTTTTCCTACCTTCTTCAGTAGGCACCATTTTTGAGTGAATGGCCGAAAGTCAGATTTTTGATGAAATAGGGATTTTTTCAAAAAAATCTTTTTCTGCCAATTAAGTTGTCGAGGGCTGATTTCTTTTCCTGAGATAAAAAGCCTTCTGTTTCGACCGCCAAACCTCTCAGGGGAGCATTTGCAACCGTTTGGCAACATTTTTGAGTGAATGGCCGAAACTCAGATTTTTGATGTAATTGTGACCCCGGGGCTTAGGGATTTTTTCAAAAAAATCTTTTTCGGCCGGTTAAGTTGTCGAGGGCTGATTTCTTTTCCTGAGATAAAAAGCCTTCTGTTTCGACCGCCAAACCTCTCAGGGGAGCATTTGCAACTGTTTGGCACCATTTTTGAGTGAATGGCCGAAAGTCAGATTTTTGATGAAATTGTGACCCCAGGGTTTAGGGATTTTTTCAAAAAAATCTTTTTCTGCCGGTTAAGTTGTCGAGGGATGATTTCTTTTCCTGAGATAAAAAGCCTTCTGTTTCAACCGTCAAACCTCTCAGGTGAGCATTTGCGACCATTTGGCACCATTTTTGAGTGAATGGCCGAAAGTCAGATTTTTGATGAAATTGTGACCCCGGGGGTTAGGGATTTTTCCAAAAAATACTTTTTCTGCCGGTTAAGTTGTCGAGCGCTGATTTCTTTTCCTTTGATAAAGAGCCTTCCTTGTAGAATTTTAAGCATAACCTTGCTAGCGTGTGAAATGAGTGCAATTGTGCTTTAGTTGGAGCATTCTTTGGCACTGCCCTTCTTTGGGATTGGGATGTAGACTGATCTTCTCCCATCTTCTGGCCACTGATGAGTTTTCCAAATTTGCTGGCATATTGAGTGTAGCACCTTAACAGCATCATCTTTTAAAATTTTAAATAGTTCAGCTGGAATACCATCACTTCCACTGGCCTTGTTATTTGCAGTGCTTTCTAAGGCCCATTTGACTTCACTTTCCAGGATGTCTGGCTCAAGGTCAGCAACCACACTACCTGGGGTGTACGAGACATCCATATCTTTCTGGTATAATTCCTCTGTGTATTCTTGCCACCTCTTCTTGATGTCTTCTGCTTCTGTTAGGTCCTTACCACTTTTGTCCTTTATTATGGTAATCTTTGTACGAAATGTTCCTTTCATATCTCCAATTTTCTTGAACAGATCTCTGGTTCTTCCCATTCTGTTGTTTTCCTCTATTGTTTGCATTGCTCATTTAAGAAGGCCTTCTTGTCTCTCCTTGCTATTCTTTGGAAATCTGCATTCAATTTCCTGTATCTTTCACTATCTCCCTCGCATTTTGCTTGCCTTCTCTCCTCCGCTATTTGTAAGGCCTCGTTGGACAGCCACTTTGCTTTCTTGCATTTCCTTTTCATTGGGATGGTTTTCGTTGTTGCCTCCTGTACAATGTTACGAGCCTCCATCCATACTTCGTCAGGCACTCTGTCCACGAAAACTAAATCCTTAAACCTGTTCGTCACGTCCACTGTGTATTCATAAGGGATTTGACTTAGATTATATCTTACCGGCCCAGTGGTTTTTCCTACTTTCTTCAGTTTAAGCTTGAATTTTGCTATAAGAAGCTGATGATCTGAGCCACAGTCAGCTCCAGGTCTTGTTTTTGTCAGGAAAAAGCAGCAATGCGGCAGCGAGCTGCAGGTGGCTGGAAAGCCAAACAGGATGTTGATGTTTGGGACTGTACCGTGGGAACAAAGGGACAGTCTATTCACTGTACTGAGCACCTCTGACTGAGGCTTAAGAATCCGACATCTGGTAGCAGAGCCGGTGGTTCTGATCCATGGAAATCTGCATGAGAGGTTGATGGATCGTTCTTCATCCTCTGCACCAAGGGAGGAAGATATGTCTGTGTGCAGCTGGAAGCTGAACAGACGGCTGGGCATCGAGACGGTGTGAAAGCCAAGCGACGGAGCCCCAAGGTATGGAGAATTTATGGCTGTGAATTGAACGCGTTAAGAGGCAGTCTTCGGTTCACAAATAGTGTCTGCGTTTGAGAGAAACCAGCACTGTGGGGAAAACAGCCGCATACCTTGCATTCCTAGATAACGCTGGAATGCACAGTTGCTAAGCGACGAGGAGTCAGAAGAGTTACTGACTGGGGGCTGGAACACGGAGTGCGTTTTGACTAACTTCGCTGTTCTGTGCAAGGACATTTTATGCAGCTTGCGGTTTATCTGCCAAGTGAAGAGAAGGAAGTAAACAACTGTTGGATTTTACAGGCTCGAGAGTGAGAGCTGAGGCTTGGATTCAAAATGGATGCCAAGAAGGGGGGAGGCCTACCTGATCCACCTCCCCTGACTAATGACAATTACTCATCTTGGTCTATAAAGATGAAAGCCCTGCTGCAGAATCAGAGGGTTTTTGGGGTGATTGAGAACCCCATTCCTGCAGCACCAACGCCAGGTTGGAATTCACAGAATGTGAAAGCCAGGACGGCTATAATTCTGTGTGTCTCAGATCAGCAACTCGTGCACATTCAGGATTTACAGAACGCACGAGAGATTTGGGAAACGCTGCGTAGAACACATCAGAGAGATGCTGGTTCTTCAGCGTTGCTGTATTTTGAAAAGCTGACCAATCTGAGGCTTGCGCCTGATGGAGATGTACAAGCGCATTTGACTGAAATGAAGTTCCTGCGTCAGCAGATGGTGGAGCGCAATTTCCGTCTTCAAGAAGAGGTCTTTTGCTTCATGATTATCAACAGCCTTAATAGGACTTACAAAACGGTTGCCAGTCAGCTTGGTTCCCTACCGGCCGCGGATCTCACGGCGGAGAGAGTGTGCGCGGTTGTTCTGAATGAACACGATCGCCTTGCTGCACTGGATGTGAAGGACAGGGGGAGGGAGGAACGGAGTTCTGACTCCCCCACTGATGTTGCTACTGGAGAGCATGCTGTAGCTTTGAATGTTGTCCGATGTTACAGTTGTGGACAGACTGGGCATCTTCAGCGGAACTGTAAGAAGCCACGTCAGCAGAAAAGAGCTAAGGAGAGCTCTGCGAAGCCTGAGGCGTCAGGCAAAAATCGTACCAAGACCCAGGTGAAACCTGCAAAGGCTTTGATGTCGAAAGGAACCACACCAGAGGCTGGGAACACGTTTGTCATTGACACAGGTTGCACTTTCCACATGACCCCACACAGAAGTCTGTTTTCGACGTTTAAGAAGCAAAGCTTCACTGTGAAGCAGGCCAACGGTCAGGAGCTGGAAGCGACCGGGGTTGGAACTGTGTATCTTGAGAGTCTGAACTTGACTATAGACAATGTGTACCTGGTTCCTGAGTTGAAGTTCAATCTGCTGAGTGTGTCGCAGATTGCAAAGAAAGTCCTATGATAGTAAAAGCTGCAAGATCTTCAAAGATGGAGAGTTGTATCTTTCTGCCAGAGAGAAAGATGGACTGTATTTGTTGACTTTTGATCAAAGTGATTACATGAAATGTAATGCATTTGGTACTGACGAAATATCTCTTGCAGGTGTGACCAAGAGCGCCCGGAAGGTGGCCAGGGTCGACAGAGCATTTCAGCGGGTGTATGCTGATGTGATTGGCCCTCTAGCACCATCTAGAGGCAATGCAAGATATTATCTTGTGTGTGTAGATTGTTTCTCTCATTATGTGTGGGTATATACATTAGAGAAACGAAAAGAAGCCTTAGAAAGGTTTAAGAAGTTTTGTGACAAGGTTAAAAGTGAGCATGATGCTAACATCGATTGTCTTTTCACAGATGAGAAGCCAATTTTTCTTTTACAGGATTTTCAGGAGTTCCTGCAGAAGAAAGGGATAAGGCACAAGGTTGCTGTTTCAGCGGAAGCGTGGAACAGAGGTGTCTGTGTAAGGGTGAACAAAGAATTGCAAAAGGGGATGAATGCGCAATTGCTTAGTTCACATTTACCACATGAATATTGGGCGGAGTCGTTAATGTCTTATGTTCACACGTGGTTGAGAAAGGTCTCAAAAGAGTTGGGAAGTTCTCCTTTTGAGAAGCTGTTCCATAGAAAACCTTCTGTTACCTATTTTAAGGTTTTGGGGTCTAATGTGAGGACAGAAGCTCCAGGTGGAGTAAAGAATGCCAGAGGCATTTTTGTGGGATATGAAAAGGGTCTCTACAGAGTAATTTTGTCTGAATCTGGTCAGGTGATTCTCACAAAATTTCTAGAGAGTGCTCCTGAACAGGAGAGAATAATTGTTCACACATTTCCCACAGAGGACGATTCAGATGATGAAGATTTTACAGATTACAGTGGTGATGAAAATGACAGTGATAGCTCACAGAGCTCAGTTGACACAGTCATTGAGAGGAAGTTTTACTCAATGGATAGGCCTTCACAGATGGAGGAAGAACCACTGTTTACTATTGGATCTGGTTCTCCTAAGAGTCCAGAGGCTGAACCAGTGAGCAGAGATGATCAGCACCTCATACGCAGGTCTGAAAGAGTTACAAAGGGTGTACCACCCAAGAGGTATTCAAAAGAGTTTGCTAACTTAGCTGTTGCATGTGTTGCTGTTGTACACAACCGAGGACAGGTTGAAGCAGTGTCTAAGTCAGAGACAAAGACACAACAGACAGCTCTAGCCAAGGTAATGCAGATGCACTCATTCCTTGGAAGCCAGACAACCAGAGAGATACACTGGGGAAACCGGTGGCGGGTAGTTCCAAGGATGGAACTGAAACAACAGGGGGTTGTTATATGTATAACAACTGTTTGTATTCTTCTCTGGATAACAGTTTGCTCGCAACCCACATTGATACTTTTGGGGGAGGATGTCAGGAAAAAGCAGCAATGCGGCAGCGAGCTGCAGGTGGCTGGAAAGCCAAACAGGATGTTGATGTTTGGGACTGTTCCGTGGGAACAAAGGGACAGTCTATTCACTGTACTGAGCACCGGATGTTAGCTCAGAGTGTCGTCTGACCTGTACTGGAAGTACAGGGGAGGAGTCTATCTCTCTCTTCTGTAGGAGACTGGAGAGTGCAGACGTGTTTCTCTGTACTGCTGCAATGACAGAAATAAAGACATGTAAATAGATTTCTGTCTGTCTCTTTCCCCTCCCTGAGGGAAGCAGGGAGGAGGGAGAAATGGTGTGTCCCTCTCACGCTGAGTGGGATCGCCGATTGTGACCTTGCCTGTATCCTGCCGGGAGACGCAGACGGGGAGGTCAACAAGGATCTTAAGCCTGGTGCCTGGAGAGAGGCCAGTTACCTCTGACTGAGGCTTAAGAATCCGACAGTTTTTGCTGACTGTATAGAGCTTCTCCATCTTTGGCTGCAGAGAATATAATCAATCTGATTTCGATGCTGCCCATCTGGTGATGTCCATGTGTAGAGTCGTCTCTTGTGTTGTTGGAAAAGCGTGTTTGTGATGACCAGCTTGTTCTCTTGACAGAACTCTATTAGCCTTTGCCCTGCTTTGTTTTGATCACCAAGGCCAAACTTGCCAGTTGTTCCTTTTATCTCTTGCCTCCCTACTTTAGCATTCCAATCCCCTATAATGAGAAGAACATCCTTCTTTGGTGTCACTTCTATAAGGTGTTGTTAGTCTTCATAGAATTGGTCAATTTCAGTTTCTTCAGCACCAGTAGTTGGTGCATAAACTTGGATTACTGTGATGTTAAAAGGTCTGCCTTGGATTCGTATCGAGATCATTCTATCATTCTATTCTATGTATAACTCCATACCATCCAACATTTCTCCCATGAACATAGGGACGTCCTAAGGAAAAGCAGGATAACATCAGAAACCAGGACAGCTTCAATAAATCTGGGACTGTCCCGGCAAAATTAGGGACAACTGGAAGGTTTGCAAAAGTGGGGAAGTTGAGATCAAGGAACAAGAGAGAAGTCATGAGTGAAGGACAAGCCAAAGGAGAGGTTGAGGGAGGAGGCTAATTGGTTTGTTCTTGTTCTTGTTTTTATTGTGTATTTTGTGTTTTTTACCTTGCATTTTAAATTGTTCAGGAAGGTCTACTGTATAAATAGGGGTATAAATAGTAAAGTAGTATAAGTAATAAAGTAGCAGTAGTAAAGTGGAAATAAAGTGGTAGTAAAGCAATAGTAAACCAGTAGTGAAGTAGCAGTTACGTAATGGTAAAACAATAGTAAAGTGGTGGAATAGTAGCAGTAAAATAGCAGTAAAGTAGCAGTAACGCAGTAGTAAAATAGTAGTAAAATGGTAGGAAGGCAGTAGTGAAATAGCAGTAAGATAGTAGTAAAGTAGTAGTAAAGCAGTAGTAAAATGGTCCAATAGTAAAGTGGTGGAATAGTAGTAAAAAAGCTTTAAAGTAGTAGTAAAGTTGTAGTAAAATTGTAGAAAAATAGTAGTAGTAAAATGATAGTAAGATAGTAGTAACATGGTAGTAAATAAGGTAGTAGTTAAATGATAGTAAAGTAGTAGTATAATGGTAGTAAAACGGTAGTAAAGTGGTAGTAAAGTGGTAGTAATGTGGTAGCAAAGTAGTAAAGTAGCAGTAAAGCAGTAGTAAAGTGGTAGTAAAGTAATAGTAGAATAGCAGTAAAGTAGTAGTAAGGTGGTAGTAAAGTGGTAGTAAAGTAGTAGTAAAGTAGTAGTAAAACAGTAGTAAAGCAGTAGTCAGAATGACCTCAGAAGTGTTCGTTGTACAAAAAGGCGCCATGTTGGTAGCCTCAATCACAGAGGTTTTTCCAGTTGTTTTCATATAAAGTAGTGGGGCGGGGGGAATGGCTTCTCAGTGTTTGTATGTTGATCCCTGTTTACACTATTATGTTAAAAAGTACACCAGAATTTAGTGGTGTTGGATATTTTGGGTCCCAAAATGTCCCCGCCAGCAGTGGCTGCATAAAATCCTTTAGTCAGAACAGAGCGATGGGCAACACACTGTCGTGAGTCAGGAGCTGTGTGAGGAGCCAGTAGTCAAAATACGGGATTTGACTTTGATTATATTTTACCGGCCCAGTGGTTTTTCCTACCTTCTTCAGTATTTTTCAAAAAAATCTTTTCCCGCTGGTAATGTTGTCGATGGCTGATTTCTTGTCCTGTGATAAAAAGCCTTTTGTTTCGAACGCCAAACCTTTCAGGGGAGAATATGCAACCGTTTGTCACCATCTCTGAATGAATTGCCGAAAATCAGATTATTGCTGAAATTGTGACCCCGGGGCTTAGGGATTCTTTAAAAAAAAAATCTATTTCCGCCGGTAATGTTGTCGAGGGTTGATTTCTTGTCCTGTGATAAAAAGCCTTTTGTTTCAACCGCCAAACCTTGCAGGGGAGCATGTGCAACCGTTTGGCACCATTATTGAGTGAATTGCCGAAAATCAGATTTTTTTCTGAAATTGTGACCACGGGGATTAGGGATTTTTTCAAAAAAATCTTTTTCCGCCGCTTAAGTTGTCGAGGGCTGATTTCTTTTTCTGTGATAAAAAGCCTTCTGTTTCGACCGCCAAACCTTTCAGGGGAGCATTTGCAACTGTTTCTCAACATTTTGGAGTGAATTGCCGAAAATCAGATTTTTTCTTAAATTGTGAACCCGGGGCTTAGGGATTTTTTCAAAAAAATCTTTTTCTGCCGGTGAAGTTGTTGACGGCTGATTTATTGTCCTGTGATAAAAAGCCTTCTGTTTCGACCGCCAAGCCTTTCAGGGAAGCATTTGCAACCGTTTGGCACCATTTTTTAGTGAATTGTAGAACGTCAGATTTTTTCTGAAATTGTGACCCTGGGGCTTAGTGTTTTTTTCAAAAAAATCTTTTTCCGCCGGTAAAGTTGCCATGTGCTGATTTCTTGTCCTGTGATAAAAAGCCTTCTGTTTCGACCGCCAAACCTTTCAGGGGAGCATTTGCAACCGGTTGGCACCAATTTTGTGTGAATTGGAGAACGTCACATTTTTTTCTGAAATTCTTAAGCTAACTGTTGTTTGCTTTTTGCATGACTAATCAAGTAGACCCTGATTGTACATGTAGCAAACTCCAGACGTACTTTTCCTGTCTTTAGTGTCACCATCAAAATTTGCATCTGCAAATATCTCAAGACCACCAGACTTCTGATTGTTAAACCTCAGTCTGTAATGCATAGTGCCTTTCAAATAGCGAGCTATGCGTTTCAGAGCTTTCCAATCCTTAACTGTAGGATTGTTGACTTGTCTGCTTAGGAAATTACAGTTAACAGCAATGTCAGGTCTTGAACATCTGGCAATGAAGTTCAGTTTACCTAGCACACTTCTGTACAGTGTAGTGTCAGAATATCCTCCTTCAGTGTCATCTATTCTGTAAGAACCTTTCTGATAACCTAGAAAGATACCATGCAATCCACGCTTGCCTAACTTGGATGTGTTAACCCACATGTCAGAACCAAAAATCTAGATGTCTTCTGGACCTTTGCAACCTTTGGAGTGAAGCATGAGACCATTGCCTTGTGCTGCGTTGCCTTTGCCTTTTTCACGCGTTGAGCTTGCGCTGTGCTGCTCTGTCTGTCTGGCCTTGGGATATCTGCATTCCCTCTTCATATAGCCTAGACGTCCACACGAGTAGCATTTCACTGCCTTCAAAGCTTTGGCGCCATCTGGTGGTTCCACTGCATTCTGGGATGACATCTGTGAAGACTCCCCCTTACCGATGTACCTAGCACCTCGCCTGTCCGCTTCATTCAGAACAACGGCAGTAACATGGGCTACCGTGAGCTGAGCAGTTGGCTGAACAGCAATCTGAGTGGCAACGGACTCCCAACTTGAACCCAAAGAATGTAGTATCATGAAGGAGTACACAGCCTCTGGAAAGGTGAGTCCTCTCTGTTGCAGCTCATGTCTCAGATTCTGCATCTCCATCAGATGTGTACGCACATCTGCACCTTCAGCAAGTGCCATATCATGCAGCTTGGCATAGTAGAACAAAGAAGCACCAGCTTCTGTTCTCAAATGAGAATCTCTCAAAGGGTCCCAAATCTCTCTGTCTGAGGTCTTATCACGCAACAGACAGAGCTCTTCTGGGGAGACTATCAATGTAAGAGTTCCCCTTGCTTTGGAATCCTTAGCTGCCCATTCATCCGTCATTGGAGCTGGGGGGTACCTGTTATGACTTCAAACAGATCCTCTTTTCGTAGCAAAGCCTCTGCATACAATGCCCACTCCACATAATTCTTCTTATTGTGCTTTGGAATCCCGAAAGCATCCCGAAGGGCCGCCATGACTCTGGCATTAGCCTTCTGCGTCATTAATCAAGCTGCGTCTGAGTACAGCTGCTTCCAAAAGCACTTGTAGAAGCACTTTCAGTTTTCAAGCCTCTCAAGCCTTTGAGCATCTGCAACTGCAAACGGCTTGAAAAGTTCAAAGTCCAGCCTTATAGCCATTAATTAGGAGCTGGCAGGCTTCTCGGGGCAATGAGCACATACCTCTCATCAATCTTCTTGACATGCAGAGCAGATAACGTCCAATCCATCCCTCTGTTCCTCTGCCAGCATTCCTCTGCCAGCATTCCGTTTTTCTGGGCCCATAACCAAAAATGTGAGATTTTGACCAGCTTCGCCCATCTGAAGCTGATATAGGCTCGTCTTATCTTGAGCCCAAGCAGAGCGTCGTCACACAGCAGAAGGATAAGCAGGTAATGTGCATTTTGCTGCTCAGTGAGTGAAACAGAAACCAACACTACCAACCTTACTGTACGCTTGTGAAACATGGACCACTTATAAACACCATCTCCAACTCCTTGAAAGATTCTGTCAACAGTGTCTCAGAAAAGATGTACACATCACTTGGGAAGACAGACGAACTCATGCCAGTGTCCTGGAAGAAGCAAAGATCGCCAGTGTTGAAGCAATGATTTTTCAACATCAACTTCGTTGGACTAGTAATGTTGTGTGGATGCCTGATTATCGTCTTCCAAAGCAACTACTCTATTCCCAACTTTAAAAAGGGAAGCATAATTCTGGTGGTCAACCAAAGAGGTTTAAAGACTCTCCCAAGGCAAATCTGAAAAAAATGTAGTATAAACACTGACAACTGTGAAACACTGGCCTGCGAGTGCTCCAATTGGAGAACAGCCTTTACCAATGGTGTCATGGACTTTGAAGACACTCAAACTCAGGACGAAAGGGAGAAACGTGCTAAGAGGAAGGCATGCTTGGCAAACCCTCACCATGATCAACTCCCGCCCGGAAACCTATGTCCCCACTGTGGAAGGACGTGTGGATCCAGAATTGGCTTCCACAGTCACTTACAGACTCACTGTTAAAACCGTGTTTATGGAAGACAATCTTACTCAGCTATAAGTGATAGCCGAAGAAGAAGTAGCCCAAAACATCTGAAGGGTGCTTGGTTGGGGAAGTTGTGCTATGCAAATCTATGCTGCAACCACACTTGAAATACTATGTGCAGTTCTGGTCAAGTTCAGAACTCTCCCCACTCTTATTCCACCAAGTGGTTTCACAGACTAGGATGAATTTGCCCACCACCACTTTGAAACTTGAATGATATACAACCAAGCCAGAGTAGACCTATTGAAATTAATGTGCTTGTCCATCAATGGGTATACTCTTGAGTATGACTATCATTGGCTTATCACCCTTGGAGAACTGACCATCAGTACTAAGATCTGGAGAAAGAACCAGAATGTCTCCGCTGAATTCAGTGAACAAAACCAGACTAGATAATTTTTTAGTTTGAAAAGGTTTCCTCTTCTTACTGCAGCTAGTTGACTTTTCTAACCTGTGAAGCGATGCCTAAGAGGGTAGCACAGAAGAAACAGAAGCCTTCAGCTCAGTGTTTGTGGTTTCAAAGCAATGCCTGAGGGCTGCATTGGTCTTTCTTCCTCTTGTAATCCCATAAGATCACTATCCTCTTTGGAAAGAATGCATTGCAGTTGGTTAAGTGTGCCTGTGTCTGGACTTCAGATTGCTAAGAAAACACATTTTAGGAAAGCTTATCACATGCTTAATCAAGTCTAAAGGGTTTACTGGGTAATGCATTTATTTTCCACCAGCTCAAGGGTGGCTGAGGGAGTCTGCAGAACACAGTTTTTACTAAATTATTTAAGGTTCTCACCAGTACAGCATATATCAGGCTGAACACATTGCTGCTGTAGGGCAAAAAAGAGAAATAGAGGGGCAGAAGGAGAGAGAGAGAAATGATTATTTACCAGAAAAGAAGGGGATTGAGGTGGGATATTTCTCCCCCCCCCCGCCACCCGGACAAGGGTTGATTATGATTACAGTTTACATAGGGAAGAATTAAAAGAAAAAGGGAGTTTCCAATTTTCTTGAAAAGGGGTCACCATCATGGCACCCATGGGTGACAGATGTGGTCACCAAGTCCTTTATTGAAAGAAGTATGAGTGGATGCCTGATGATCGTCTTCCAAAACAACTACTCTATTCCCAACTTAAAAATGGAAAGCGTAATGCTGGTGGTTAACAAAAGAGGTTTCAAGACTCTCTCAAGGCAAATCTTAAAAAATGTAGTATAAACACCGACAACTGGGAAACACTGGCCTGCGAGTGCTCCAGTTGGAGAACAGCCTTTACCAAAGGTGTCATGGGCTTTGAAGACACTCAAACTCAGAACGCAAGGGAGAAACGTGCTAAGAGGAAGGCATGTTTGGCAAATCCAACTCCCACCCGGGAACCAATGTCCCCACTGTGGAAGGACGTATGGATCCAGATTTGGCCTCCACAGTCACTTTCGGGCTCATTGTTAAGACCGTGTTTATGGAAGACAATCTTACTGGGCTACGAGTGATCGCCAAAGAAGAAGAAGAAAGAAGACAGCATTTTGGTATATGTTTGATGCTCCCAAAGTTTATTCATGAGTCCAAAAAGGTTGGTGGTCCCTGTTCTAGACTGTGAATGTGGCACCCATTTTGTGTTGGAAACATCTTTGTTCATAAAGCTGAATTGTTTCCCATGAGGCCCTGCTCGCCTCTTCCACCTGTCATCCCACCACTAAATGAAAAGGTAGCAGGGAAATGCCTCTTTTGCAGTTGCCAGCTATTCATAATTTAAATGGGTCATGTTTGTATTGAATGGATCTAACCTAGGATGCAATCACTGAACTGAGCAGCTTGAGATCCAGCAGATCTGTACCTCAACTGGCTACTTCCTGGCTCAGCAGTGAGTTTAGCAAACATAAGAAGTGGAGACATGGGCTGTTTAAGCCAAATCTCCCTTCTAACACTTCTTCTTTCAGTCTTTTTGTGAAGGTAAGGGCACCAATAGGATTGCAGCGATTGTTGGTATGAGTGACCTATTTTTCAGGCTCCAAAATTACTAATTTAATGGCATCACATGGTATCTACAATGCCCAGAGGGCTGGACTCAGCTGCTTCAGTTTGTACTCCACTGATGTTGCAAATAGGTGGACAGTTCGTAAATTCACAGGTTACAAAGTGATGACTCTCAAGCCCTTCATGCCTCTTAGGGTAGAAACAGAGAGTTATTTTGCTCAGGCATTTGAAATTTATATGAAGGGACATCTGTGGTACATGAACATGCACTCCACTGCCTTCACAGCTTTTTCCTATCAAAACAGTTTGACCTGAGGTGATGGAAGGTAAGTGGATGCACAACAAAAAATGATGGCCTCATTACACTACCATGAAATATCTTTGAAACTGTTGTCTGTTGTGAGCCTTAGTGGGGGAGGGGAAGTCAAGACAGGGTTTATGGGGTGCTCTGAATGCTTATGATGGGAATTTAGGGCTGCTATTTAATTCCAGTGAAACATAGGGTAAGATGAGGGGTGCCGTCTCTGTGGAGCCCTGGGTGCCCAGAAAATTTTCAATGAGGGGGTTGGGCCATCTCAGTATTTTGTAGCCAGTTGGGTTCCAGCAGACCCTCCCACTGCAGCAGTGGGCTCCATCACCCTTCAAAGGCCCAGCAGGTGTCAGGGACTATGTGGAGGAGGGCTGCACTGAGTAAGAATAGTGGGAGCCACCCCTCCCCTGATCCTGATCCTGAATTTTCCCAGGAGCAGGAGGACAGTATAGATTTGGAACCGTGGTTTGCAGAAGGGCATAGTTCAGAGGGCAGAAGCTGGGAAATACTGGATGGGGAACAGCTCACAGAAGAAACACTAGAAGAGAGAGAGAGTTAACAGATTCACAGTCTCTGGATAGTATTCACCCCCCCTTGTCCAAAGTCACGGAGAGCTCAGAAAGTGTCAGAACAGAAAGCACAGAAGTTACAAACTCAGATTACAAGACGTAGGAGTGACGTAGATTAATAGGGATGAACGAGGGGGGGGAGTGACCCTTAATTGGGAGCACCGCCATTCTAGGAGATGTGTTCTTTGTTCTCTCACTGTGATTATTAAATATTCTAACTGGTAAGACATTTCTTTTGTTTGATCCTTTGTTTACTGCCACAGGGGAGGAAGCCGATTCCCCAAAGTTTGGCAGCAGGGCCTCCTGTGGCTGCGATGGGCTCTGATTAGAATTGGAAGGTACAGATTCCCAAACGTATGATGTATGGCAGGCATGGCCAAACTTGGCCCTCCAGCTGTCTTGGGACTACAATTCCCATCATCCCTGACCACTGGTCCTGGTAGCTAGGGATGATGGGCGTTTTAGTCCCAAAACAGCTGGAGGGCAAAGTTTGGCCATGCCTGATGAATGGTGAATGTTGCACTGAAATATTATTTAATTGCTAGAGCATGAGACAATCTCAGGGAATTGGGTTCGAGACCCACATTGGGCAAAAGATTCCTGCATTGTAGGGGATTGGACTAGATGATCTTTGTGGTCTCTTCAGACTTTACAATTCTATGATTCTATGGTTCCTAATCTAGTCTTCCTAGTGGTGCATCAATAAAATTGCTAGCACATTTGCAAAAGCTAGCAGGTCTGGCATGGTTCCAAATTGGATGGTGGACCGCTTTTTAAGACTCATGCATTGCATGGGGTTAGATTACAATTCTATGATTATATGATAACAGCCTTCAAGGTGACTAAACAGAGGGAAATGTTCACAGCGATATACAGAGCCAAACTTGCATAGGTAATGAATATTGTAAATAAATCATTTCCTTAGCTACTCTGATATGGTAATGCTTGCATTCCTTCATTTGTGTTGGAACATTTGCCTCTGCCAAAGACGATTCCCTCACCTTATGAAAATAAATGCATAAAACTGGCTATGAGTTGTTGCTTACATTTTCCTTTCTCTGTAAAGCAGCAACAATGTCTTTGATCACGTATCAAAGCCGACAGATTCTTTCTTGGATGCTGGCTTTCTCCATGTGTGTTTGCACCCCAACTCTCTTGCCTCACAGGGTCATCAATGATGCATTGAATGCCCACATAGGACTGTGTATTTGCAAACAGAATACCTTTCTTTTTTTTTTGCATTTCTTCTTTCACAACATAAACTGCAGAAGAGCTGCATGCAGAGGTTCCCAGGTTGCAGTCTCTCCAGGTAGGGCAGAGAAAGACCCCTAATTCTGAAATCACTGTAGACCACACTCAGCTAATTGGACTAAGGATCTGACTCAGTTTAAGGCATCTTACAATGTTCCTCAACTCTTCTCCCCCCGTTTTTCACCTCAAATAGCACACATTATAGCCTGGGAACTGAATGCAAATTGCCTGTACCTCTTGCCCTCTCTTTTCTTGTGTTTTTTCTTCTTCAAGCACACTGCATATTTACCCAATCAAGGTTTGTTTAGCAGTTTGTTTCAAAGTATCTTTTATTTCAAAAAAATTTTTACACCCAAGAAGCTGCTCCGAGAAGAGCAGTGTGGGTGTGGTGCTTCATGAATTTTATCTTGGTTTTATTTTGTTTTAAAGTGTGCTGTTTTTGTTGCTCTAACCCACTCTGGGACCTTCTTGTGGAGAGCAAGTATGAAATCATCAGCATCAGTAACAGACTTAAAAGGGCAGAAGAACTATAAAGCAGAAGAACAGGTTTTTCCTCCTCTCAATCTGTGGGGATAAGGTTGTACTTCTGCCTCAAACATGGTACCTTTGTGCTTCCATACTCATGTTCTGTCATAAAATACTGCATCTCTGAACTCCTACATTAACCAGGAGGGGGGATTATTCCCCATTAAACAAGACAGCAGAAAAGTCACACTGGCTACACCTTTGCACAAACCTGAGCCTATTAGTTACCCACTCCTCTCTGAAGGGAGCCTTATTCATTTTTGTATCTGACATTTATCTCAGCTTGCTATCCCATATAGCAGGCAAATCCAACATTGTTTGGTTTTTTTCTAAAACTCAGAATGATTTTGAATAACCACCAGAAATTCCCCCAGTGGGTGGAAGAAGAACTTGAATACATGAACTTTGATTAAATTGGGCACAACTTTATTGAGAAACATACCGTTAAAAACCATAAAGGCATGAGCCCTGCACAGAAACAGACCTTCACCCATGGTGGGATTGTTCAGCTGTAGTATCCCTTCACCCCTTTCGGACAGTGGCTGGCTATATACCAGAGCCCAGTCCATGAATAAAAGCAAGACACATATGAGAGTCATTGCTGCAATATCTTCTTTGCTACTGCCATGAACAATAGCAATCCTGAAGTGCTATCCCACTTTCTGCTCTGGAACTCATCATGGTCCTCCGTGCACCAGAAGTGGTTTAGTCCTGCTGGCCACATGACCCGGAAAGCTGTCTGTGGACAAATGTTGGCTCCCTCAGCTGGAAAAGTGAGATGAGCCCTGCACCCCATAGTCGCCTTTGACTGGACTTAACCATCCAGGGATCCTTTACCTTTACATTTTTACTTATTCCAGTTCTTGAGTGTCCTCTCATCCTCATATCAGAGATGCTGGTTTTCTCCTCCTACCTCAGACTGGTTTGTTCCCTGCATTCCTTGTGATGTTTGCTCATGTTTGCATTAAATCTTTAGGCAATTTCAAAATATGAAATCAAAAGTGGTACACCAGAAAGCATGGTGCCAATGAAGTATATGGCATCTCCCCATAGCTAATTGGATTAGTTTATGGGTTGTTAGGGTAAAAAGCTTTAGTTAGTTAGATGATATACATGTACACCAAGATAGATTTATTAAAGGTCATAAACCATCACACTTCAATGCATGAGCCAATTTCTAATTAGAAACATCTCCAATAAAATTTGTTCTCAAGAAGGTTTTGTTCGTCTTCCACTGAAGTGGCTGGTGCAGTCTTTATCTATCATGCATATAGCTTTTCTACCCAGATATTTGCAAGTGCCCATTATCAACAAATGCTGAAACTTCTTGAGTAGTAGATCAATGCTATAAAATTAGGTTCATATGGCTAGAGTACAAAGCAGCTGTGAAACTCCTCTACCAGGTACATCACTTGGCTTCTGAGAGCAGCTGATTAAACCCTACCCTTCTTGGCGCACTGTTGGGGACCTGATGCTGAAAATACTGAATTCCTTAATCCATCCTTAGGCGTAGTGCTATGGCAGGGATGAGAAACCTGTGGCCCTCTAGATGTTGATGGACCCTGAATGGGTCCCTGAATTCCACAGGTTCCAAGGATGGAGCATATTCCAAAGATGCTGCCTTAAATATTTCCCCAGCAATACTAACTGCCTTTCATCCCTGGACATAGTGGCTTCTCCTTCTGCAATAGTGTCCATTATGATTCCAGGTAAGTGAACTGGTAGGTCCAGAAAACAATCTGTGACCCAACATGCTGAATGCAACCCAACAGGGAGATGCAATGTGTCCTGGTAAGTGTTTGGCACTCCCCCTCCCCAGGTTTGTTGTCCCCAGAAAGGAGCCAAACACAGGACATACATTGAAGCCTTAGTGGGTGATCACCATTCATGCCCCAGGGTTCAGTTTTGCCTAGTTGGATTATACCATTGCAACAGGCCTGATCTGATCCAAACACACATATGAGATAGGGGTAGCATCCATAATATTCCTTCAAGATGTAGTTTCCCAGTTATTTATCTTGACGTTCACAAATTGGATGTGGGCTTACAATCTGTTACAGATTTTTATAGCTGAGTGTCTGGGCAATGCTATGCATTCATCATCTAATAGATAAAACAGTATTTCTTCTCCTTAAACTCGTAATTGTTCTTCTGGGAAGTTGTACTTATTAAACAGCTGAGAGTGCCAAAGAAGCAATCCATTTGACAATAACTCACTAGGTGGAAGAGCGTATTGAAATGGTGAATAGTTTCTGGAAGTGTAGAGAAGAGAATCGCCCATTGCGTTCATCACCCAAACAAAAACACAGAGCATTAAAATGGGACTGAATTAAGTCTGCAACTTTGCTAAATAGCTTACCTGCAGCCTATGCCTGGATGATATTTGAGGTACCGAGCTCCTAGGCATGGTAAAGAGATTTGAGGCTTTGGACACTACTGCCTCCAGTTTACTCTTTGATTTGGACAACTTCACCCTGGTTCAAAGCATAAGGACAGTGGTCTCTATCCACTTTCACTTTTCACTGCCCCCACACCTTAATGGTGTGCTGATTACCCACTCACCCAAGTCACTTTGGATCCAGAGAGGTGGGCAGGCTCCATGGGACTTTCACACTGATGAGTCCTGAGACCCTCGGGCTGAGGGTTCCAAGTCCTCTCAGGCTGATGAGCCATGAAAGGTTGATTAAGGCAAGTTTCTATTCACTATTGCAGTATACACAGTTTTTCTCTCAGCAAATCTATATTCTGACACATATTTAGGACCTAACCAGAAAAAAAAAAAAAAGTCTTACCAGGCTGAAAAAAACCTTCACTTCCATGGCTGATGAAGAATGTTTCTACAAAGGTTTCTCTTTGACTCAGAAGATTCCTAATTGCAACCTCACTTTGTTGGCAGGCGGGAGGGAACCTTGGATGTGGTGGTCGTTTAGCAGATGGGCTAGATGAGAGCATGAATGCCTCAAATAGTCCTCTTTAGTCCTATGAGGTGTTCTTTTTAAGAGGATGGAGACTGAAGTTGGGACAAACTCATTGGTTGTTTCTGTTTTTTAAAATAATATAATAACAACAACAACAATCTTTATTACAGTCCAGAGACCCAACAAATCGTTACAAAGCAATACACAATTCATACAGCCTACCTCCAGGTTAAACAAGTATTTTGTTCAGAATATAGGGATCATTGGTTCTTGCAACCACTGATAAAAACTTTGCCACTGCTAATGTTCTAGCATTTGTCCAGTCTTCCAATAGGAACCTGACATAGTGAGCCTCTGATTTTCCCGGGAAAGGTACCAGCAAGGGTAGTATCAGTTGTGCCCTGGCTTGCTCATATTTTGCACAGTGTAACAAAATATGTTTTATGGAATCGATGTCTTGAGCACACGAGCAAAGTCTGTCCTGGTAGGGAACTCCTCTCAACCTGCCATCCAACACTGCAGAAGGAAAGACGTTTAGTCTGGTTTTGGTGAAAAGCCTTCGGTAGTTTAGTACTGTCAGGTTTTTAATGTAAGATGTTAACTTAAAGACATGCCCATATTGTACTCCTACTGCCAGTGGACTACAGACTCCGTGTGATCGAGATCGCAAGTCACTGTGTGCATTATCCCATAATCTTTGCTTTAATATATTTTGGGTGCCTTCATAACCCAGGTAATACAGTTGGGGGGGGTGTGACAGACCAATAGAGGTGGCTTTTTTAGTCATGGTTTTCTGCCATTTGCTGACAAATTCCTCATTGGTCAGGTGTTGGTACAAACCCTTCCCTAGATCAAACACTGAAATCCCGAGCCAATGTTTTAGGGCAGCCCACCACGCTTTAGTTGAAATTTAGTTGAAATTCACCAGCTTCTAACAGAAGTATGGAGTTGGGGACACAGTTGGGTACCTGCAGCAGAGATCATAGAAATTTTGCCTGAAAGCCATCTAGCTTTGGCAGGTCCCTACTATGCCAGACATTTGCAGCATACAGGAGTTGGGAAACGGGTTTTGCGTTGAAAACCCTTAAGGCTGCTGGAACATATTTGCCGCCCTTTGTGGAAAAGAATCTGAATATGGCTAGCTTTGTGAATATTATAATACCTGTATATATTTATAGAGCACAGATAATTCTCTGCCTTTAAAAAATGGGTCTGCACACAAATTATGAGTCTAATATTCTATATCGAGAATGGATGGAACTTTGCTTCTTTTCATTTACTTGTTACTTTCTACTCTATAAGAAACATTAAAAACTAGCCCCCAAATTCCTACCTTTGCTGTCTTTTTGTTGGTTTTACAAAACAGAGCAAGTTGTTTCATATTAATAACTGTAAACTTAAATAAAAAAACACCTGGTCATATAGTACATAGAGTGATATGTACAAGAACAAGAATATAGTAAAAGTCATCTGAAGAGTTTCACAAGTACCGTTTCTACCGAATTACATTGGGTTAACTGCACTGAGTGAGTTTTGGAACATTTTTCAAGTTTGCAGAAATATCTTAAGGAAGAAGGGCTTTAGTAAAAATGTTACCTGGCTTTGGGCAAATGTGATCGTAATACAAATCCACTTCTGATCAAGTTTTCCCAAAGCTAAAGCTTTTAAACTGGATTTATTAAACTTCCCTTTGCCTCCAGTCATCTCTGGTACATTGCAGCCTTCATACACAAGATTCACTATAATCTGAATCACATTGGGCTAATCTAAAAGGGGGGTTGATATGCAAGGCAATTTGAGAGATCTACATTCCAGACTTATTCATTTATTTTATTCAGCAATTTTTCATACCGTATAATCATCTGCATATATATATACTTGTGCAGTGTATAATTAAAAAAATTAAAAATCAGACAGAAATTATAATAAAATGCAGCATGTTCACATAGTTTCTTGGTACTATAATATGGGTCACCTTCAAGAGAAGGTTTGTTGGGACAATTGAGTTTTAAGATGGTGTCTAAAATGCATGATTAGGCACCCCACAGCATGGAAGACTCAATATTTGTGTTTATTTAAAGAAGTATTTATGGATTGCCGCCTTGCAAAATATCAGGCCAGTGCACAGCAAGAAAAAAAAAGACATTTAAAAGCAATACAAAACAATAAAAGACTGGCTAATCAAGAAAATTACAGGCGGTGCTTAAATTTAATGGGCAAAGAGTACAATAGTCTCCAAGTGCATTCATTATTGAGTGCACTATTTCCAGCTGATGGTATTGTGATCTTGCATGAACTATCAGTCATAGCTCAGTTGCTTCTTATCACTAGTCTGGAGGAGAGGCGTGGTTGTGATTCTCTCTGTCTCCACCATACACTGCTCCAGTAACAATAGAATGGGGAAGATCTCAAGGGAAAAGATGTTGATGTGCTCGGCTCTCATCTTGTGTATTCCAAGGGTCAACATCCACAACATAACATTTAAAGTAAATTGAGGCCACATTAACAGTTGCGGCTCCCCCCCACCCTCCGCAAATCCTGGGAGTTTCAGTAGCCCTCACAGAGCTACAATTGACCGGCCCACTTCACAAACTACAGTTCCAGGGAATCTTAGGGAGAAAGCCATGACTCTTAAGCTTGCTTTCAAAGTCTGGTGTGATATCCTGAGAGGCATTCGCTATCCAGGGCACTTGTCTACTAGCTCCATCTGGTATGCAGGCTGAGACCCTATTTGCCCTCAGACTGTCTCACCAGAGTGGTGCATGCTCTAGTTATCTCCATCTTGGACTACAGCAATGCGCTCTACGTGGGGCTACCTTTGAAGATGACCTGGAAACTATAACTAATCCAGAATGTGGCATCTAGACTGGTGACTGGAAGCGGCCACCTACATTGGCTCCCAGTACATTTCCAAGCACAATTCAAAGTGTTAGTGCTGACTTTTAAAGCCCTAAATGGCCTCATCCTAGTATACCTGAAGGAGTGTCTCCACCCCCATCGTTCTGCCCAGACCCTGAAGTCCAGCTCTGAGGACCTTCTGGCAGTTCCCTCACTGCGAGAAGCAAAACTACAGGGAACCAGGCAGAGGGCCTTCTCGGTAGTGGTGCCCACCCTGTGGAACACCCTCCCATCAGATGTCAAAGAGATAAACAACTATCTGACATTTAGAAGACATCTGAAGGCAGCCCTGTTTAGGGAAGTTTTTAATGTGTGACATTTTAATGTATTTTTAATCTTTGTTGGAAGCCACCAAGTGTGGCTGGGGAGACCCAGCCAGATGGGTGGGGTACAAATAAATTATTATTATTATTATTATTATTATTATTATTATTATATCCCTTATCAGAATAGGCTTTGTTTATGTTCCCAGGATGTCGATTGTAGAAAGCATATCCTACTGCATTATGGGCAATATGAGCAAGCAAGTGAGCAAATCCAAAGCCTCCCATATTAAATATATTTTGGAAGACTGGTCAAGTGATATTACACTGGCCGTGGCAAAGTTTCTTTCGGAGGTTATAAGAAACAAAGATCATTATGCCCTAGATAAAACAAAATGACTACCTTGGCCTCTTCCATCTGTCTGTCTGGTCATTTTAACTGTATCTAGTTTTGAAATTGTTTTGTGGGTCTTTGGACTGCAATAAAGTTTTTGATTTCTTAAAAAATATCCTTTCCTGCCAGAGTAATGCTGGATGGAACGGTGATGAAGGTCCCCAGAGGACCTTTTGTGTAATATAAGAGCCAGTGCCTACTCCCATTACAACTGTGCTTCTCAAAGGATTGGCTCTTCAGCCGTTCTTGGAAGGAAGCCGTTCTTAAGACCACAAGTCATAGATGGGGAACCTATGACCCCTCCACATGTTGTCAGACTCCTGCCCCCGCCAACCCTAGCCAGCATGATGAATGATCAGGGATGATGGAAGTTGGAGTCCGACATCTGGAAGGTCACAAGTTCTCCATCCCAGGCATAGGTAAGATATACCTTGGGGTTGCCAGCTTCCTTCGATTTCCCTGTACTTTGAGCAACATACGAACCTTTTCATTATGCTATTCATGTCATTGCTGCTTAGTTCTAACCACAGCATGGGAGCCTAATTTCATGATGCATGCAACAATATTACACCATGTTGGTAGGTTTCACAAAATGAATACAATGCTGCCTGAAATTGTGCACCCTATTATACCCCCCTATCTTTGATCTTTCCAATTTCCCAATCTCATTTCCCCCCCTGTGAGATGGGATTAGTTTATCTGATGTGTCAGTAAATAGGCTACATTTGTATTCATGCTGTAGATGCTGACAGACAAGATTTTATTTTATTTTTTTAAGAATCACTAGCCTTAGCGTCTGAGTACCCATTTATTTTTTTCTCTTTTTAGCTTGACATAAGAGATAATATTGCCATGGAGAGACTAAGAAAATAATCGGAGGGAACCAAACATATCTGATTGTGAGATTTCATTTTATTTCATTCCATTGCTCTCATCTGCATAACATGCACAATAGGCTGTAATAAAATGCTTTGGTGGAACTGAGAGCCTTCCCTTGACCTTTTCTGGGCTAGCCAACTTATTTGGAATGCTTTCAAATTTTCATTCATATTCGTTCACAGCTTTACAATGTCAGAGGCACAGACCATTGCAGAGTTCAAAATCTTTCTCGCTGTCATGCAAAAGTTTAATATGTCAACTAAAACAATAAATCAGGGTTGCATCTGACTGAGCCATAGATTAGACACATGGAAAGCAATTGATTTAAGCTGATTTGAGCGGGTCTCTTCTTGGTATGACTCAGGCAGCAGTTCTAAACCCATATACCTGAGAGTAAGCCCCATTGAGGGACGCGGGTGGCGCTGTGGGTTAAACCACAGAGCCTAGGACTTGCCGATCAGAAGGTCAGCGGTTCGAATCCCCACGATGGGGTGAGCTCCCGTTGCTCGGTCCCTGCTCCTGCCAACCTAGCAGTTCAAAAGCACATCAAAGTGCAAGTAGATAAATAGGTATCGCTCTGGCGGGAAGGTAAACGGCATTTCCGTGCGCTGCTCTGGTTCGCCAGATGCGGCTTAGTCATGCTGGCCACATGACCCGGAAGCTGTACACCGGCTCCCTCGGCCAATAAAGCGAGATGAGCACCACAACCCCAGAGTCGGCCACGACTGGACCTAATGGTCAGGGGTCCCTTTACCTTTACCTTTAAGCCCCACTGGATTCATTAGGACTCACTTCTGAGTAGACATAGCTAGAGTATGCTGTTAGTTAGTTAGTTAGAACTCCAACTCTCTGACCCAATTGTGGAGATACCAAGGCACAGAAACCTTACAAATGTGATGAGTGATTGCCGAACAGTGTGCTGTGAAAAGGGATGAACCATAGAATTCACCACAAGGGTCATCTAGTCCAACCCCTTGCAATGTAATAATCTTTTTGCCCAACATGGGCTTGAACCCATAACTCAGAGATTAAGAGTCTCTTGCTCTACTGACTGAGCTAGTGTACCTTGGGGGGGGGACAACCACTATGATGGATGCATCGACCACATTCAGCTCATTGGAGAAGAAGGCCCTGTGCAAAATTGACCCGCCCCCTTCTCTGCCCATATATGGACAAATGAATGGCATCATCCAAAGGGCACACCAGTCTCTGAGCTTTCATTGCAACTGAAAGGTACAGAGTAATCTCAGATGCATTGCTATTGTCTATCATTGAATGGCTGGATACAGAGGAATAGTGGGAGGCACCGTCTAGGGATCCCCCACGGGAACCATGAAGGGAAGGAGACTCAGAGCCAGGGGGTTGGTGGTGGGGCAACTGCATTCAGAAGAGGGAGCAGACTGGGAGGAGGAGGTGTTGGAAACTTAAGAGGTTATAGGGTTTAGTGGGCAGGAAGAGGCTGCGGCAGAGAGCAGTCCAGACTCAGAGGTGGGAGGAGAGGGGGGCCAGGAGACAGAAACGAGGCAGTTGTGGGGTGCATGCTCTAGTTATCCCTCGCTTGGACTACTGCAATGTGCTGTATGTGGGGCTACCTTTGAAGGTGACCCGGAAACTGCAATTAATCCAGAATACTGCAGCTACACTGGTGACTGGGAGTGGCCACCGAGACCATATAATACCGGGTCCTGAGAGATCTGCATTGGCTCCCAGTACGCTTCCGAGCACAATTCAAAGTGTTGGTGCTGACCTTTAAAGCCCTAAACGGCCTTGGTCCAGTATATCTGAAGGAGCGTCTCCACCCCCATCATTCTGCCCGGACACTGAGGTCCAGCTCTGAGGGACTTCTGGCGGTTCCCTCGCTGCGAGAAGCCAAGTTACAGGGAACCAGGCAGAGGGCCTTCTCGGTACTGGCACCCACCCTGGGGAACGCCCTCCCATCAGATGTCAAAGAGAAAAACAACTACCAGACTTTTAGAAGACATCTGAAGGCAGACCTCTTCAGGGAAGCTTTAAATATTTAACAGACTATTGTATTTTAATATTTTATTGGAAGCTGCCCAGAGTGGCTGTGGAAACCCAGCCAGATGGGTGGGGTATAAATAATATATTATTATTATTATTATTATTATTATTATTATTATTATTAAACCCAGGGAGTCTCTCCCTTCTGTTGTGGAGAGCTCCCAACCTCCTGGTCTCCCAGTACAGACAGAGAAATTAAGAGGGCGGAGCAATGAGAGACAAGACAATGGAGCCTTAGGCTTCTGGGGAAGGAACCAGGGGAGGGGCCTTAGAGAGTGGTGGGAAGGCAGCGACCTTCAGTTCTTGCAACTGACACATTGGGGCAAGACCTACTTGGAAGAGTTGCTGTGATCACGAGGCCTGCCTTGATTTGGTTTCTTGAATAAAGAGTTAATTTCACTGACATCAGTAGGTTTTTTTAATTGTTGACCTACTCCTGACTCTGGCTTCTGACATCCACTATGACCCCAAGGTCTCATTCCTGGTTCATCACTGCCAGTTCACACGCCATGAGCTTATGTGAAATCAAGGTTTTTTATCCTAATATGTATCACTTTACACTCGTTTCCACTGAATTGCATTTTTCAGTGATGTTTCTTTGTGAGATGCATAATGTATCATACATAAATGATATATATTATAAAGTTGCTTTAATGATTGACTCAAGCACCCGCTGCTAAGTTCAAAGAAAGCAACTAGACTTTGAGTGAACTGAACACTGTGCTTAGAAACTGAACTTAGAAACTGAAAAGAATTTACACTTTCAAAAGATCTTTAGATAATGTATGTACAGTGGTACCTCGGTTTTCGAACAGCTTAGTTCCCAAACAACTTGGAACTTGAATGCTGCAAAGCCAGAAGTCAGTGTTCCGGTTTGCAAACTTTGCTTCGAAAGCTGGATGTGTTCCTCAGCTTCCGTTTTCACTGTTGCGCTGCTAATTTGCATCCCCCCATTGTAATTGAAGTCTTCCGTTACCAATTGCAGTGTTCTGAGGTGGTATTTGGAGCTTATATTTGGTGCTTTTGTTTTTGCCATATATTTTGCATTTTTGGTTTTTGAGGCTTTTTGGGTTAATTTCTTTTTGTGACTGTATGTAACCCAGTTCAGCTACTGATTGATTGATTGTGTGACTGCGGAAATGGATAAAAGCCCCCCATCCAAACAATGACTATCATCAGTGCAGGTAAGAAAAAAAAAATAATTTTAATTTTTATCATCTACAATACTGTTTTATTTATTTTATAGTACAGTACATTGATTATTGCATTCATTTCATGGATCAGTGGTCTCATTAGATAGTACAATTCATGTTAAATTGCTGTTTTAAGGGTTGTTTTTAAAAGTCTGGAACAGATTAATCCGTTTTGCATTACTTTCTATGGGAAAGCACGCCTTGGTTTTGGAATGGACTTCCAGAACGGATTAAGTTTGAGAACCAAGGTACCACTGTATACATTTTCTAAGGCTCAGTAGCTCTCGTTAATTGTGGGTTTCATTAGGCTGACTATTGCTTTCCAGGATGCAAGATGCAATCTGCTCTCGACTTCTAGAAACTATAGTGGGCAAAAATGTCAGTGATTACCATAAAAGAAAACCATAGTTTCAGGACTGTCCATTAAAAAAAGCTACAGGTAGTCTTGGAAATCCTGGTATTTTCTGACAGTATTCAATAGAGGTGTTGACAGTTCTGTAGTTTTCCTGTCATTTTGTCATCCTTGCTGCCCTAGAGACAGTTTGCTTTTTTAAAAAAACACACAATTCCTTTTGGTACAAAATGGATATTTTGTCTCTTTTGTGATACCTCCACAATTGCTAGTTCAAGGCATACCAGGTGCTGAAATATGTGGTTACCAAGAAGATTGTGTGCTAAAATGACCTGTTTGGAACAAAAAAGTTTGTACCACATCATAACAATTTAGAAGGGAGAACATTTTGAGAGAATATGACACATACTAATCCATTTGAGGTGTTCTTTTGATCTCTCGGCTGATAGGCATTCAGTTAATCTCCCCTTTTTCTATGTAAATCTGATTGTTTCTGGATGTATTTTTGATCCATTTTGGAATGAATGAATGAATATAAATTTCTAGAATGGAATGATTATTTGCATCTCATATATAAAGTATTAGTCATTTAAACAGATATCTCAACTCCTGCATTCAAACAATTGTTTTATTTAACATCTGTTAATTGGCACTACCTCCCTTGCAGCAAAATCCTATATCATTTGGGTTACCGTAAATGGGTCTTACTCCCAGTTAAATGTGTGATGTAGAATCACAGCCACAGTTTGGAATGAGACGCTGGAAGCAGCAAGGGAATACAGGACTGCAGTAATTATGTGACAATGTGGTGCTGCTATGACTGGATGATGGGGTACAGTTGCAGGCCTCCCTGAATGTCCTCACTCCATCAATGGCAGTCAGCTGCAGGGTCTTCCCGTGTGTGTGTGTGTGTGTGTTAACAAAGTGGGCACATTTAGGAAGAAACTTGCAGTCACTCTGGCCATCTTTGCTTCCCCAAGTGATGTGACTCTGTCCCACCTGAGATTCTGAGAAATGAAGATGGCCGACAGAACTATCTCAAGCTCTGCCATTTACCTATTCTGTTTGAAAATGCAAGACATAGCAGCCACAGCTGCACTGCCATGCCACCTGCTAAGGGGGAATAATAACTGGTATGTTGTGAGGAGAAAGAAGAAGAAGAAGAAGGAGTTCCCTGCTATCCCCCCCCCCCAAAAAAGTTTTTATACAGGCTCTTGGGTGTGCTGGAGCCTTACAGCCTTGAAGAAAGCAGCAGGACTTATTTCCTTCCTTCCTACAAACCACCTGTGGCAAGGAGAGAATTAGTTCTTTTATTCCCCCCCCCCAAAAAAAATAAATGTAAAAAGGGGCTTAGTCTTCTATCCATTACTTGTGGCAGGAATGAAGAAGCTGGGGTGGCCGTGGGTGGGGCAATGCAAGTGATCCAGGGGTGGGGCCTCCAGAAGGCATCTGACAGGAGTGAGCCAGCAATAAATCACACTGAGCAAGTTGAAGTTAACTCTTTCTTTTAAAAAAGCAAAAATAAGATTTGCATAGAAGTGTCAGTCCTAATGAGCACAGCAACTCATCTCCAGCAGGTCTTGCCCCCCCCCCCCCATGAAGCAGGTGCTGAGACTGAAGGTTCCCGCCTCCCCACAGCTGCCTAAGTCCCCTCCTCTCCAGGGCTTTTCTCAAGCAATCTGAGACTGTGCCTGTGTGAAGCTCACTTCTCCTCTGCTCTCTTCATGCCTCTCCTGGTACTGACGGAGGCAACGCCCAGAGGCTTGGTCTGCCATACTCTTGAAGCTTTCAAAATACAGCATGACCACTTCCTAGGGATGGAGGAGAAATTCACTTTTGCTTGGCACGAGAAGCTCCTTAACACACACTTCTCAAAGCAATGTGCAAAACACCGCTACCATCTGTATGTTAAAAGTATTTACACTAAAATGCAGGAAAATGTTCGTGAGGATTTTTTTTTAACTTGCTGCAGAAATGTGGAGAACTGAAGTTAAGATTTTTAAAAAATATGAGAAACATAGAGAAATCAAAATTGACAGTCATCCATCCCTAACAGTTGCCACTGCTTCATCATGAAGCTGTCATTAAAGAGAAATCTATGGTAGCTGGTTGAAAAGTTGGCAACCCTGTGTGAACTGCAACTGTAAACTTAGAATAGAAGGACTTTGTTTTTAAGTGCCTAAGGCTTTTAGAAAAGTAGTCAATGCATAAATAACATCACATCTGTGATCTTCACCCCGGTTGCCTTATCACATTTTTATGGAATTTGCAAGCACTGAAAGTGCCTTGTTTGAATGTCTGCTAGCTCTTCCCATAATCCACTGTAAAACATATCGGAGGCAGACATGGAAGACTTCATGAACTCGAGAAATATTTTCCTCTCCCCCTGCTCTGCTTTTTATTTATTTTTTATTATTTTCATTGAATTTTACATTGCAAATTTTAATTCAAACATTAAACATCAACATCAACGATTCCCTGAACCCTTTGACTTCCCTCCGCCTTTCCATGGTTACCACTGTCAATCTTTTTTTCCTCAATTGCTTCCCTTAATTTTCTCTATTTTTAAAAAAGAATCCATTTCTACCATAATTTTTTGTACTTTGCAAGCATTACTCAAATCCTGCCAAAGTTTTTAGTCGTTTACAGTGTTCTCTTAAGTACGTTGTAAATTTTTCCCATTTCTTCTCAAAGTTCTTCTCTTCCTGCTTTCTTATTTTCCTGGACCATTTCAGCGTAATCCATCATCTTCATCAACCATTTGTCTCTGGTCAGGACTCTGTCTTCTTTCCATCTCTGAGCCAGCAGTATCCGCACTGCTGTCATTGCATACATAAATAATCATTTCTGCTCCTTTGGTATCTCTGTAACTAAAATACCTAGTAAAAAAGCCTCTAGTTTTTTCAAAAACTTTTTTTTTTTTAAATCAACTCATTATAAATCATTTCCCGGAATGCTTTTGTTATCTTGCACGTCCACCACATGTGCTAGAACATGCCTTCCTTCTCCTTACATTTCCAACAATCATTTGAAGCAGTTCTGTACATCTTTGCTAATTTTACAGGTGCTAAATACCACCGACACATCATTTTCACATAGTTCTCCTTCAACGTATCATTCTGTGAATTTTAAGTCCTCCCTCCATAACTTTTCCCAAGATAAGAATCAGATATTTTGCCCAATATCTTGTGCCCATTGTATCATTCTGCTCTGCTTTTTAACATCTAGACTGATGTTAGGGAGCTTGAACCTTATATTATGACATATTATGACATTTTGGTTGGCCTAATGAGGGTATTAGCTCTTATATAGACTTGTAGCCAATATCTATATCTCTCTTATGTGGATGACCACATGCAAATCAGCCTTTTGCAGCTTCAACCGTGTAGAGAAGGGCATTTTGTTTAATGCAGTATGTCATCTCTGTGTGTATAAGCTTTAGAACTGTAGTCTGAAATGGTGAAGTTTAGGAAACATTCAATACGTACTATAGATAAACTTTCTCCTTCTTATCTAGCCTCTTTGTGCCCTTTAGGTCTCATGTTGAAGTAAGACTGGTGATGTAAGAAGGCATCATTTCCTGTTTCAGCCTGTATTCATCACATGTGACGCTGTTTCTGTTCCGCTGCAGTTCAACTTCCACCAAAAACCATGTTATTTATCTCGCTGTTTGCTGTGGCAAAATTACGCAACTTAATTACATAATTTGTATTATTTTTAATTTCTTCCACCCCAATCATTTCAGTGCAAAGAAAATGCAATACAAATGGAGAGGGTGGAGGGGAAAGGTGATCAAGGAAGTATCATTTGCGGGTAGAAAATCACAACAGCAGTGACTATTGATCATGTTCGCTGGATTGATTTCCGTTCTGGATATGGGACAAAAAAGGGGACATTGGCAATTTTCACTCCTGCTCCAATTTTCTTCAGGCTTCTCTGACATCCCTAAACAGGACTAAAAGCAGCCATGGTCCTCATCAACATTCCCTCCACAGTTTTCTTATCTACCCTTTCCCTCCCCTAGTGTATGGCTTGCCTCACAGTGGGCCCAGCTACATGGGAGCTTAAATATATATAACAGCTATGTACAGCACCTCCTGTCACATACCGGCAAATTCAGGTTGCACAATTAAAGCTGATTTGGATTTCTTGCACAATAAATCCACTTTCTCCAAAAGATTGGACTTTGGATTGGACGAGGAAATGCATTGAAAAGTGTGCCTTGAAGGAATGATTAATAGGAAGATGTGCAAATTAGGATAAATATAGGATGAATGCTCAGTTGTATAACCTCCCTACAAAAAAAGAATGAAGGCTCAATAAAGACTGGATATAATTTAAGCTCCATGTAAGCTTTGTTCAAACATTTTGCCTGGGGGAGCCCTTTGTAACTATATAGGATTTGTATGATCTTACACGTTCTATATTTCCTTTCTGTCACTGCCAAAGCTGTGGGTTATCGTAAATAAACAAATAACATTAAAACATGTACGTATAGCAGCCATTAATTATTCCTACAGCACTTCAGCTTGTAGCGTCTTTTGCTTCCCACAAACATGCATAGCAGTGCAATACTATTTTTATTTGAGGGACCTAGCATTGAAATGTACCCTGCATGCTGCTCGCTAAACAGGAACCTGAACCCAGTTCTGCCATGCTCAGGTTCAAGACTACAATCATTAAACCACCCAAAATATTATGAGGAGGAAAAGGGCTTCTGAGAACAGCCCAAAACTCTCCATAAACTCATAACATATATAGAAACTCCCCCCCCCCCAACTTGTTCTGCTTCATGTTTAAAAAACGGGATTAGACTTCCTTGCTTGAATTCCAAAGCAGTTCAAAAGGTCTTGATGAAGCTCAGCTTTAGGTTGCATAGAATTTGAATTATGGAACTATTTCAAAAGGCATTAAGGACAGAATATACAGAAGAACATTTCATTCTGAACGCGGAGAAAGGCTTCAGATGAGACAGGAAGATATTGCCCAAAAGAACATCTGTACTTTTGTCAGCCTCCACTTTATGGGGGGGAAAGGGGGGGGAGAGAAAGAACAACTCCACTAACTATCCTTTATTTAGCAGCTCAGCATTTTTTATCTTCCCTGCCGTGAGCCAGTGGTGACCCCTTGCAACTATAAGTAATTAAATCTCACAGATGCAATAAGGGCCTATGACATTCTCAAAAGGAGAATTAAAAATTAGAGCTCTGGCAATCTCACCTCAGAAAAAGAAGTTTTTGAAAGAATCAGTTTCCCCTTGACTTTTTAACTCTTAGTTCAGTTTTTGGCAGAGAGCCCGCCCCCCAAAAAAGAAGTTTCATAAAGGTATGAAAGGGGGTTTCTGTTGTTTTTTTTCATAGCCATCATCATGGCTGTCCTTAAATGTTGTTCATATATATTACATGTAACAGAAGCATGGGTTGGTAAGTAGAGACTTAATTTTAACAGACTGACCCCTACCCACTGTCTCCATCTTTCATAACACTAGAAATCAGAGACATGCAACAGTACTGAAAGTGGGAAGATTTAGAACAAGAGACAAAAGAAAGTACCGTATTTTTCCGTGTATAAGATGTCCCCATGTATAAGACAACCCCTATTTTTTTGAACCCAAAATTAAGAAATCAATATTCTTGATTTCTTGAGTTGTTAACCTTTTTTGGGGGGTGGAGATCACTGCCGCCAATTGCTCACCAACGCCAATCACCCGCCCCCCCCATTTGTCTTATTCACTATCTGTGCATAAGACAAACCCCCCCCCCCATTTCTGCTTAATATTATTTAGCAAAAACCATCATCTTATACATGGAAAAATATCGTACATTTTCAAACAGCACATAGTTAAATTATGGAATTTGTTCCCCCAAGGAGCAGTGATGGTCACTATCTTGGAGGGCTTCAAAAGAGAATTAGATTCAGGGAGGATAAAGTAGTCCATGGCAACTAACCCTGATGGTTAGGGTCTACATCCATTCTTGGTGGAAGTATCTTTCTGAATACCAGTGGCTGGGGACTGCAGGATTTGAGATGTTTCTGGTGCTCCATAGGAATCTGGGTGAACTTGCAGTCCCTTAGGTGCAAGCAGCCATGGCAAAGTCATACTGAATTACTGTGATCTGTGTGTACATACGCACAACACAAAAACATTCCACGTTCAGAAATAGGCAATATGATTAAAAAGGGGTTGAAAACTGCACTTACGTTCAAGTAGCTTTGATGATCTAATGACTTAGAATGGCTTGCTGAAAAGCCAGGCTTGTAAATTAATAAGGAAAAACATGTCGGCAGCAGTGCATGAGAAACAGACCTGAGCAGCACTCCAGCGTCATGTCAGGACAGGATAGAATTCAGTATCGTGATCTTTCAATTGTTCCACGTGCACAAGCAATCCCCTCTTTCCTTCATCCGTGTGCTGTTCTGGGGGGTTCTCGACACCCCCCCAAGCCAATTTTGGAAGCACGGGGCCAGGGGAGGAGATGGGCGAAAGCTCTATTGCATATGCAGGCTTGCAAATCATCTATCATCCTCCTTTGTGGTTACACACCCACACCCTTCGAAGAAGTGAGGGAGCTTACGAATGAGGCCAGGTCTTTCCCTGTTTTTCCATGCCAGAAATCTATAGTTGTGTTTGGGTCAGATACAGGCAGTACCAATAATGTTTTGTTTTGTTTCATTGCTTAGCCCAGTACATTTCTGCATTACTTCCACTGTGGGATCCTACGCTTTTCCTCAGCAGGTAACCAGATAGATGGATGGTAAATTCCCTAATCTTCTTGCTGGTAATATCTCTATTTGTTGCAAATAGAGAGTGTGTTTTATCTATTTTCTGTGTGCATCCTCCCAACTCTAGTTCCCACCTACAGGATACAAACTGTAAGCTGTTCTGAGCCTTGAGCCAATCAACTACTGTATCTCCATGTTTCTTCCCTGTCATGCACAGTATTAGAGGAAATAGCTTGCAAATACATGTATTTAAGGCAAAATCGTGTACAAAACAATTAGAAATGTGCATGAAAGTGCATGTGAATTTTCAAGTGTGTTGTTATTAAACTGTAAGATTTTGTTGAAATGAGGCAAGCTGAACTAAAGATTGGAAAAAATGAGAAAAAGGCAGAACCCAAACTTGATAGATTTTTCCATCCCTGATGCCATGTTCAATATTAGGAGGAATTATGATCCTCAGTCATCCAAATTCACTTATCAGGTTTGAGCATCTGAATCTACATTTCCGATTTTGGAATTTAGCAAAGTTTTACAGAATATAAGTGCTGCTGCTCATCTAATGGAAACCAGAAGTGCCAAGTCTTCAAGTAACTGTGATCACATGCATTTAGCAAACGGGGAGGGATCGATCCTCATATGTAGTTCTGTGTACCTGGTTTAAGTATGTGTTTGTGAAGCAACTTCAAGGAAAACCACAGACAATGTTTTCAGCCCTTTTGCCCATTGTTATGTACTGAAGTTCTCACCCTGGGCTAGCAGGGGGATACTGTAGATAGTTTTCACTCAGGTCCACATATGCAAATGAGGAATTGAAAGTGACATTCAGTGATTGGATAGTTACAGAAAATTGTTACTGTTGCTTTGTAGTTGAGCTCTATATTAGCAGGTTGGCTGAACCCTTCAGCCCAGTTCTGTTCTGGCCTGTGAATAAACAAGAGCTGTCTGAAGAATCGCTGTGTCGTCTGATATGTTCACCCACAACTTAACACCCATAGTTTCTGTGCAACAGGGAAGATATGAAGCTGAACAAAAGCATTTTTGGGTTATTAAAGTATTCTATTCAGAGCATACAAGGGTGAGTGGATGGTTAGTGAATCGAGTCACAAAGTACATTATAGTGGAGGTTTAAAATCACCTGTGTGGGTCCTTTTCCAAGGGCTTTGTCCTCCAATAATCATTTAAATATGAAGTATAATGAAACAAGGCACTTCTAATTGATATGGAATTTAATAGGAATTTTATGCTAGGATTCAATTGAAGGTTCATCCATAGTGGACAATGCAATTTGATAGGCATAAAATAGAATTAGAAGAAATTGCATTTGGAGCTGAGAATTAAAAATCCATGTTCTGTAATAGAAAACTAAATTAACTAATATTCACTTTTTCTTGATGGCAGAAACCTCTACCCCTGTGCTGTATTCCATTACATCACCAATCTGAACTTTCTGATTTGTTCTAAATTGGATAGTTTTAATTGGCCCGAACCTGCACACTTTTTGTCGGAAACAATTCAGCTGGAGCAAGAGCAGAAGCTCGCAGAAGAGAAAAAGAGATGAACAGACAAGTAAACTCCACAGTAGCAAATGTAATTTTAAATGATGCACTATATTGCAATAAATAGTACATTTTAACACATCAGTAACTGTGTGATTGGGTTTTTTT
The DNA here is from genome assembly GCF_964106645.2 of Podarcis pityusensis. Lineage (NCBI taxonomy): Eukaryota > Metazoa > Chordata > Lepidosauria > Squamata > Lacertidae > Podarcis > Podarcis pityusensis. The sequence continues at coordinate 92,069,974 of NC_138027.1, read as the reverse complement.
GCAGCAGTCTTTCCAATTAGTTTCCAGGCCCAAGTCAAAGTGCTGGTTTTGACCTATAAAGCCTTATATGTTCCGGGACCACAGTACCTCAAGAACTTCCTCTCCCCATATAAATTGACCCAGATCCTGTGATAATCATCTGAGGCCCTTCTTTGTGTGTAGAGGGCAGCAACATGAAAATAGGCCTTTTCTTCAGTAACTTCCCAGTTGTGCAATGCTCTCCCCAGGGAGACTCACAGGGCACCTTCATTACGTATCTTTAGGTGGCAGGCAAAAATGTTTCTCTATAACCAGGCCTTGGGGCAACTGAACATTTGATGGTCTTTTAAATGGCTTTTTTATTGGAGGGGGTGTTGGTTTGTTTTTGTTCCTGTTTTATTATGTGTTTTGTATTTTTATGTTGTGAATTGCCCTGTGATCTTCAGGATAATATATAAATTTAATTAATAACAGGCAAATTCTGATTAAATAGGGCTAATGCCCTTTCATCAAACCTTTGAGGGCGGAATAGGTTGCACCTTTTTGCCTGCACAGTTGTCAGGATTTACTTGGACTTATAACAAAGCTGGTGATTGGATGTTGCAGGGCAAGAAGACAGACAATATGGTTTCCTGTTCTAGCTGAGCCTTTCTTTGAGCAATGCAGTCTTCCTGAGTTTTGGCATGTCCCCATATCCTTTTAATGTCCTCTGGTGCCCCCCCCCCCGGCCTGCTCTTTGATCCAGCCTCCTGCTTAGTCCTTACTGTTTGGTTTTAACTATGGTGTTTGTCCTTCAACTTGATGACACAACTCATAGTTTCTGGTTCCTACATCTAGCTCATCTTTGAACACTGCTTATAGCACAATACTGATTACAGTGTAATTGGTCAATCTTCACCAGCAGTTACCCGTGCAAAAGTGAGTGCCTAGACAAAGATCAGTAAATGTGAGACCTACCATAGAAGAGGAAAACACAGGGTAATCCAAAGTCCACTATTCCTTCACTTTCAGCTGCTTGCCTGGGGCCCTGAAACACTTGTCTGCACACAAGAATTGAGGAGTGTGTGTAGGGTTGAGCTTAGCTTACATCGTGAGTGTGGCTGAGTTTTTCTTTATTTCCAGTGAACCATTCTCCAACACTCTGCAGTCTCCTGAACTTTCCATGGACCGAGTTACATCACAAGATCTTCTTCTAAGCTTTCTTTGAAACCTAGGATGCTGGGCTGGCTAAGACTGGTATTGCTTTAAACCAGTGCTTTAAACCAGAGCCAGTGTGGTGTAGTGGTTAAGAGTGGTAGACTCGTAATCTGGGGAACCGGGTTCGCATCTCTGCTCCTCCACATGCAGCTGCTGGGTGACCTTGGGCTAGTCACACTTCTTTGAAGTCTCTCAGCCTCACTCACCTCACAGAGTGTTTGTTGTGGGGGAGGAAGGGAAAGGAGAATGTTAGCCGCTTTGAGACTCCTTCGGGTAGCGATAAAGTGGGATATCAAATCCAAACTCTTCTTCTCTTCTTCTTCTTCTGTTTTTTAAAAATAACAATGAACAGTTTTCAAGCACACATAGTATGTAGACTTCTTGGCTTCCCATGCTATGAGGAAAGCCCAGCAGAGAATGTGGACCACAAGAGAAAGGGCGCGGGGGGGGGGGGGAGATGCTCACAAAACCTCAGTAGAAAGGGAAGCATAAGAAAAACTCTGCACTCCATCCATTATAATTTCACTGATACTTTTCTCTTCCTTTTGATACTTTTTTGAATTTTGAGGTTATTTCTTTGTCATCATTAATTTGATAAGAATGGCTTAGCAGAGAGGATAAATATTTGGTACGTCTTGTCTAATTCAGATACAGAAAAGGTCATAAGCAGCAGCACTGAGCCAGTCCACCTAAGTCTTAAACCAGCTACTGCTTGGTGCCAACATTCAAAGGCCTTCTTCAAAGAATTGCCCCACTGCTTTGAACTTGGACCATCTAACCAAAGATGCTAAGACTGTTTTGGAGTTGCAGATTGGCTTCAGACAGCAGTTGTAATTGCCCTTCCAAATGTCTATGAAAAAATACCACAGGTAGACAATATGACTTATATTAATGAAAGTTTCCTGCTTTTATATAGCTTGAGGTAAAAGATACAGTTGCTGCTTATTGGATGCCACCCGTCTCTCAGATGACAGCGAGTCGATGAATTATATTAGCAAATATCGTTCTAGGTACCTTTAAAATACCAGGGACGCCGGTAGCACTGTGGTCTAAACCACAGAGCCTAGGGCATGCCGATCAGAAGATCGGTGGTTCGAGTCCCCGTGATGGGGTGAGCTCCCGTTGCTCGGTCCCTGCTCCTGCCAACCTAGCAGTCCGAAAGCACGTCAAAGTACAAGTAGATAAATAGGTACCGCTCTGGCGGGAAGGTAAACGCTGTTTCCTTGCGCTGCTCTGGTTCGCCAGAAGTGGCTTAGTCATGTTGGCCACATGACCCAGAAGCTGTATACCGGCTCCCTTGGCCAGTAAAGCGAGATGAGTGCCACAACCCCAGAGTCGTCTGCAACTGGACCTAACGGTCAGGGGTCCCTTTACCTTTACCTTTAAAACAAATAAAGGAAAAAGAAGTCTCAGACAAGTGTTTCTTCAAGCATCGGTAGATGTGTTGTTTCATTTGAATTGTTATTGTTAAATTGTGTTAAATGCAGGAAACTTTTCAAAAATATTTCCCTTTTCAATGATATGAAACAGCATTGGTAAGGGAACGGGCAGCAATTTAGCTGGGAAGCACAAAATTCATACACTGGAACAAAACAGACAAGAATAGTTACAAAATACGATGGAGCGACTGCTAAGTAAGTTTTTTATGTCAGCATGGTTTGCTTTCAAGCAGATGAATGCTTTTGAATATCTCCCAATATTTAATCTACCTTATGAACAAAGATCTGAGAGTTTGAAAGTGAAGAAGGATTTCCACCTAAGAAGGACTTCATTTTTCATGTGTGATCTTTGTACCTTACAACATGTAAGTATACATGTTGACGTTGATATACTTACATGTATACAACATGTATACTTACATGTTGTATACTTACAACATGTAAGTATACATGTTGACGTTGATATGAAGACTATAAAAGTAAACAGAAAATGTATTGATCTGCCAGTTTTCTTGTGTTTGAGGTTGTACAGCCCTCTTTCATGTGAATATTTGATGCCAAAGGAAAAACAAGTCCAATAAGTACATTTGCCTTAGGCTGAATCTCCACATGAAGAAGGTTAGGAGGAAATAAGTTCTGAGATGATAAAATGGATTGTATTATTTCTTTCATTTCATTTTTGAATTGTTCTTTAACCTAAGAGTTCCCAGGAAGGTATACAAATTATGTGCTGATAAAATACCACAGGGCACTATACATCATTATAGTAGAGGCTGATCTCTTGGGTTATCCTCCCTGTCTTCTTGTTGCATTCACCTCCCTGCCTTCTTATTCCTTCCTTCCTGCCTTCTTGTTGGCCCAGGGTGTCACTACAGACACAGCTATACAGCTGCAAATAGAACGTTTCAAATGTGTTGTAAAGTGCAATATACAAATGTGACACTAGATGGCGACAGTGAGCTATGCAAAATTCAATGTATTTCTCAAAACGTTTTTTTTAAAAAGCATTTTTCACAGTGGTTGTTTGTTTTTTGTATATGTGCGTAGATTTCCAACTAGCTATCAGCTTCTTCCTCCTCCACCTCAGTGTTGCTTTTGTAAACTCAACAAGGAGATGGATGGGGACAAAATTAGAATTGACTCTGCCTACCACTGACTGTGACTCCACCTCCTGTTGACCCTACTTTCCTACGATTCCCAGTGGGCTCCAGACAACACTCCATGGTCCAATTAATCTCAGATCCTGGCATTATCACACTGCACGTGCCCTCACCAGTTCCAGGTTAGCCAATGAATGGTCTGATAGCAAGCAGTTCCACCCTCATTGGCACTACAGTTCCTGTCTGTGCTCTTTTAACGTAGCACATGGGATGCCTTTCATCTTTGTCCATGGCCTTTGTACCCTGCTGCTTCCAAGTCATGCTTCAGTTTCACAGAAATGCACCCCGGTTTTCAAAAATCATTCATGGGGGATGCATCTGCAGCTAAATATATTGGTTTATTAATCTGACTGAGAAAATCAGGCTAGGGCTTAATGCTGCTCAAGTATTAATTGTCTGCATTATCTATGAATTGTCGGATATAAAAGAGGGATATTCTCTATGTCCAAGTGGTTCTGCTGCTATTCTTGCATGACTATCATTACTCGAAATTGGCCATTTACAAGTAGTGTTGAGCAATCGTGATGCATTTGTAACTTCAAATGTGTTCTTCTAAGTATATGATTGGGAATTGCGCCTGGAAAATTATTGGCCCAGAAAATTGGAGGGCACCGTTATAATTTCCAGTGAATGATGATTTGTGGAAATAAACAACAGAAAGGATGAATATGCATGAACGCCACAGAATGTGCCTAATTAGCAAGAGATGACATTTTGTATAATTACCACTGTACTCCAAATATCACCAAAACATCAGGATATCTCAATTAAAACAATTGCCTAATTTTCATTTATTTAGAAAGACGCAAGGGTATGACTGTATTGCAAGCTTGCATTTCAGTCTTGCTTCAAGCAGCTTTGCCCGATGAATGCTTAGCATATCTTCCAACAAGAAGTACAGACAGTAATCAAGCTATTAAAGGGCACATCCAGATATAAATTACCTGAATAGCCTGCAGTGAAAATGCACTTACCGTGTATTCTTCAGACACCATTGTGCTAGCCCAGGGCATTTTGCAGAATCCATACACTGCTCTTCCCCTCTTGGAGCTATTAGTTTTATTCTACTACCCAGGGCCCAGTCCCTGCCTTCATTTCCTCCCACCCTCCAGTGGCTAGATGTTTTGTCTTTCTGCATAACATCCATGGTACGGGCATCTAGGAACTGACAAATCTTCTAACTTTGGTGTCTCTCTGTTTCTGTCCTTTTCCCAATATTTGGTTCTGTTCTCCACATTGCAGTTTGCAGTAAAAAAAAAAAAAGGTTCTCATGATAATTCATCTGTATTTTAGTGTGCATTTCTTTAGAAGCTCAAAGTTTTGGAGGCATTTGGAGTATACAGGTAAAGGTAAAGGTACCCCTGACCGTTAGGTCCAGTTGTGGACAACTCTGGGGTTGCGACGCTCATCTCGCTCTATAGGCCAAGGGAGCCAGTGTTTGTCCAGAGGCAGCTTCTGGGACATGTGGCCAGCATGACTAAGCCGCTTCTGGTGAACCAGAGCAACTCACGGAAACGCTGTTTACCTTCCCACCGGAGTGGTACCTATTTATCTACTTGCACTTTGACGTGCTTTCGAACTGGAGGCAGCAGCTGGGACTGAACAACGGGAGCTCACCCCATTGCGGGGATTCGAACTGCCGACCTTCTAATCAGCAAGCCCTAGGCTCTGTGGTTTATGTAATTAGACATAATTATATATTTTCTAATTTAGACTTTGAAAATGGTGTATCTGCTGGAAGTCCAGGATAGGGTTACAGAATAAAGGCACTGTATACCTCGCTCTTTCCTTGGGTGGAATGAGCAACTTTCCTGATGGGGCAGGGCTGAAGTACAAAGCATGAACCAGAACATAGCTATCCCATGAAATCTTCTGTCATATTTGGGTGAGGAAACGTATGACAAAATTCAGAGAAGTGTGGATAGCTGTGTTCAGGGATAGCTGTGTTCTGGTTTGCACATTTTTTCAGGAAGTGCAATTGAGGCAGTTTTACATTAAAATGTAAACCAAACCAAATTTATCCCCTGTGGACCACTGCTGCATCTACATAGCACTAATTTCACCCCTTCCCCTACTAGTCAGCAGTGGCGCTGTGATCTAAACCACTGAGCCTCTTGGGCTTGCCAATTGGAAGGTCTGCGGTTTGAATCCTTGTGATGGAATGAGCTCCCATTGCTCTGTCCCAGCTCCTGCCAACCTAGCGGTTTGAACGCACACCTGTGCAAGTAGATAAATAGGTACACCCTTGTGCAAATTAATTGAAACAAAGCATGTTTTCTATGCCACATCGATCAGTCTGTCAAGCACCCACAAAAGAAGATGTTTTGGGGATGCTTCAGTTATGGTGTCGGAAGCCTGCAGCCAGTAGAAGGAATTATGCGCTCGCCATAGTATAATGAGTTTCTACGAAAGAGAGTTATTCCAGAGCTGGAAAAGATCGTCCTGGGATATTGCAGCAGGACCTAGCCCCCTTTCAGACATTGAAAGTGGTGAAGAAATTCATGACAGAGCAGCAAATACAGGTACTTAATTGGCCAGGAAATTCCCTGGACGTAAATCCCATTGAGAATTTGTGGGCTATATGCAAAAGTCGCCTCCGTACTAGAGACTGTAAGACTATGGAGAAGCTCATTCAGGCGCTGATTGAAGTGTGGTACAGGGATCCAAAATCAACAGTGACTGTTCAAAACTAGTAGACTCCATGCCAAACTGTGTTCAAATGCCGCTTAAAAATAGTGGCAGTCATATCCATTACTAATGAACATATATGTGAGTTTTGTACATGGACATGTGAGTTTTGTACAATAAACTGTTGAATATTGCAGAGCATATGCAGACTGTCCAGAAGCAGTCAGTTGCAAGCTGGCAGGATGAAGCAACAAGACGCTGCTACTAGTAACTTGGTTGCTTATAGGTTTATTATTTACAACAGACTCACAAATTACTATATACAAGATACAGACACGGCTCTTAACTCTCTCTTAACAAACTCCAACTAATTCTCAGAACAACACTGACCAACCAACCAACCACAGGAAAGTCATGAGTCATCATGCCTATTTGGGTGACCTCGACCAATAGCAGAATTGTATTCAAGGTCCCAGATCTCTAGGCAGAATAACTCCCTCTGCTCAGTCTTCTTGGCCTTTGGCCAACTCCTTAATTGCTTCTGTGGGAAGCTGCATTAGATAGCACGTAGTCAAAAATCCCAACATAAGCTACTGTACTAAATTCATTGTTTCAATTAATTTGCACAAGGGTGTACCACTGTAGTGGGAAGGTAAATGACATTTCCGTGCACTCTGGTTTCCATCACGGTGTCCTGTTGCACCAGAAGCGGTTGAGTCATGCTGGCCACATGACCTGGAAAACTTTCTGTGGACAAATGCCGGCTCCCTTGGCCTGAAAGTGAGATGAGCGCCAGAAACCTATAGCCGCCTTTGACTGGACTTAACCTTCCAGGGGTCCTTTATCTTTACGTTTACCTGTCTCAGCTGTGCCCCACCAGAAAAAAATCCTGAGGACAGAGCAAGGTTTATAGCTTCTTTCTTTTCTAGCACTGTTATACTCTCTAGAATAATGATACACGCTTTCAGATTCTTTTCATGTAGTTGGGCTTCCAACGTATATACCATTTTCTAAACCTAAACCTCAAATGAGACAAATTCATCATGCTAGAAAATAACAGTGTGGAAGAAGCATTTGCAACAAGCTGATTTTTGCTGAAAGCCATGCCGTGTAAAAGGTGCTTAATATTTTACTTCATAGTGTTCAGCTTTATAGCCTGCGCTTCCCATGTCTCCTTTTTAACAATTCAAAATGTTTATCATTGCATTCATCTCCTTTAATATCTGGCATACAAATTAAGCATGAAAGGGATACGTACGTGCCTATGGCGATGTAGGTTTATCTTGGCACGACTGATGGCATATAAATAAATAACAATCCTTTATAGTAGAGATTGGTGTGACTAAGTGCAGCAATTACTCATTTGTATGCCGTGGACAGACACAGGTCTACACACGCTAAGAAAGAAGAAAAAACATCTGACACTTGGGTAAGAATGACTAAAGGGTTTGTCCCTCAACTATGATCTCCTGGAACAACTCCTGGCTGACCTCTGACCCTCGTTGACAAGCCAGGTTGGTGGTAGAGCATTCAAAGGTCCCAAATGCAATCCCCGACATTCCTCTTGAAGTTGTTGTTGTTGTTGTTTAGTCGTTTAGTCGTGTCCGACTCTTCGTGACCCCATGGACCAGAGCACGCCAGGCACTCCTGTCTTCCACTGCCTCACGCAGATTGGTCAGACTCATGTTTGTAGCTTCGAGAACACTGTCCAACCATCTCGTCCTCTGTCGTCCCCTTCTCCTTGTGCCCTCCAACTTTCCCAACATCAGGGTCTTTTCCAGGGAGTCTTCTCTTCTCATGAGGTGGCCAAAGGATTGGAGCCTCAGCTTCACAATCTGTCCTTCCAGTGAGCACTCAGGGCTGATTTCCTTAAGAATGGATAGGTTTGATCTTCTTGCAGTCCATGGGACTCTCAAGAGTCTCCTCCAGCACCAGAATTCAAAAGCATCAATTCTCCGGCGATCAGCCTTCTTTATGGTCCAGCTCTCACTCTTGAAGTAAGAGTAGTGAAAATGAAGCTAAGAAGCTCAAATCATATATATGGCTGACACCATTCTTTGGAAACTAAACCAATGTCCAGACTTTAACATTCAAAAACTTTACTTGCAGAAACTGATTGATAAATTGAAACATCATATTTACAGTCACATGCTTCTCCAAGCATGGGCTAGTCTCTTCTTCTAACTTCCAAACAACTGTATTTTCCTCTCTTTCCGGAGCTCAGCACTCAGCCTTCTCTATTTCAGTTAGACCATGCCTTGAAATTCTTATGAGAAGTTTCCACTTTCACCTTCTCCTGCAGCTTTGCTTTCTTCCTTTCAAGCAGAGGAGCACTCCAACACTCTATTCGACTTAACAGTGTTCACAGTGGATTCTCAAACACTGTCATCCCGCTTCACATAAAATGGAGTCCCTCCTTCACTAGATGCCTCCCTTGAGACCGACATTAGCCAGTCCCATGAGAAGTACTAGGGAACTCTCTAGAATTCAGTTACCAACCAATCAAATTTAAATACATAGTAATGCATACAAGCATTTGCAATTTCAGTGAATTGAATTACTATACTTACAAATTCTCAGGTATTTTGCCCATTGTGTTTTTGCACACTTGTCAGAAAGTTTACCTCAAATGGTTACGTTTGAGTTGCTGAGTGCCTTCATCTGTACAAACAACAGACATACACAGCCACTACAATTTTGGATGCAACTGTTCCTATTCTCAGAAACAGCAGTGGCTTTCTTGAACGTGCATTGCATCTTACAGCTACTTGAGCTGTTCTCATCTTTAACATGATTTCCTCCCTTATCAAGTGCCACAGCGTGTCATGCAACTGGTCCAAGATATTTTACAGTTTCAGATATACAAATCTTGGAAAGGATTAGATTGAAATGTGGTGATAGAGGGCATTACCCCAGCCTCTTTATTACAAGAGTATTATCATTGAAATTGGCCTGGAACTAGTGTTGGCTTAAATAAAAATACGGTACCACAATACATCTATTCCACTGGAAAGCCTTTAAAATGCTGCTAAGAGAAGGAAGGAGAGTTTAATGTTTTGTCACACAAGGAATATACCTCTTTCCCTACAGCCCATACCTTCAGAAAGCTCACTGCAGTCTGTTCATTTTCTGACATCTCATTAGAAGTTGCATTTCTGCTAAATATACCCAGGTCTCAAATTGGCAATGTAATGAAGCTGAAAACTCTGAGCATTTCCATCTTTTATTTCGAGAGATCTGCAGCTATGGCAATCAAGCCACATTTCATGCTTTCAGAGACCTTAGATGTTGATGTTTTCCCACTACCAAAGCGACTGGCTGGTTTTATCTTGGAAAATAGGTATTTTAACACCATTTTGTTAATGATTCATGCTTTACAACATGACTGTAGTGGGAATTTTGCAGATATAAATAAATGAGATACAGAGAAAGTAAGACTGAGCCGGTATGCATTTCTTCGAACTAAATTGTCCTGTAAAATATGAAAGCAGCTACAGTTACTTTGTTAGGTTAATGGGTGGTTCTTTCCATTCTGGAAGGCTTTGAACTGGAGCTTGGAGCTCTAAGGGAGCTATTGTTTCAGCAGTGAAGCAGGTGAATCTGAGCATTCATAAAACTGCTGGAGGTTCCTCCCCTTCCAGGCTTTCAACCAGGTCTTACCAAGTAGCCTCATTTGCATCTAACTGGTGGCACTGGAGCTCCTACCTGCTCCTGTGGGAGTCCAGAGCTGGCCAAGAATCCAGGCAACTTGTATGGAAATCTCTAGCCCTGTTCCAGGGATGTGATAGATCCTCAGGGTTGCTGGGTAGCCTAGAGATCATCTGGTCATCCTACTGACACTCCTATTTCAAGGAGACCCCAAGTTGCAAGTCTGGGCAGGGCTGAAACCTGACAGGTTCACATATCACAAGAACTTGTGTCACCTGATTTCCCATCATTTAATTACCAAGTCATGATTTTGACATATTCTCAGAACTTGCATTTAAATATGTAATCTGACTCCAGCGAAAAATCCAGTGGCATTGGGTGATGTAACTGCTGCCATTGGTGTTATATCTGTGGTGGCTCTTGTGAGTTTTCAATTGATGCTGTTGTTCTTATGCAATAAATATCTATATAATGGGCAATAGTGTTCGGAGAAAGCAAACCAATGGTCTGTAAAGTTGCATAGTCAGGTCTAAGGCAGGATAATGGAAAGAAAGAAAAATGGGAGAACATGGGAGCAGAGGTTATGGTCATGATCCACAGAAATGTTTGAGTAGCAGTAAGAACTTGGATTTTTACATGCAAAAAGAATTCTATGCTTTCAAACTCACAGGAAAACAGGGAGGTGCCTTATACGAAGTCAGACCAATTGACCATCTATCTCAGTAATGCTGACACTGTCTGACAACAGCTCTCCACCATTTTAGCTCATCTTAGATTCAAACATGAGCACTCTGTGCATTATAATGCCCTATGTTGGTAGTAATATGTGAGGGGGAAGTGGTGATGGACGTGCCAAGCTTTATTGCTCTCCTGAATTCATGAAGGTTCCTTGTGGAACTTAGATCCCTGGAAGGTCATGCTTTCCTTTGGCGATGAGGCCTAAATTTAGATAGAGCACAAAGTCTATGAAAGAAAAAATGGAAAATAGAATAAAAATGGGAATTTATCATCTTCTCTATGAGCTTGACCCAAGACTAATGCATGTAGTCATATATAACTGACATTCAAAGTGTGGTCCCATCTCCTTGGCCCCTGAGGTCAGCAAAGGTTCAAGGCAAGATCCAAGGGTCATGTGAAATGCTTTGTTCTTTAGAGATGAAATTGTCCCCCAGGGCTATTCAGGGGCAAATGTACACAATGGTAACCATTGTGTGGAGAACAGAGATGAGTACATTTACCCCTCAGATCATGTACCAGATCAAACATTATACAGTTTTGAAGTTCAAGAAGTGTTGGCCTAATAGGATAATGAATTCTGTAAGAACTCTGAGCTCAAAACCCTCCCGATCATAAACGTTGCTACTTGAGAAGTGCAGAATCTGACCAGGTAGCCGGTCGGAAAGGTCAAAGATCAGAAGGTGGGAAAGTTCTTAGAAACAGAAGAGTCTTTTGCTCACAATAACTAAACTTAAATGAAGTTGTGAAGGTGCCTTTTCTATAATGTTAAACTTAATGCTCTGGCTGAAATCTTGTTCCCATTGAAACCAATGACAAATTATCTGTTGAATGTTTTGAGGTATGTGTTCCTTGACTCATCTACCACTAACTCATAGCAACTACACACGGTGACTTCTTTAATAAGGTCCAAAATGAGACCTTGAATTTATTTACTATAGCAGTGTTAATCACTCTTCTTTCCTGTTTTCCAGGAAAGTCATAGTGTCTGAATACAACTTCTTTTTCATCTGAATTTCTGAATTCAGGAAAAGATGGGAAACCAATGCATGTGCAATGTTTCAATGAGAGAAAATAATTGGGTTTTGGCTAGAATAAAGGAAAATGTCTGGGAATTCTTTCCACTCTGCACAATTTGCATCAAGATGTCCCTTTAAGAATATTCTGTGTGAGCCAAATACAAAGAGTGGCATCTAACATTGTCCTCTCCCAGTTGTTCCCATATGTGGAAGCATTTCAGCTTGTCCAACAGAATGATTCACCTTCTCCTTTCCCTGTGTGCTGTTCTGGGGGGGGGGGTACTGACCCCCCTGAACAAATTTTGAGGGGTAGAGGGGAGAAGGAGGTGAATCGCCATTGCAGAAGTGAGACCTTGTGTTGGGATGATGGGCTGGTTAGGTGAATCTTACCCAAATGAATGTAAAATTTTGTTCAGCACACTGTTACTGCTGCAATAAGATGCATCAGATGGACTGCAAAAGTTTGGGGTTGTAAAGGATCTATCTGAAAGATAATTCTGCAATATTATGTAATCTCCTAACACTTGAAGCCCAACAAGAAACTCCTTTCCAGATGTTACTTTTTGTAGTTCACAAGGTTTAGAACAGCAACAATGTAGGAGCTCAGCTATGAAGCTGTATTGGATGACAACATCTTTCAGGCTGGCAAACCCAATGGAGCCAAACAGTAGGGAGGCCTTTCAGATACGTTAAGTAGGTCCAGAGGGAATTAGAAACTTCATGCACTGCAGTAAGGTATTAGAGATTTCATCTGGTCAACATTTTAAGTGAACTGTCGTGATCTACATTTCCTATTCTGAGACAGGTCAGAATGGAGTTATCCTTCAGCTTTCGTACTTCTTGGAATGATTCCAGCTCAAAAACATGTATACAAAATATTTACTGAAGGGCATATTTCAGGGTGAAGTGTTTTCCAAAGTATGTATTTGGGTGGTGGTGGGGAGATGTATGAAAAGTAATCTGAATTTTTATACTTTTTTTTTTTTTAAGTATAGGTTTCTGCAGAAATGTAATGGAACAGACTTGGAATGCAGTTTTGAGGGGGAAAGTGGTACAAAATTTGAAGGATAGCTGTGTTTTGGAATGTGTATCAGTTCAAGAAGTCCAAGTTAGGTCATTTCTCATTAAAATACAAATAAAATCAACTTTCACATCCGCCCTTACTTCCTCTGCACATTTCTTTTTGCCAGATAACTGGGGAACCAGCTGGCACTTCTCGGAGTCAGATTTGGCTTTGGGGACTCATGCTTTCTGATCCTCTTATTGAGGTGTCATAACAACATAGTACATGCAGTGAGCAGGAGATATGAAAAGTGTAAGGACTTTGCATTTTGATCTATTTCATAGGGTGCCATAGTACACATACACTTGCTCTCATAAGCTCATTATTTTAGCATTCAAGTCTAATACATATGCCAATGCCTTATCAGAGTCTCTGAATGTCAATTGACTATTTACTTTCCCCCCGTTTTACATTTCCAGCACATGTACGGAAAATTACAGTGGGTTCATTTCCATCAAATGAAAGTTACTTTTTTGACTTAAATATCATTTAACACATTACAGTTTAAAGCAAGGGAAGTAAAAGGAACCCAGAAGGGCATTTGATATGCTATGTGGTCTTGAGCATAAGAGGATTAGAGCCTATTTGATATTAGTACATAAATTACACGCAGGAGGAGACCTCAGTCACTGGAATTTTCCATAAAATAAAATAAGGATGGCTCTTTTTAAAAGCAAATGTGATTGAACTTTCTGTCATGCAAAATTCAGCTGGCTGAGATTATTTTAACAGTTCCAGTGATCATGGCATTATTTTTTTTAAAAGCAAAAGGGATCACAACACAAAAATCCATTGATATACCCAGCGACTATTTTTTCCAGCAGTACTGAGAAGTGTCACAGCCCACTCCTGTATGAGGGCAGTGTCTCATTAGCTGCAATTGCAAACTTATGGGTCCTCAAAGGCACACACTGAGAAGCCCTCTATGACTGTAGTAATCTCTGCAACGTTTTGCAAAGCAAGCCAGTCCCCCAGCCTGCCACGTGTGAGGGGTTTGGATGGACAGGTGAGTGATTCTGAGTCAGGCTTCAGGGAATCCTATCCCTCTCATGGTGGGATGCCAAGAAGCAGATAAACAAGAAGAGTTCTTACCAAGTAAAAAGGTAAAAGGACCCCTGACCATTAGGTCCAGTCATGACTGACTCTGGGGTTGCGGTGCTCATCTCGCTTTATTGGCCGAGAGAGCCGGCGTACAGCTTCCGGGTCATGTGGTCAGTGTGACTAAGCCACTTCTGGCGAACCAGAGCAGCACACGGAAACACTGTTTACCTTCCCGCTGGAGCGGTACCTATTTATCTATTTGCACTTTGACGTGCTTTCAAACTGCTAGGTTGGCAGGAGCAGGGACCGAGCAATGGGAGCTCACCCCATCGCAGGGATTCGAATCACCGACCTTCTGATCAGCAAGTCCTAGGTTTAACCCACAGCACCACCTGCGTCCCTCTTACCAAGTAGTTTATTCAATATTCACAGAGATGAAGGAATGTGGTCTCTCTTAAATAATGGTGTTGCTCCAAGTAAAGTCCCACCTCCTCAGTCCCTCCTATTCTACGTCAACCCTGCGCCGGCGGATCTGTGCTTTCTGCCTCTGAGCTCTCTGTTCTACTACTCTCAAGGCACGCCTGGTTCTTGGAGGGGGGGTCAGTGTGGGATGTAAGCCACTGGTGCAGTCAAATGCAACATTCCTTATTTCCCTAGAGTGGGCAAATGCAGGGGGACATCCAGTCAGTGTAACTTCCTGTTCCACTGGTCTGGAGCTTCTTCCCCCTGCATGTGATCTGGGAGATGGGCATGGCTCTGGCTGACTCTATAAAAGAGCCGAGCCATTTTCTCAGTCTGTTTTGTCTTTCTCTTGTTGTTCTCTTGCTGTCATGCTGCTCTCTTGCAGCCATTTTGTTACCTTAACATAATTTTGCTGTCTGCTGGCTGTCAGCCAGCAGCACATGAGTTCAGACTCCTTATGAGATGAAGTCACAGTTTCTTTCTGTAACTACCAAGTAAAGCCTACCTTTCAGGGGTCAAATCGTGAACTGAAATATGTGAACTTTTTGTTACTTTACTCAGAAAGACTCTTGTGTTTTTATTCTTTTAAGAGGGATTAAAGGGGACACCAGGAAATAATCTTAACTAAGAGATTCAAACGAATCTGCAAACTAGCTTCCAGCTAGATTGAGGGGAATCTGCTCTGCTACATCACTTAATAACGTGAGTGAAGGAAGAATAATATTTATTCAATATATCATTTCCTAGGCAGCCCTGTTTAGGGCAGCCCTGTTTAGGGAAGCTTTTAATGTTTGATGCATTACTGTATTTAATATTTTGTTGGAAGCCGCCCAGAGTGGCTGGGGAGGCCAGGCCAGATGGGCAGAGTATAAATTATTATTATTATTATTATTATTATTATTATTATACATTATCGCAGTCAGGAATGCTTTCCAAAGGCAATGAGTCTGTCAGCTGTGTCTCCCCTAGTGCTTCTTCTTCCTGCTCCTCTCCCAATATTTCCCAGCTTCTCCCCTCTGCAGCATCTAAACTATGACCATCTGCAAACCACTGTTCTTAATCTATACTGTCCTCCCCTTCTCAGGAAGGTGCAGGAAGAGTGGGAGCGGTCCCCACCATTCCTCCTCAGTCCAGTCCCCGAAACTCTGACAGCCTCCACCAGTGTGGAAAGGTAGATGTACGAACCCCCTCCTGACACTGGCATCACTGTGCTTACCTGGACGGGGATGGGACAGCATGGTGGTGAATTTGTCACTGCACAAATGCACCGGAAGAGCCAATCTGCGTGTCTTGATGATATGTCCAAGCAGCCCCAACCTCAGCCCCATCTTTTCCCTATCTCATCCAGGTAAGCTGAGTTAATAATAATAATATTTATTGTGGTCCAACGACCCATAACATGGCTTCAGAATAAAATACAGATTCCTACAGACTACACCCCAGGGAAGGGAGACCAAAGCGTTATTTGTTTAGTCATGGGCATGTTGATCTTTGATTCGTATGACTACTGAAAGAAACTTTGCCACGACCACTGTGATATCATTGGACTTGTCGTCCAGAAGATATTTGACATAGTAGGCTTCAGATTGACCCAGCCGATTTGTCAATAGTCGTTTAATCAATAGTTCCCGAGCTTGATCATATTGTCCGCAATGCAATAAAACATGCCTCATGCAGTCGACATCAAGAGATCCTACTTTTGATAAGAGATACCCTTCAATCTGCCGTTTAACACTTCTGATGGGAATACATTTAACCTGGTTTTGGTGAAAAGACGCCGATATGTTGGTGCAGACCAATTTCTAAGATATGCAGGTGTCTGAAACTCAAACCCATAGTGAATTCCTACTGCAAATGGGCCACAGATGACATGAGATTGAGATCGGAGATCACTATGTGATATGTCCCAGAGCCTTTGCCTCAGAGATTCAAGGGCGGTATCATAGCCCAGATGGTACAGGAGAGAAGATGGCATACCAATCGAAGTCGCTTTTCTAACCATAATTTTCATCCATGAGCGGTAAACTGAATTGATGCTGGTGTTGGGAGGGTGCTTCCGCCCACCACACTGGATGCTACAGGCAGTACGTCTGCTGCCTCCTGGGAGTCCTGTGTGGTTTGTCTCCTCCTATGTTCTACTTGTATGTTTGCAAATCAGGAGGTGGGATTCATTCTGGCAGTTGCATCCCCTCCTTGACAGCATTCTGGGGGACCACCCAAAGACTTCCGGGTTGGCGCCATCGCCGAATGGCGGACTCCCTCCGAGCTCCGGAGGGAGTCGGCTCGGCAGGGGCTGGGTCCTACCGCGCCGGCGACGCGGGGACCCTTAAAAACCACGGGCACGGGGCCCGTGGACATGGGGACTCGGCTGGTACCGTCAGCGCCCTCCCGACTCGTGAAGGAGCCTTTTTAAAGGCTACGGATCGGGTGCCTGGGAGTGGCGTGGTACTTTGAGTCTATCGCTTCCCCTGCCGAGTGCAGCCGCATGCCATTCGTCGGAGAGCGCTGGCTTCTTCCATTTGAAATTCGGACATTTAACAAAAACCCGTGAGTAATTGGGTAACCGGGTACAAAAGGAGGGGAAAAAAAAGGAATTTTTTTTTCGGATTCGGCACGAGCGGGGGGGATCTAAAAAGGAAGTCAGTCCCCTCCCTGATTGTAAACATGCTAAAACAAGGACTGAGAAACCAAGATCAATTCAGAAGTTTATTGCTGACTAAAAATACCAAATTCCACGATGGAATCATTACAAGAATTGTGCTGGAGGAGAGTCGAGGGTGAGAGGGAAAAGGCAACCCCCCCCCGGGAACCGGGGCGATTCAGAGAACCTGGCGGAGAGAGATGGAGAGTTTGACAGCTGTCAAAGTAGCTGTCAAATCTTGAGAATATAAAGAGGACTTTGCTACAAGTACTTTGCTGGTTAATTTTGATACAATTGGATATAAATATGGATACAAAATGTCGGGTGGAAAAAGAAACAACAATTTGACTTTTGGATGAGAGGACACAAAGTTATTGCAATCCCTCTAGAGGGGCTTTGAGACATTACAAGCGGCGTATATGGAAAACTACTCTGGGATGTGTACTACTGGTCTTAGCTCCTGGGAAAGTAGCAAAACTGAAATATTTGTTTTGTCTACAGAGGTGACAACACAATAGAATCTTTCTATTTAAGTAAGCTCCTGAATAACAAACCTCTGTAGAGATACTAGATTTCAGAATAAGAATGGTTTTGCAGCTGAACAAGACAGAAACCTGAGAAAGTAAGAAACAAAAGAGTAAAGGACCAACTACGCCACGGCAAGAACAATGGGAGGAGTAACAATGATCAAGGGAAATTAAAGGCCTCGATTAGACTGGACTTTTGAAATTAAACATTATCAAAACAAGTAAATTTAAAGAAAACCGGCAAGATGAATTGAGAAAGTTTGGCTGTGGACTTGAGACCTCCAGGCCGACAACATACAGACTGGTGGACATAGGGAATCTAAACCGGGGAAGGGAGGGGGAATTTTAGAATCCAAAGGCTATGTAATCAACTTCTGGAACCTTTTTCTATTTTCTATCTTTTAAATTTTTTTTTTATATATAACTTTGGTATTTTGATTTAACAAGTTTTGGAAAAAAAAAGAAAAGGGGGAATTCGTGGAAGGAAACGGGGTAGATTTTGGGGAAAAAAAATCTTTGTTCTATTTTGTTAAAGGTGAGGAGTGATGTTAAGATTGTAATTTAAATTGGCTATTAGGCATAACATATTAGGTTAAATTGGGAATGAGAACTTGTGGAACCAACGTAGGGAAAGGGGAATATAGTCGGGAGGGGAAGGAGGGAGTCCCAGAAAGAAGGTTATGAAAATAAGGGTTTAAAATTGGTCTCTTTTCTTTCTTTTTTTTCTTTATCTTTTCTATCTTCTTTATTCTGTTATTATTGGAAATTTTAATAAATACGATTAAAAAAAAAAAAAGCATTCTGGGGGACCACATGCCTGGGGTGGGTGTGACCAGAGATAAAAGTGGGTGGAGTAATGGCTGTAACTTTCACTTTACATTCCAGCCATGCAAAAGTCAGAGGAGTTCTATGCAGCAACATAAATATGCATGGAGGGTTCTTTTGCACAGCTGTTGAATATTTGGCTGATGGAAAGCACGTAACATAAACTTGTGATTATGACACTTATTTTTCAGTGTGTGAGCAGGCTTGAGCAAAATTCCGACCTTTCTAGGCTGCAACTCATTTCTTCTGTTTCGGTGAATTAATTTGATTAAGAGTTGGGCTTTTGTTTTTTATTTTATGATATTAATGATTTTATTCCACACTGCCATAAATGAGTTCTGGTTTATAAATACATATTACAGTGGTACCTAGAATGGAATCCATTCCGGAAGCCCATCTGGCTTCCAAAAACGTTTGAAAACCGAGGTGCAGCTTCCCATTGGTTGCAAGAGCTACTTGCACTCAGCGGAAGCCGCATCGCACATTCAGATTCTGAAAAATGTTCAAAAACAGAAGCATTTACTTCCAGGTCTTTGGCGTTCGAGAACTGAAACATATGACAATGGAGGTATTCAGAAACTGAGGTACCACTGCATTTTAAATGGCTAAAATTAAGTAAGTTGCATTCAAATGCATTTGAAATTGTACTAAATAATTTTTTAAAAACCTATCTTGGTTATATTTATATTTTGTTTGTTGTTGTTTATTCATTTAGTTGTGTCTGACTCTTCATGACCCCATGGACGAGAGCACACCAGGCACTCCTGTCTTCCACTGCCTCCCGCAGTTTGGTCAATATATATATTTAATTACAATAATATCCATGGCCTCCCGCAGTTTGGTCAATATATATATTTAATTACAATAATATCTATTGCTCCCCAATGACATGATGCACCTTTCCTCACCACATGTTTAGTCTAATGTCTAGTTTGGCCCTGTAAATAGGACAGAAGCATACAGTGATACCTCAGGTTAAGTACTTAGTACCTCAGGTTAAGTACTTAATTAGTTCCGGAGGTCCGTATTTAACCTGAAACTGTTCTTAACCTGAATCACCACTTTAGCTAATGGGGCCTCCTGCTGCTGCTGTGCCGCCGCTGCACAATTTCTGTTCTCATCCTGAAGCAAAGTTGTTAACCTGAGGTAGTATTTCTGGGTTAGCGAAGTCTGTAACCTGAAACGTATGTAACCTGAAGCATATGTAACCCGAGGTACCACTGTACTGACATCTCACAGTTAGTGATGCTCAGCTGGAAAGAGACAATAGAGTTCTGAGAGATCTGCATTGGCTCCCAGTAAGTTTCCGAGCACAATTCAAAGTGTTGGTGCTGACCTTTAAAGCCCTAAACGGCCTCAGTCCTGTATACCTGAAGGAGCGTCTCCACCACCATTGTTCAGCCCGGACACTGAGATCCAGCACCAAGGGCCTTCTGGTGGTTCCCTCACTGCGAGAAGTGACCTCACAGGGAACCAGACAGAGGGCCTTCTCGGTAGTGGCACCCACCTTGTGGAACACCCTCCCTTCAGGAAATAAAGCAGCTATCCTATCTTTAAAAGACATTTGAATGCAGCCCTGTTCAGGGAAATATTTAATGCTGTACTGTTTTTAACCCCTGATTGGGAGCCACCCAGAGTGGCTGGGGAAACTCAGCCAGATGGGCGGGGTATAAATAAATAAATTATTATTATTATTATTATTTATTATTATTATTATTATTATTATTATTATTATTATTATTATATTAGAATGAAGATATTAATTAAACTTAGGACTCTATAACTACAGCCAGTGCTATTTTTCTAGAAGAAGAGTGTTGGAACTCACCCTTGTTCTCTTAGAATGTCAATGACATCGACCTCAGAGGTGTTGGAACTGAGTTCGGGCTGGGGGAAAAAACCTACAGCTCTGACTTCCAAAAGCAATATTTGGAAACTGAGGCCTTGAGGGCTCAATGCTACCTTTTGCATCCTTCCTCTGTTTATGGGAATTGGAAACAAGTAGGCTTGAGCAACCTACATTTCCTACTCATGTCAGAAAGATGCCAAAGGAGACAAATAAATGCAATCTTCTTTTCTGCCTGAAACAGCTGCCTCCACAGTGCCCTTTGGGTATTCTGTACCAGCTGTTTTCTCACATGGCACATTTCAGATTCTACCTCAAACGTCTGGTGTAGACCACATCTCCCTAATGCTTACACATTCCCATGATTGACATTTTACTTCAAGTTTTCTTTGAGGGAAGCAAATAGTTCTCCATTAATATGTTGGAGGAAAATAAACGAAAAACACTGTAACACCTTCCAACATTTCTCTGATGAAAATACAGACATCCTATGAAACCGCAACAACAGCAACAACATCATCATTTATACCTCACTCATCTGACTGGGTTGCCCCAGGCACTCTGCACAGCTTCCAACACATATAAAACCACAATAAAACACTAAACATTTTAAAACTTTCCTATACAGGGCTGCTTTCAGATGTCTTCCAAAGGTTGTATAGTTACTTACCTCCTTGGCTTGGGGGGTCACATAACTCCATACCCTCCAACACAACTACGATTAAAATAGGGATGTCCTAAGGAAAAGCAGGACATTTTGGGATCAAATCAGAAACTGGAATGGCATCTGTAAATCTGGGACTGTCCCTGAAAAAGAGGGACACTTGGAGGGTCTGCTGTAATGGACGAGCTCGCCAGTCTTTCAAATTACATTAAAAATATAATTCTTGAGCTGTGATATTGCTTCTCGTTTTTCTGGACAGAGGATCAGAAAATGTGAGTGGGCTGTGGGTCTATGTACTACTGATTTTTTTGTGGTTGGAATGCATTGTTACAACAGTGAGAGGTACACCTGTTGCTCTGCTTACTTTTGCATATGCCTCTTGGAAGGATGCCCATGAAAGTATGGAAATTTCAGTCTGAAAAGGTTCCTCAATACTGATGCACACATATTTGATCTCAGGATTTACTTATTTTTTGAGGTGGGTCTCTTAAAAAAGAAAAGAAACAAAGCTTTGTGCATGCAAAAAAAAAGTTCCAGCAATAAAAAGCGAGAAACTATATATAGGTTACTAGTGCACATGGAGAGTCTTGGCTTGGTTTGTTTATTCATTCTCCCTGCTCCAGCTGCTATTAATTCCTCTTCCATCTTCGTCTCCTCTTGTGTTCACAATATTATAAAAAGTTTATTTCTGTGCTGGGTCACTGATCAACTTGACATTTCACATCCACCTACGAACACCCTCTGGAGAGTGGTGCTGACTCTATGATTCTAACACACAGCCCAACGTCTCACCTTTGGCTTACAAATTCTTGCTTTCCCTTCATGGACATGCTTTCACAGCTAATCTGGAAAGTGTGCAGGCACTTCTGTGCCAGTTACAGCCTTCCTCCCACCACCATGTGCATTGCTGACATATCTTATAGTCAGATGGTGTATTAACGAGAGCTATGGACAACAGCTTCTTTCCAGGTGGCTGCCAAAGTACAAAATATCAGAAAATTGTAAGAGTCCTTGAGTCCTTCCTTCCTTTCTTCTTTTCTTCCTTCCTCCCTCTCCTAAATGTACAAAAATCAGGAGATGAGTTGACCACCTCTGAATCGTGAGGAAAATCATTTTATGGCACGAGGAAAACATAAACAAAAGCAGAAATAATCGTTTTAGTGGTATGTAGCTAACAACTGGGGGGGACGGACCCAAGAACAATCCATGTCAATTGTGAAGTTGTTATTTATATGATATAAAAAGAAAATAGAGGAATATATAATTTATTGAACCTTTAAAATATTCAAAGTACAAACATGTTACAGAACAAATTGACTTTGTACAAGCAAGCAGACGAATAATGACAATTATATCTTGTTGTTTCTTGGAAAAAGCAAAGAAAACAGGTTGCATGGGATTCTCCTCAGTGGTCTTCCATACCAGCCAGGTTAGGTTAGGTTAAGCAATTCCATCCTATCAGGTGCTGCCCAACGGTTCTCTGGAACATCCATGCATTGGAAATATTCAGTGATAGAAGAAACATGTAGGAGGCATCCATGCCCTGTTATTGTTTCTAATCCCCAGAAACACACATCTTTGCGCCCTCAGCCTCTGGAGTTGTTGGCTTCTTTCCTTCTGGGTGACTGCTAAAGGCTGTGTCTCCATCCCATGCCCAGCCATCTCCATCTTCTGCTCTCCATGAAATATACTGAGCATGCTTACTTGAGTATTTATGTTTCAACCCACTTTGGCTGACCCCACTCACTCCTTTCTGTTCTAGCTTCAGCTGTTAGTTCTCCATGGAGTGAGAGTGTTGGGGCAGTTGTCCCCATCTTGAGAAGCTTGAGGCAAGCTTGGGGGCAAGGGGGGCAGCTAGTGTTGGGCACAAGTCTGGCAGTACCCAGCTACACTGGTGTTTACCTTCAAAGCCACAAGGCTGAGGATATCTGAAGGAGTACCTGATCCAATCCCAACCTGTCTGTGCAATGAGGTCCTCCTCCAGGTCCTCCAGCCATGAGAGGTAAGCTGGGTGGTGATCAGAAAGGGAACCTTCTCATTGTTTGTGGTATTCACTCCCAAGTGAGGCCCATCTGATGCCATCACTATTATTCCTTTTGCACCAGGCAAAGGGATATTTATTCTCCCAGGCTTTTAAATGACTCAACATGGTTTTTCTTCTCTTGTAAACCAACATGAAAACTCTGCTGAAAGGTGGCACCTACATATTTCAAATGAATAAATACAGAGTGCCGTGCTACCTCTGTGTCCAAGGTGGGACATGTAGGAGGAGGAACAGGGTGAGGTCTTGGACTCTGCTGAAGGAACTCCCCTCAGAATTTTTGTTAATTTTATTGAAAATCCTTCTTGCTTTCCCCAAGTGCCTGTTTACGAGTGCCATGTCCCATAGACTAGAGATCCCTACCTGATTTTTTACTACAGGAAACACTGAGGTAAATTTGGAGGTTCATACCCAGGCAAAGTATCGAAGGAATTTTGAGGAAGACAATAAGACACGAGGCTTGCAAATCACAAGAGTTCCCACACCACACAATTAAGCATTGCCATCGTAATCTTGTAAAGGTGGTAGAGGTCTCTTCATAGAAAAAACAGAATTGCTTCAAGAAACCTACAAAAAGCTTTATTGTAAGCTAAGACTATGTACACACCATACATTTAAGGTGCACCCCCCAGAAGAATCCTGAGAACTGTAATTTATCCCCTCACAGAGCTATAATTCCTGGCACTATCAATGAACTACGTTCCCATGATTCTTTTTGGCATGTGTGCCTTGAATGCGCTTTAAAGGTGTATATCCCAAAATAGCAGAAGTGATTTGAAGTCTGTGGTATGGCTGCACCCCAAATGTTTAAATTCCTTTCTGCTCAGGCAGACCATTTTAGGTAAGTCTGAAACAGGATTTTATGGGGGGAGGAAAGTTCTGTGGCCCTCCAGATGTTGCTGGCCTTCAATTCCCATCAGTCCCAGCCAGCATGCCCAATGGTCAGAGATGATAAAGTCCCCAATCTATGCTTTAGGGAAATATATATGTGCATGTGTATCCATCATGCTTCTTCTATTCACAGTTCACAATACCTTTGAATGCTTTATAGCTGCAGAGGCTACTTTTAGGGGGGTTGCAAATGTCCTGCAATTTTTCATCAAAGGTCAGAATGTGTTTTGCTTTTGTGGGTTTTTGCAACCTATGCAGAACTCGCCATCGGAGGGACAAACAGTTTGCTAGCTGGAGGGTTGTTTATTTCAATTGCTGATTGCATTTGGCTTCCTTTCTCTATAGATATAAATCATCAGAAGGGAGCTTGCAAATCAAGTACTCAAGCTGTGAGGCAACATGCCTAGACTAAAATGAAAAGATGCCTCAAAGACGCTGGAACAAAATAGGAAAAGACATTGAAATCTGACCTCAGAACATAGGATACTGCTAAAAATTCCCAATACTCATGATGTCTTTTGGTTGTAATATTGAATGATCATCTGCAGTCAGAACACACCTGGCTCTTATCGAAAGCTATGGGATAGCAAAACACCACATATTGCAATGATGAGAGAACATCTCTTGGATTGATTTGAAATTGAATCAGCTATTATGAACATCTTTGAAGACTAAATAAAGAGTGGGTCCACCCCATGACTCCCAGAGTTTCTGCTTTCATGACACCAAATCACCTTCTTCTTCATCATCATCATCATCATCATCCTCACCACCACCATCATCATCATCCTGAGTACTAGTATCTGCTCACAGAGACTGCATAAAAGCCTCTAAAAAGCCTTCCCAAGAGGATGCGGGTGGCACTGTGGTCTAAAAAGCCTTCCCAAGGCATTCAAAATAAAGGATGATCAGGTGAGTGGCAGGGGAGACACACAGAGAGAGTCTTTGCCAGCACTTTGGGAGACAAACTCCAGGATTAAATAGCTGTCCACTCCACCAGACTCTGGACCAGGGCCAGACCAAAATAGTTTGCTGCCTGAGGCAAAGAGAGAAGAAAGGGAAAGCAAAAAGAGAGGGGGAAAATGATGATTGCAAAATTTATCACCCATCCTTCAACAGCAGGTTCCAGGACACGTTAGAGTTAAAAATTCAGTATCAGAAACAGTTATACAGTGGTACCTCGGGTTAAGAACTTAATTCGTTCTGGAGGTCCGTTCTTAACCTGAAACTGTTCTTAACCTGAGGTACCACTTTAGCTAATGGGGCCTCCTGCTGCTGCCGCTGCCACCACAATTTCTGTTCTCATCCTGAAGCAAAGTTCTTAACCCGAGATACTATTTCTGGGTTAGCGGAGTCTGTAACCTGAAACATCTGTAACCCGAGGTACCACTGTAACAGATTACAGTTACATGAAAGGGTGTGTCCTGAAAGAACCACTCACTTGGGGCTCTGGGTGGGTGACATTTGCCGCATGGTGTGGCCATGGTGGGTCCATTGAGGCAGCCATCTTCTGGCACGGCCGGGGGAGGGGATGGTCACTTGATACCACCCACCTTTGGCTGCAATGGCCTCTCAGGTATGGGAGGGCAGGACCCACAAAGTCAAAAGAGACAGGTGCTTGGGGGCTGAACCCACCACACCCCTGGCCTATTTAAGGGGGTGGTCAGATGCACGCCATTCTCTTGGCTGTACGGTCATAGGAATAGGGCGTGAATATTCCTAGGAATATAGGAATATAGGAAGTGGTACGTGAATATTCCCAGATGAGGGAAAAGTTTACAGCTCTCCTTTTTTTAAAAAAAGTTCTTTTCTTGCCATAAGTTTACCTTGACTTGTATTTCAATTATGGAGAGAAGGGAGACATTTGGCTGGTGTGGTATATGTCTATCTATATCTATCTATCTATCTATCTATCTATCTATCTATCATCTATCTATCTATCTATCTATCTATCTATCTATCTATCATCTATCTCTTCAAGTACTGTTCTTATCCAGTTAGTTAAGTTCCGTAATAGATCTGTGATGCCCTTTGAAACATTACACAACTTAGAAAGACAGATTCCCACCTCCGTCACTGTGAACGTGGGTAGTGCTATGTCTTCCCTACTCCCTGTGCTGCTATGGGATTATCACTTAATTACAGATTTAACCTTGGCAGCTGATGTGCATTTGAAATGATATTGAAATCCAAAAGCTGCTACTGATCATGGCTTTCTGCCAACTCCTGTTGCTTGAAGTGGTCCAGCATTTAAAAGGAACCCAAATCTCAACCTTGTGGGGAATCTAAACTCTGCACAAAATATGCTGCATAATCTGTCCGTTGGCAGTTTGGAAACTTTCACTTCCATGAAAGGCAGCTCAGTCACCGTGCAGCACCATCAGCAAAGTGAGGGCTAGATCGTATCTCTGCACGTATTATTCTAATGGTTTCATGTTAATTACACTATCATCATAATCACTGTGGTTTTAGTTGTTGTTTTATGGGATTTCTTAGCCGTCCTTCACCACAAGGTTCCAGGATAGGTATCAACAATATAAAATTAAAAGCACTTGAAAAAACTTACAATCAGAAGACTGGGATGGTCCTCTCTCTCTCTCTCTCTCTCTCTCTCTCTCTCTCTCTCTCTCTCTCTGTGTGTGTGTGTAAATAAATATATATCTGGTCTCACAGCCAGGGCAAAGAGTTGTGTCTTCTGCATATGATGAAAGTTATACAATATTGTTAGAACCACCTTTCTAATTCTGCTTCCCGGTGGTAGCAATAAAATATAAAATGCCCCAGCACTACTGAAGCCCTCTACTATGAAAATTGTCCAGTGAGCATGAATTTATCCCAATTTTATCTTCACAACAATCCTGTGAAATGTCTTCTATTGAGAACCAATGACCTGCCCAGGTCATCATAGTTGAATAGGGTGGAAGGAACCAGTTGCATTGCTCCTTCTGGCGTCCCCATTTATCAGTTTGCTAGAGAGTAGTGCTGATAATACCAAGGTTGCAGGTTTGATTCCTGTATGGGGCAGCTTCATATTCCTGCATTGCATGGGGTTGGACTAGATCAGGGGTCAGCAAAACTTTTCAGCAGGGGGCCGGTCCACTGTCTCTCAGACCTTGTGGGGGGCCGGACTATATTTTGAAGAAAAAAAAATATGAACGAATTCCTATGCCCCACAAATAACCCAGAGATGCAGTTTAAATAAAAACACACATTCTACTCATGCAAAAACACGCTGATTCCCAGACCATTCGCGGGCCAGATTCAGAAGGCTATTAGGCCGGATCCAGCCCCCGGGCCTTAATTTACCTACCCATGGACTAGATGATCCTCAGGATCCTTCCAGCTCTAGAATTCTAATATTTTAATGCAAGGAGGAGCCTTTTCTACTCATATAGACCCAGCATGCAATTAAGCATCTGGAAAATCAGAGTTATTAATCTTCAGGGAGGAGGAAGCGGAGGGCCTTAGCTCAGTAGCAGAGCATCTGTTTTGCATGCAGAGAGTTTCCCAGCATCTCCAGGTAGGACTGGGAATATCCCATGTCTGGAAACCTACTACCAACTAGTGTTGCCAGTTCTGAGCCAGATGGAACAACAATCTATCTCAGTAGAAGGCACTTTCTATTTTTCTAAGTTGGCATAAGATGTGCAAAGATTGGGCAGAGCTAAATGTGTGGCCCTGCTGTCCTTGCCCACTAATAATAATAATAATAATAATAATAATAATAATAATAATAACAACAACACATAATAATACACTAAAACATGTACACGTGAAGAAGACATCAGTTAAATACACTAGGTCTCATTACACATTGACAGTTCTCAGTTTATGCCTGCAAAACTTTAAAACAGACATCACAGCTTCCTTTTGCCATGTAGTATTAGCCTGCATTTCCAATTTACGCAAGAGTAGTACATATCAGTGACTCAACTATTGGTGGAGCCTCAAGGTCACAGACTCAGGGTCACAGACTTAATGAATCTATATGATCCTTCTGGATCCTGATTGAATGTGACCTTTGCAGCCCCATTCTTCATAATTAGAGATGCTTGGGGAATTCAGTCATTGCTAATGCCAATACGTACTGACCTGATGTGCTCTCTCCGAGTAACACACAGGCTGAAACTTGGTTCTCCATCAACTTCATGACTGTGGGTCAAGAATCTCTTTACAGAGAGGTGGGGCTCCGGCTAATCAATTGTCCACACCCAATTTCTGATGTGGGCTTCTTCAGAGGGATCTCACTACATTTATCTCAGATGTACCTCTGGAACCCCCTGAAGAAGCCAACAGCAGAAATCGGCTGTGGACAGTTGATTAGCTGGAGCTAGTTACAAATCCTACCCAGTCATCAGAGCAGTACTGCCTTATTCAATGTTAAGATTCTAAAAAATAGCATTTAAAAATTTGTAAATAAATTAAAAATGTGTACTTATGAATTGCCTTGCAGACCTTTTTTTTAAAAAAAGATGCAGATTAATACAGAAACGGAATGGAATAGAGTTATGGGTGAGAAACGAAATACCGTATTTTTCGCCCTATAGGACACACTTTCCCCCCTCCAAAAACGAAGGGGAAATGTGTGTGCGTCCTATGGGGTGAATACAGGCTTTCGCTGAAGCCTGGAGAGCGAGAGGGGTCGGTGCGCACCGACCCCTCTCACTCTCCAGGCTTCAGGAAGCTCTGCGCAACCCTCGGAGCCCGGCGCCAAGCCTCCGGAGGGTCGCACAGAGCTGTCTGCCCTCCCGGGGTCCGTGCAGCTCTGTGCGACCCTCGGGAGCCCGACGCCAAGCTGCGCCGGGCTCCGGAAGGTTGCGCAGAGCTGCCTGCATTCCGAAGCCTCGGGCGCGCTGAAGAGCGCTCCCGGGCTCCGCGCAGCTGTCCGCAAGCCTGGGGAGACCGGCGCGGCTCCCTAGGCTTGTGGATAGCAGGCTGTTCTGGGGGCTGGGGTCGGGGGAAGCTCGGGCTTCCCCTGCGCCAGCTCCGTGCCTGGGGGGGAAATAATTTTTTCCCTTTATTTCCCCCCCCCCCAAAAAACTAGGTGCGTCCTATAGGGCGGTGCGTCCTATGGGGCGAAAAATACGGTAATTCTTTCTAATTCACCCATCCCTAGTTATAATGCTTATTTTCAACACATGGCCATATTCAGTTGGCTTTGGTTGCATTTTGTTTGTACTATTGTGCTTAATTCCTGCTGAGCAGACCAAAGCTCCATCATTCTGAAATAAGTTCAATCAAGGGTCTACCTTTGCCTTCTGACAACAAAGCGTCTGCCTCTCTTTTGCAATTTCCTTATAGCCCTCTTTATCTTTACCTTCCAATGTAGTTGTAGAATATCAGACATCCTTCTCCCTGCTGTTACTCATTGCTCATGGAAGGCTGCTGCAAGCTGATCCACATTCATGAGAAATAAGGGTTAGGCTGAAAGTCTGTAACCACACTAAGTGTATGGAAACTGACTGTATATGAGAACTGCTTCACTTATTTCATTCGTGTTAGGGAGGCAAAGAGTCAATTGGGTGATCTGGTGATACTGGACCGAGTATATTCCCTCTTGTGCTATGAGCTATTCATATACTGAAGACAATTGAACTGTTGACAGGATTGCGTCCTTTATCACACCTGCCCAGGTATAGTGAATTGTAGCCAACTAGTTGTAGGAATGGATTTAGATACCAGGAGATGATATATTGTTTACTTATTATTTTTCCTTGCTCACATTAGCAAGATCAGCAGAGTACCATCATTTGTAGTTTAAACCTGGAAGCTAAGACAAGTTTGATGTAACCTTCTAGAAACAATAGTCAAGGTATTGCCCCTTTTCTCCCCCTTAAAAATAACAATCACAGACATACACTGTTTGGTGAAGAAATAAAAGTAGTATTTACTTACACAATCTAGGTATTGAAGCGGCTATCACAGTAGCAAAATGAAGGCAGGTTTAGAACTACTATCTAAGTTACAAAAGTACAAAATGTAAGTTCAAAAAGGTGCCTGAGCTGCAGAACTCAAACATACATGTGTGGTCAGCTTGGAATCATGATGAAGAAAGATGCCCAGATAGGAAGGAAGGATATAGTGTTACAGCTTCCTGCCAAGGCAAACAAAGGAAGTGATCACACAGAGCGAATTTTACAGGAAAGCTCTGTGAGCCTCAGCTCCTTTCTCTGCCCATCTGACAAAGCATGAATTGTTGGTTTGACTGCAATAATGCCCCACACTAGTGAATGTTACTGAGACACTCCCCACCCCAAATAAATATTTGTCATTGCTTAAAATTCATTGAGATGATTTCATCACATTACTGTATGAATAATGACTCGTATCTTTTGTGGGTTTCTGCCTCATGTAGCAACCTTCATGAAGTTACCACCAAATGAAATGGCTGGACTGATTGTCTAGAAAGACCTCCATTCTGTCTCTATTACTCCTAGAATGGGATGAGATTCCTTCATAGTATATTAATCCTGAGCAGGTATTGCTTAGTGGCTAGCCAATATTCCATATTCCTTTTGCCACCGTGTTCATTGAACACAAGCACCAAAGCAGCTGGAGATGCAGACAGGAAACTTGCAGATTCATGATCCTTCAGATTATTGTTCATCATAGAATCTTAATTCTGGAAGCATCCATTTTCCACACACACATCTCTCTCTCTCTCTCTCTCTCTCTCTCTCTCTCTCTCTTCTTCGGCTATCAAACCTTGTTTGGTCTTGACAAACATGAAACATTCTATGCATTACAATAGGGAAATACTTGTTTCATATTTTTTTTTATCTCGTACAATGCTTTGTGTATCCCAGTCCTCTTTTCATCTCAATTTCCAATATTTTGACCTTGTTGACTCTGTCTGTCTCTGAGTGTGTGTCACTATAAAGTCCATGATCTATTACAGTGTTTTTTTAAAAAAAGAAAATAAAGAAAAGCAGATCAATGGGAGTTCCTAAAGGCAAACTGAGAAATATACAATGACAACAACAATGATAATCTATAACTCTCTGTCCTGAGGCACACCCCCTTCTATCTGGAAAAATTCATTCATCTCAGCTGTGGCTTACATTGTCAGAAACTCCTAAATTTGGCTCCGATTATATGACTGAAGAACCAATCATGGAATACCTCATACAAGCCATCTCCTTCACCCCTTTTTCCAGAAATGAATACTGTGATTTGTCTTAATGCTAATGCTTTAACAATCTTCCCCTT
Source organism: Podarcis pityusensis (assembly GCF_964106645.2). NCBI lineage: Eukaryota > Metazoa > Chordata > Lepidosauria > Squamata > Lacertidae > Podarcis > Podarcis pityusensis. The sequence continues at coordinate 92,038,959 of NC_138027.1, read as the reverse complement.
AATAGTAGGGAGCAATGGCCCTTCTATATGGAAGGGCAGCTATACAGAGAACTCCACACAGGTAAGAAAGGGAAGAGGGGTGTTCTTGGACTGTTTCCCCACTAACCCCTTTGTCATATATAAAATCTGTATTTCCCCTTACCTGTATGCCTGGGGCAAAGTCTACCAGACACCAAGTTTCATGGTCCAATATCAGCCACCCTACAGAAGTTTAATTTAGTTCTTCTGTTGGATCAGCTTCTTATAAACAAGCATTACATTCCAAAAAAGTTTAGTATGAAAGTTCAATTACTACTTCCATTTCTATTAATGTCATCGCAAAATCAATCTGCCCATTTATATTTGTTCTGTTGAACGGAGAAAATAAGTAGAACCAGAAAGAAAGTCTCTGGCATCTGATTTAACATTTTTTATTATCCTTGGCAAAAGTACATTCATAAATGAAGACAGAAAGGAATCACCTTCATGGTAGCTGAATTAATAACCTTGCTTTAGAATTCAGATCTGTTAGGTCAGGTTGGCCTGCTCCAACACATGTGATGTCACTGTCGATTGGTTTTAAAAAAGAAAGAAAGATGAAAATAAGATAGAAGGGGGGAAAGGAAGCAAGGAATTTCAAAGTCAATGTAGCTGACCCCGTGGCCACTGACTTTGAAGTACCGTATTTCTATTGAAACCAATATGACTTGCATCTGAGTAACTGTGCTTCAGTTTGAGTTTATACTTGAAAAAAGCAACCATGTTTCTCTCTCCATGAAACAGCATGTTCTTTCCTGATTCACTTACCTCTAGCCTAGAAGTGAATCTGTCTTATTGTCTCATTCATCAGTGTAATGGTTGTGCCTCCGTATATCCAAATAAATATCTTTGCTATGAAAGAGCCAAATACACAGTGGTCCCAATCCAGCTAAAATTAGCCTTGAACAAGTCCCTTTGAGGACACTGGAATAAGTTCTTGACAGCATTGGAACAAGTTATTCAGCATTAAATTCAGTCTGATTTCATTCAAGATGAGACTAGTGGTGATACCACCAGCCCTTCTGCTGCCCATTTCATTTCAGGTCTCAATTCCCCCAAACAATAGCTCTCTTCCAGCACTTGTTCTAAATTATTTGTATAGAAACACAAAGATTGTTTGCTTAAGCCACACAGTCTAAGCTTTGAGCATCTAGCTTAAACCTTCTTACTGTTAAGGTTCACATGGTGTTCTTCACATGGGAAGAACAAAGGCTTGATAACCCTCCCAAAGTAAAAGGGTTTGACCTAACGAAGCCTGGCAGGACAGCCCATTCCATGGTCTTAGCCCCTTTCATATATTAATTAGAGTTAAGCATGCTGGTTACATAAGGTTGATTATCCCACAAATCTCAGGTGGGAGAATAGCTCAGCAGCATCTGTCCCACATTGAATCTACCAACTAAGCTACTGTACCATTAGATCAGTTGGGCTTTTGGACCTAATTATGTTCCTAATGACATCACTAGCCTGGAAAGCATCCATCCTGGTGCCATTTTGTGTTATTACATACACTGAATCTTAATTTCCTAGGAACTAGGAAAATTGTAGTCTTACTGAAGCATGAGATCCTCATCTGCATTGCTTTCACTGCCTCTGGTCAATAACACGAGGAAGATATGTTGCAGGTGCTGAAGGAAGTTAGCTCAGATTTATTCCCAGATACCTCCAGGGATGCGGGTGGCGCTGTGGGTTAAACCACAGAGCCTAGGACTTGCCGATCAGAAGGTTGGTGGTTCGAATCCCCGCAACGGGGTGAGCTCCCGTTCCTCAGTCCCTGCTCCTGCCAACCTAGCAGTTCGAAAGCACGTCAAAGTGCAAGTAGATAAATAGGTACCGCTCTGGTGGGAAGGTAAACGGCGTTTCCGTGCGCTGCTCTGGTTCGCCAGAAGCAGCTTAGTCATGCTGGCCACATGACCCAGAAGCTGTACGCCAGCTCCCTCGGCCAATAAAGCAAGATGAGCGCCGCAACCCCAGAGTCATCCGTGACTGGACCTAATGGTCAGGGGTCCCTTCACCTTTACCTTACCTCCAGCTAGAGTTGGGAATGTCCACTATGTGAAATCCAGGACAGCTGATGCTGGTCGATGTAGGTAGTATTGAGCAAGGGTTTGATTCATACCAAGGCAGCTTCCTATGTTCCTATGAGAGGTCCACCCTGGTTGAGAAAAGTGTTGATTTTTGGAAGCCTTCTAAATCATGATGCTTGTCCAATGACGTTTGAAATGTGATGGGGCCTAGCAGCAATTTTGGATTTCCCCACAGCTTAGTGTCAGAACTTACACAGACTCCAAAATGGGTCTCAAAAAAGAGCAGAAAGTCCACATCTGGATGGAATATGTAGACATAGCCTTTATCTATCCCAGTACTAGAGTTAGTAGTAGAAGAATGAAGTACAGTGCATTTTTTTGTGTGTTTTTAAATAATGAAGGGAAGCAGACAGAGGGCCTTCTCAGTAGTGGCGCCCGCTCTGTGGAACGCCCTCCCATCAGATGTCAAAGAAATAAACAGCTATCTAATTTTTAGAAGACATCTGAAGGAAGCTTTGTTTAGTGAATTTTTTAATTTTTGAAGTTTTATTGGTTTTTAATATTCTGTTGGTTATTGTTGTCTTTCTTTCTGTTTCCTTTGTAAATGATGCCATGGCCTTCGGCTAGTGCAATAAAGTTTATGCTGATGATGACAAAGTTTGTTCCATTCTAACAGCAGAATAGGTCCTTCAGTCAGGAGAGGGACAGACATCACGACAAAAGATGCCATGTCATGAATATTAAAGTTTATTAGTAAAGCAAGTGGGAACCAAAGCTTGTATAAGTCTCAAGGTATGAAGATGCACCCTCAACATTAGTCTGAAAAGGTTTTGATGCATTTATAAGAAATACAAAGATATGCCTTATAATGTCTACCCTTTCCTGGTTTCCTGGCCAGACAACCGTGGTTGTGGACAGGAAAATCTACATTGTGTCATATCGTATTGTGTCACTCCCAAGGCATACCAGGAAGTGTGGCCAGAGGGAAGATGAGGAGAGTCTTGTGCTGTTTTCTGTTGGCCTTGGGAACAATGTGACATTGGAAGCCCTTGGGAATGATGCAACATGACATGGCATTAAGGACATTCCCAAGGCATACCAGGAAGTACAGCTGCCAGAAGCTGTGGAAAGAGCCTCATGCCAATGTAAACAGCACAGGTCTTCTATTAAAACATAAGAGGGGAAAACTTAGAAAACTCTCAGCCACCTCATAGCTTTAAGAAACACAAGCAGGTCACAGCCCCCCAATTTTGGGATAAATTTATTTTGCCCAATTATCTTTTTTTTAAATCCGCACTCATCCAACGAATGGTTGACAAAGACCTTTTCCAAATACATTGGACTGACAATTTTGATGGCAGCCCTTATTGAGTATAACATTATGTTCCATTCGAAACCTCCCTTATTTTGACATGTTGATTTAGCAATCTGACTCAATCCATAAGAAGACACACAAAGCATTCACATCAAAGACATCTAAGCTGCTAAACAATGTAGGATTTTAAAAAGCTGCACAACAAACCTCTTTATATCCACTGAATACAACACAACAATTGGCTGTTGCTGGCATTATGCATTCAGTAAAGAGACTGTGCGATGTTGCTTTTCACGGCCCATAAATACAAGAAATAATAATGGTGTTAAATCAAGCTGCATGCTTTGCGAATGAAAGGCCTTTATAACTTTAGCACACATGGTAGATATAGGAGGATTTCTGCAAATAATGGTAGATGGTACAACTAGCGCAGGAGCCCTTTTTTTGCATCAGATTCAAGGCCATCACTTTCCTAACAGGAGAAAGAGTCACAAGCTAAAAAGCCATACACCATAGTCAAGCAACTACTCTTTTTACCTTACCAGACACTAGAACTGGTCTCCTTTTGTTTTATTCCCATGGCCTGGCTGAACTGGAACGTGGGCGTTTTGGATAACCACCTCAAATGAAGCAAAATGAGGACAAAATGGTTTTTGGTGGACGATTCAGGGATTAGGAGGTTTATGATTGCAGTGAGAAATCCTGCAACATTCAAATACAGACTAGGCTCAGGCCAAGAGCAAACTTGCTTCAAACACAACTTTATATTATGCGGAGTCACTCCCACACGCTTGCATACTCTCCAACATTCCTACGATGAAAATAGGGATGTCCCATTCCATAATGATAATTTTACTATTTATACCCCACACATCTTACTTATAAAAACACAATAAAACATTAAACATTATTAAAAACAAACAAACCCTGCCCTTATACAGGATTGCCTTCAGACAGCGCAGGAGTCAAATAACTCCATACCCTCCAACATTTCTCCAATGAAAATAGCGACATCCTAAGGAAAAGTGGGGCATTCCAGGATCAAATCAGAAACTGGGATGGCTTCTCTAAATCAGGGATGTCCCTGGAAAATAGGGACGCTTGGGCGGCCTGTGCTTGCTAACTCATTCTCACATGCTTCTTCTTCTTCTTCTTCTTCTTCTTCTTCTTCTTCTTCTTCTTCTTCTTCTTTAAATTTATATTCCGCCCTATACCCACAGCTCTCAGGGCAGTTCACAGGTGTTTAACAAGCTGCAGGTGCAAGACAAACAGACCCAAAATTAACCAGCACATGTAACTTAACCCTTTCTTGTCCTTCTTTTCTCCGAATGCACAAACCTTTATACATTAACAGTATAGTCCTAAAGGCACCAGGGAGGAAGGTTGGTGTATGGAAATAACCTTGGCGGGGAATGTGTTGAGTGCTTGTGAAACTCAGTTATACCACTTCTCCATTACAGAAGAGTCATTTTGCTCTCTGACTTACGTAGGAAGTGGTACTAGCTATTGAATTTTGATGATTCGGTTTTGAATAGCATGGCCTTGAGAATTGTCAGGTCTGAACCATTGTGAATTGAGATTCCTTCTGAGTTTAAAAAACCAGTAAAGATGGAAGTTTTCTCTCCAGGGTTTCAGAAAGGTGATGTTCACCAATCTACTTGGAAATGCCAGAGATTGAACCTGGAACTTTGTGCATTCAAAGCTGATGTTCTACCACTGAGCTATACTACTTCCTCCTCAACCATTATAGGAATGCTCTCCTTTCATGAAAATGGCAACCTTAGAAGCAATCGTCCTTAACACTGCATGGTGTCTTCAGGTAGCAGCATGTGATTAACTCACTCATCCATTCAGCGGGGGCAAGTTGTTGAAGTAAGGGTAGTGAAATTGCAGCTAAGACACTCAAATCATCTATCTATCTATCTGACACCATACTTTGGAAATTAAACCAATGCCCAGACTTTAACATTCAAAAACTTTACTTGCAGAAACTTATTGATGAAATAAAACATCATATTTACAGTCACATGCTCATCCAAGCATTGTCTTAGTCTCTTCTTATAACTTCCAAACAACTGTATTTTCCTCCCTTTCCAGAACTCAGCCTTCTGTATCTCAGTTAGGCCATGCCTTGCATCTCCTATAAGAAATTTCCATTTTCACCTTTTCCTGCAGCTTTGCTTTCTTCCTTTCAAGCAGAGAAGAAGCACCCTAACACTCTGTTCAACTTAGCAGTATTCACAGTGGATTCTAAAACACTGTCATCTTGCTTCGCATAAAATGGAGTCTCTCCTTCACTAGATACCTCCCATGAGACCAATGCTGGCCAATCACAGGAGAACTACAAGAGGATTCAGTTACTAACCAATCGTATTTAAACACATAGTAAAGGGACCCCTGACAATTAGGTCCAGTCGTGGCCGACTCTGGGCTTGCAGCGCTCATCTCGCTTTATTGGCCGAGGGAGCTGGTGTACAGCCTCCAGGTCATGTGGCCAGCATGAATAAGCCACTTCTGGCGAACCAGAGCAGCGCACGGAAACGCAGTTTACTTTCCCACCGGAGCAGTACCTATTTATCTACTTGCACTTTTACGTGCTTCCGAACTGCTAGGTTGGCAGGAGCAGGGACCGAGCAATGGGAGCTCACCCCATCACGGGGATTCAAACTACCGACCTTCTGATCGGCAAGTCCTAGGCTCTGTGGTTTAACCCACAGCGCCACCCGCATCCCATATAGTAATGCATACAAGCATTTAAAATGCCAGTGAATTAAATTACAGTGGTACTTCGGGTTAAGTACTTAATTCGTTCCGGAGGTCCGTACTTTACCTGAAACTGTTCTTAACCTGAAGCACCACTTTAGCTAATGGGGCTTCCTGCTGCTGCTGTGCCACTGGAGCACAATTTCTGTTCTCATCCTGAAGCAAAGTTCTTAACCTGAAACAATATTTCTGGGTTAACGAAGTCTGTAACCTGAAGCGTATGTAACCTGAAGCGTATGTAACCCGAGGTACCACTGTACTATACTTAAGTCCATTAGGGAAAGTGGGGCAGTCAGTAAGCCCTCAGGCATCCCTCACTTGCCTGCCAACTTACTTACAATGACCTCCATTACTCCTCCCCAAATAAGCCAAGTGCTGTTGAGCAAGATCAGAAAGAAGAAGAAGAGAAGAAGAAGAGTTTGGATTTGATATCCCGCCTTTCACTCCCTTTAAGGAGTCTCAAAGCAGCTAACATTCTCCTTTCCCTTCCTCCCCCACAACAAACACTCTGTGAGGTGAGTGGGGCTGAGAGACTTCAAAGAAGTGTGACTAGCCCAAGGTCACCCAGCAGCTGCATGTGGAGGAGCGGAGACGCGAACCCGGTTCCCCAGATTAGGAGACTACCACTCATAACCACTACACCACACTGGCTCTCGAAAGGCGAGCAGTAAGGAAAGAGGCAACTATATTGCCCAGAGGGCAGAAAGCTTCTCTGGCCAGCTGTAGCAAATAAGAGCTTGTAGCTAGTATATCTAGATAGATTTTAGTGGATCTCAAGCTCACGTGGTAACCAGCCCTTCGTCTGCCCAGGTCATCTGAGTTCGTTCAGATGCTCCTGAGAGCATATAATTATGGGCTAAGAAACAGGGAGGGTGGTTGCTATCTCACCATTATATGCTGATGAAGTATGAATAAAACTAGACACCATTAATTCTATCCTAAGTTAATATGCTACATAATTCTCAGTACAATAGAGCAACTGTGGGAGTTGTAAAAAAACACCACCACAAAAAACAAGACCCCTGTTTAATTGTTTGCGGCTCAAGGTTAAGTACATCAAAGCTGTTTGTTCTACCTAGTTTTCTTAATCAGTATGAACAATGGATGGTGTTAGGGCCTCTTCATTCGTTTCAGCAATTTTATTTGGGGTCATGCCATTTGCTTCCCTCTTGACAAGTTTACCGCTACCTTTAGTCGTTAGTCATGAAATATTGGTATTTTTAATAGCTTTTCTGCATGCACGACCTCTTTTATATCCTCAACTTTTTTTCTTCTCATCTCAGAGTATACACTTCCTTAGTTTCATTGCAAAGGGAAGCAAACAAAGGAAAAGAAGAAGAAGAAAACAGTCTCTATGAGACTTTGCTGACAGCTTTACAAAATATATGGGTATACAACGATAAATTATTATCAGCTTTGATACACCCTCTTCACAGAATGGTTTCTAGGTAACTAACTTTTTAATCCAATGAAGTATTTTACAGGTATAGGCAATTTCCAGGAGAAGACTATATGTAATATTATTGTATAGTCAGTCTTTGACTTTTAAATTGACTTTTTAGTACATTTTAGCACCAAGCACTAAGCATGATTTTTTTTGTTCGTGTGTAGGAATGTATTGTTCTTAATATTTCCAATAAACTTTCTGTTTAGATTACTGCAATGAGCTGTACACAAGGCTGTCTCTAAAAATGCTCAGGGAACTGTAGCTGGTCCATAATGGAGTCATTTTTTACTTATTCTGGGGTTGACCATATTACACCTGTGTTTTCTCAGCTGTACTGGCTTCCAATCCTTTTACATGCCCAATTTAAAGTGTTGCTGTCCCAAATGGTTTGAGGCCGTCTTCTTCCACATGTACCTATCTGAGCCTTAAGATCCTCTTTGTAGGCCATTCTCCAGGTGTCCTCACCCAATGAGGTGAGACCAGTAACCACCAGTGTGAGAGCATTTTCAGTAGCGGCACACCCTAGTTACAGAATAGTCCTCCTAAAGAGGCTCATCAAACACTATCTTTGTTTTCTTCTGGACACCAGGTAAATACTTTTCTGCTGCCGAAGACCTTTTATGACAATTAGCTGGTATAGCTCTTCATTTGTTTGTTTGTTTTTAAATCTGATTTTGGGGTGCAATGTGTTTTGTTGTATTCATGTAGTCACCGCTTTGGTTCATGTGTATCCATTTCTATTTCAATTGCCTTTGCTTCCTTTTTTATTATTAATTGTAAGCTAGTCAGAGAACTTTATGTTCTGGGGCAACAAACAATCTCCACAAAACTCTCTCTCCCTCTCCCTCTCCCTCTCCCTCTCCCTCTCCCTCTCCCTCTCTCACACACAAAATTACCATTTCATAGAGGGTTAAAAGAGATGAATACAGGCTAAACACAGTTTACATTGGGGTGCATGTAACTGTTTGGTAAACCAGTCTTCTGAATTTTCTGCCAAAATGGTGAGGTTTATTTTTACTATATTGCAGCAACTGATCTTAGGAAGCCATGTGGCTGTAAAATTCTCTTCACTGCTTAATGTGGTGTACCCAGGAAACACCGTGACAGGAAATAAATGAGCCGCTATCAGGGGTAGCAACGGAACTGACAATTCACTGTGCTAGAGAAGAAACTAAAAAACATATTTTTAAAAAAGTTTTTTCTCCCTTTAGTTTCACAAAATGTTTAGGGGTATGCGCCCCCCTGCATCCCCCCCAGAAAAAAAGCACTGGGTGTACCACATACTCCGGCCAGTGTGGTGTAGTGGTTAGAGTGTTGGACTAGGACTTGGGAGACCCGGGTTCAAATCTCCACTTGACCACGAAGCTCACGGGTGACCTTGGGCCAGGCACCACCTCGCAGCCTAGTCTGCCTGACAGAATCATGCATATGCCACTTTAAGATCCTTGGAGAAAAAGTGGGATATAAGTACAATATATAATATAAAATACAGAGACCTGTGACCCACCAGATGTTGATGAATGACAACAGCCATCACCACGTTGGCTGGTTAAGATCCAGGAATCTCCAGAGGCCCACAAGTTCCCCATCCCTGACCTAAGAGAAAACCAAGTGCATGGGTGCTGTGGCTGCTTTTAAGCAAACACCTCTGTTCACCTCATGACATGGGGATGAAACTGGGAAAGGTAAAATAGAAGAGAATGCCTGCTGTTTGCTCCTCAGGCATTATAATTCAGCAACAGTTTAGAAGGATATGCATGTTCGTCAAGAGCATCTCTGACCACCACAGACAGAACAATGCCTGACATTCTTTTCAGACTGGGGAGATCATATCAGCTTCATTCCGTGAATATGAGATGGATATATTTTGTGCCTCACAAAAGAAAAAGATTTTAGGTGTGAGCTAGGGAAAATATTTGGAAAACTTTCCCTGTTTTACTACATGAATTTTTAATTTTTTTTAGTGTTGCCGTGCTGAACTAAGAATATGAAAAACTTCTGTGTAGATGCAAGAAGGAATTGTGATGTGCAAAAATACAATTCAACTGGGTTGTGTGAAATTGAACAAGAAAAAAAGAAAGAAGCTGACTAGGTATTTCTTGACAACCCGACAATATGTTCAGATTATATACTAAAACATCTCTCTTTAACACCGTGGAAATTGCCTCACAAAACAAAGGCCATATGCCCTTCTAATTTTAAACACACTTTCTGTCTTCTTTTTATTACTCCTTTGTATTATGCATCTGCTTTTATAGATTCAAGACTAATTTTGTCTTGGGCCATTATGATGTTAGTATTAATTTATAATGTGATGGTGACTTCCACGGAGATGCATATACTCATTATTTATTGCTTTTCACCTGAAGGCAGCTCATTTCCAAAGTTTATAGCTTTCAGGTCATAAATTCTAATTTGCTTTTTGTTCTTCATTGCCTTTGTTTATGGTTTCATTGGACTACTGTTCCCTTCTGCAATTGTTATTATATTGCTTATAGTAGGCCATTTTATCCATCAGAAAGCAGTTTGGGGTTAATTTCTTTAAAGAGAGAGAGAGAGAGAAAGAGAATTGGTAGGGCTCAACCCTATCAGGAAGCCACTCCCATTGACCTTGGAAGTCCTTCCTACTAATCTAAATCAGTATCAGACCAACAAGATCTAATTAACAGGTGGCAGGAGTCTGATCTAGACTGGACAATTTGGTACAGCTCTGATTACTTCTATTTACACATCAAAACAGTGATTGCTCTCCTCCCCATCCACTAGGGGCTTATCTGCACTTCCTCTTTTCCTGCTGCTTTCCCCTGGGGAAGACCTTTCTTTGGGGCTCAGTCGGAGCAAACAGCACTCCAAATGGATGTTTGTTCAAATTTAGCACTGAAGAGTGGGTTTTCCCTGGGAAAGGAGCAGGGTGACGGGAGAACTGCACAGACCGATGCCTAGAAAGTGTGGGTTAAGTGGGAAGCCGCTCAAAGACATCCTTTGTGGATGAGCCTTAGGAGGAAAGACCCTCTAACCAACTTTAAGGCACAGGAAGGAGGCAGATGGGGACAGTGATGGATGCATGCCCTCCAACATTTCTCTGATGAATATGGGGGGCTAATAATAATAATAATAATAATAATAATAGCCTGCCCATCTGTCTGGGTTGCCCCACCCAATCTGGGCAGATTCCAACGAATATGAAAGCATAGTAAAACATTAAACATTAATAAATTTCGCCATAAAGGGCTGCCTTCAGATGGCTCGGGGTTGGATAACCCCATAACCACCAACATTTTGCTAATGAAAATAGGGACATCCTAAGGAAAAGCAGGACATTATGGGATCAAATCAGATACTGGCATGGCTTCTGTAAATCTGGGACTGTCCCTGGAAAATAGGGATACTTGGAGGGTTTGTGGGTGTTCATAAGGCCATGTAGAGAGTATTTGAGGGGGGAAACCCCACTAAAAAGAATAGATTCCCTTTTAAAAGTTTGATGAAAATTAATCAGGAAAGATCCTCAGTTTAATTTTGGAAGTATGTTGTCCTGCTTTTCCATATCACCTATTACTGTTTATTCCAACCACAAAAAACATGTTCTCCAAATGTTTATCTTGATTCTGATACTTCAAATCTTGCCTTTGACCTTCAAATATCACAATGCTAAATACATTCTCAATGGCGTTATTCCTCAAGTACCCAGAACCATTACCTTGCATATTGTGTACATAACAAAGATGCAGCAGGAAATGTCTTCTGAATAGAGCATAATCCCGTTTTGCAATCCATTCGTGCTCAGTGTTTGTTTGAGTTCAAAACAAGTCTTTGAATGACACCGGGATCACACTCCTAAATGTATTATGCATCTGCATTTGAAAGGCTTTCATAAATGCACAACCCCATTCAAACCTGAATGAATGGACTATTTGGATTTGGATGCTACCATTGCAGATTTCAAGATTTGGGATACAGTCTTTTATAGGCATTTCATAAATCTGTGATAATGTTATTTTATTTAGTTAAGGGACCTTCTATGTCACTTTTCACTGTATGTCTCTAAGTGGTTACAGAAGAATATAAACATAGTACAGCAAACCTTGGTTTTGGAACATTTCAGCTCCCGAACACTAAAAACCCGGAAGTAAATATTCCGTTTTTTGAATGTTTTTCAGAAGCCGAACATCCAACACGACTTCCGCTTGAATGCAGGAAGCTCTTGTAACCAATCAGAAGCCTTGGTTTCCGGAACGGATTGACTTTATACAAAATTTAAAACCTTTATTAAAACTTTGGAAAGTAGAAACATCAGAACAACATTCCTAGTGAAAACACCTCCTGAAATAAACCTCACATCTTAAACTTAGCAGGGGCAGTGCCTCTCGTATTTCTAATGGAAGGTTAGTTCCATAGATTTTGGCTCAGTACACTGAAGGATTGATTCCTAATTAGAATCATCAAATTGTAGAGTTGGAAGAGACCACGCGGGTCATCTAGTCCAACCCCCTGCAATGCACTGACATGTTTTGCATGTCATGCTTCTGGTCCATGGGGGACCACTAATAATGCTCCCACAGATAAGCTTGGTTCATACTGTGTAGGATGACCCTTAAGGTTGTCATGAAATTCTACTCAATATTGATCCAGAGTAGACTTCAATGTATAATTAGCAGAGGCAATAAGAAATCCAGTTGCAGCAGACTTAACTTAAACCTACAATAACCTATAATAAGTCTAAACCTTAGCACTAAGCATACTATGTACAGAACACCACACCAGAAGGAAAAGAGATAGAAAGAGAAAATGAAACCCAGGGTCCTTCTGGCCTTACTTTTATAGCCAGCATGGCCTTGACATAAAGAGATAACAGAACCAGTTTAAGCCAGCTGTACTCAGCTTCTTTGAAGGAATAACCCAAACATCATGAACCTTCTGCTTGCTTCTTTCACACAGAGAAGCTTCCAGAATCCTCTTGAATTACAGTGGTACCTTGGGTTACAGACGCTTCAGGTTACAGACACTTCAGGTTACAGACTCCGCTAACCCAGAAATAGTACCTCGGGTTAAGAACTTGACTTCAGGATAAGAACAGAAATCAAACACAACTTTCACTTTCTCCAGATTTTGCAATGCCGTTTCAAGGTGCAATAAGTTTGCACAAAAAGGGTTGGTCAGAACTTCATCAAACTAATAGAAGTACAGGCTGTACAAACAAGCCTGAATAAGGAACACGGGCAATTTTCAACAGAACTGGAAATTGACAATTTTCTCAGTTTTTTCACTTGCTGTAACTGTGGCAGTTTTTATTGGATCAGTTTGAAATTTGCCATTTCCATCAAGCAGACCATACATGCCAAATGCAAGTTAGCCATTTATATAAGCTATAGATGTTGAGGCAGATAATGACAGTTTTTAAAATTATTATTTTTTAATTATTATTTGCTACTCTTCTTAACTACAGGAACACTCCTGTGCTCTTATCAGAGAGTGTGAAGTTTTTAACGGTACTTCTTCTGGCTTGTTCTTTTATTGATGCCCCTTGTTTTCTTTTGAAGACCACCAAATTAATTTGATGCAGTCTGTTCTAAGGCTGTCTGAATAACCCTAAAAAGTCAAGTGACGTAAACCCCTAGTCTAAGCTCTGTGTCTCACGGCTATCTCTGCTGAGTGTAAATCATTGTCTTGAACTCTCCAAAACTGACTGCACTTATAGGACGTCTCCAGCAGGGCTCTCCCTTGCTTTATAAGTGAACAGGGATGGCTGTGCCTTTAATCTGTATGTGGCAAATATTTCTTTATGCTCTTCTCCCCCACAATTACAGGTTACTGAATTGATAATCTGAATTGATAATCACTAATAGAAAATATGGGATATGGCAGTCAGAAGCAGTTGGCACTTCCTCATGAGTCACCCTAAGCACGTCTGCTTCCTTACCAGAAAGTCTATTAACTACCAAATAAACATATGAAGTATACAGTGCTGCAAGCCAATCTGTGTAGACCTCTGCACCATGTTTTCCCCTCCCCATACCGTTAATGCTGAGATGTTAATGATGCTAATGGATTGTACTTCTGTTTCTAAGGGTCATCATGCCACCAAAGAATCATGTGAGCTCTAACTCTCTTACCTTGGGGCAAGATCATATTCCTTATAGACAACCATGTTGCAAAAGCCCAGTCCAATATGAACATAAAAGGGCAACAAAACCAGTTAACTGGCTGAACAAAATGAGGATATGGTTTAATTGGCCTCTTTGGCATTCCATTTGTTTTGGGTTTTTTAAATAATTTTTTTATTAGATTTTCCACAATGATAATACAAACCACAAAGCAAAATGATACACAAAAACAGAAAAAGAAAAAGAAAAAAAGAAGAAGGGGGGGGGGGAAAGGGAACAATAAACAGATAAACAATAACAACAAACTTAATTCTTCAAAAATTCAACCTTTTAAACATCTTGGTTGACTTCCTCAAATCCCTCCCTTCTGAGTTTCTTTGTAATTAAAAGTAACAGCTTTCCAATATCATTATTAAACTAAAACCATTTCCAATTATAGTCCATCTTATTCACTTTTCTTAACATTCTAAATCCCATTTATTTAATTATAACTTAGTTTAATCCTAGGCCTATTTGTTTCTTTCAAGTAATTTCGAATTTTTTATATTACAATATTTTTTCAAATAGTCCTTAAATTTCCTCCAGTCCTCTTGAAACTCCTCTTCTTTCTGGTTGGGGATTCTTCCAGTCAGGTCAGCTAGCTCCGAAAAGTCCATCATCTTCATCTGCCAATCTTCCACTGTTGGTAGTTCTTGTATTTTCCAATTTTTAGCAAGTAATATTCGGGCAGCCGTTGTGGCATACAAAAATAATTTAACATCTTTCTTGGGCAATTCCAAACCTGTTATTCCAAGAAGAAAGGCCTCTGGTTTCTCAATAAATGTATATTTCAACATTTTTTTCAGTTCATTATAAATCTTCTCCCTGGCGTTCCATTTGTTTACACTTTGTCTGCTGTGACGTTTTTGCCTTTTCTAAAGCTGTATTGTGTTTTAGATGGCATATGTTTACACTTTTTATTTTTTGCATTAAATCAAATTTAATACAGACTCCACAAAAAACCCACACCAAAAAACCCACATAGCATTAAGATCATAAGGTTATCTTACACAGTGCTTTTTTTCTGGGGGTACGCAGGGATATGCATACCCCTAAACATTTTGTGAATCTAACTTTGGCCTCATTGAGGGGCAGTATTCAATATGAGTAGGAAAATGAGGGGGAGGAGCACTGATCTTACACAATCTTAGGGCATTAATGGTCAATATACGCTCTCCACAGACATGTTTGCGAAATTGGTGGGAGAAATTTGCCATCTTGCATATGAAAGGAAGTGGAACCACGTTTCATCAAAGGTATCTCTCTTTATAACACCTTTTGCTACCCTTCTAAGCCCAGTTAGGAGCTCTGAAATAGCCACAGGAAGGACAGATCCTGAAGCTGAGGCTCCAAGACTTTGGCCACCTCATGAGAAGAGAAGACTCCTTGGAAAAGACCCTGATGTTGGGAAAGATGGAGGGCACAAGGAGAAGGGGACCACAGAGGACGAGATGGTTGGACAGTGTTCTCAAAGCTACCAGCATGAGTTTGACCAAACTGCAAGAGGCAGTGAAAGACAGAAGTGCCTGGCGTGCTCTGGTCCATGGGGTCACGAAGAGTCGGACACGACTAAACGACTAAACAACAACAACAACTGAAAAAATGAAGATGGGCATTGCCATTCAGATGGTGTGTGTGTGTGTTACATCATGTGATCAGTTATGTCGGGGCTTAACTGCCCTCCCAATATTTTATTCAGGTTGGCGCCCCAGTGCCTGCTTATCTATATTTAAATTTATAAGACAATCTGAGAGCAGGTCAGAGCATTTTTTTAAAAAAAAAACAAATAATCATAAAGACCAGGCCCTTGTTCTTGTAGGACTTCTAAGGTATAGATGGTTACACAAAATTGCCACCAACTCTTTGAAAATCAGCTGCTTTTTACTGATCTCATTCAGCTTTTCATTTTGTGGTATTCGCCATGCAAATGGGCATGCTTTATTGTCATTTATACGGTTTTGACATGATATGTCCCTTTGCTAATATGTTTTGACCATTTTATCATTCATAGATATGAGGCACCCCCCCCCCCCCCCGTTTTTCTGATTCTGTGTCTGATGCATTTTTTGTCCCAAGTGATTCTGTGGCATAAACCCCTCCAGGCTTTAAACACTTTTATAAAAGATGCACACAGCTAAAAGACCGGATGAGGAGTATAGAGAATACTGTTATTTTAATAGTTAAATTGCCACTATGATAGTAGATCTAGTAATGTATCTGTTTGTCTTGAGTCCAATCTATGTGAGAATAGAATCCGTCCAAACCTTGACAGCTTTCTCTGATTTCATAGGCTTATATGGTGGGGCAGAGGTAAAAGACGAGTCAAACAGAAACCATCCAGTTCAGTCCATGTCACTTCTGGAAAAGCAGCTCTGTGAATAGGAATGCTAGATGTGTTGGATAGTCTCAGAGCAGCAAACTGTCAGTTTAATTCCACTTCATCTGTTTGAGGTCAGTGTTTGATGCCAGCACAAACACTTAGAAAGCAAGACCTCTTTTTGCATTGGCTTCATTCAGAGGAAGCAAGGCAGTCTTGAAAAATCCTTGGAAATTTGTTCTATTGATTTTGTAACTTAGGGCTGATTCGTGCATGCCTAGGCCTCATTTGAGGAGTGCAACATCAAGGGACAACTTCTTTCTGTGAATGAGAATTTCATTTCACCCAGTGTGACTTCAAATGCTGTCGAATTCTGACTGTTACTTACTGAGCCAGGGGAAGGGGAATTATGTATTTTTTTCTTCTGGGGAAAGGGTTATGGCCAGGCACAAACCCTCCAACATACCTGAAGGAGCGTCTCCACCCCCATCATTCTGCCCGGACACTGAGGTCCAGCGCTGAGGGCCTTCTGGCGGTTCCCTCACTGTGAGAAGCAAAGCTACAGGGAACCAGGCAGAGGGCCTTCTTGGTAGTGGCACCCGCTCTGTGGAATGCCCTCCCATCAGATGTCAAAGAGATAAACAACTACCTGACATTTAGAAGACATCTGGAGGCAGCCCTGTTCAGGGAAGTTTTGAATATGTGACATTTTAATGTATTTTTAATCTTTGTTGGAAGCTGCCCAGAGTGGCTGGGGAAACTCAGCCAGATGAGTGGGGTACAAATAATATATTATTATTGTTATTATTATTATTCCTAAGATGAAAATTGGGACATTTTTATCTGAGGAACTGCAAGGTGTTTCTGGCTGGAAGAAGAGCAGGGATGGCAGAAATATGCATAAGGGCATCTGTACATCCTCAGATGTGCTACCACCTCTTCATTACTTTGCACATTAGCGGATGGGACCATAGCACCGGGAACCAACCCTTCTTCCTAAGCCTGCCCACCCAGCCGCCCCCTCTCACCCATCCTGCAAGCCACTGAAGTCTCACCCGCCACTGCTGCTGTCGGCTCTAGTCTTCACCGTGGCACTTTTAAGCCCATGGAAGTGGTAGGGGAGATGGGATAATGACCTTTTGGGGAAAGGAGGAAAGAAGAAAGAGATTCAGATTTGATGACAGGGTGGGGAGATATGGGAGATGGGCTGGGTAAAGGGGGAGAAGGAGAAGCAGGTCCAGTCATCACTGTGAGATGCTATTTACGATATGATAATCTTTATTGTCATTGTCCCATACAGAACAACCAAATTGAAAAATCTACATTAGTCATTCAAAAACCAAAAAGCCTGTTATCCCAACTATCCTAGCCTGGTTAGCCCTTAAAAACTCTGATACCCCATAATCATAGCTGTCAACGTTACCCTTTTTTTAAGGGAAATTCCTTTACTCTGAATAGGATTCCTTGCAAGAAAAGGGAAAAGTTGACAGCAAGGCCCATAATTGAATGCAATATACTCTCATAGAGACTACCTTACACTGCGTTTAAAACCAAAATTGCATTTGGATAGAAACTGTTTCTCAGGTGGCTAGTCCTAGTCTTTATAACCCTGTACCTTCTTCCAGAAGGCAGAAGCTGAAAGAGATTATTTCCTGGGTGCGTGCTATCTTGAACTATCTCTGCAGCTTTCTTATGGCACCTGGAAGCATAGATTTGATCCAAGGTGGGAAGAGTGCACCCAATTATTCTCTCCGCAGTCTAGCCAAAGAAAGTGAATGGTGAAAGTGGTGAATGGTGGTAAAAGTGGTGAATGGTGAATGGTGAAAGTGGTGAATGGTGAATAGTGAAAGTGAATGGTGCCCCCCCCCAATTTTAATCACCTGCAAAACGATAGAAGAATGAACAAAATGAATTGTGTTAAAAGGGACAGGATGAAAGAGGGGAGGAAGAAGGGGTGCTTAAGGGTGGCAGGGATTTTTGTGGGGGGGGGAGTCTTTCTTATTGGTTTTCCCAGAAGGGGAAGACTAAATATGTAGGGAATATATTGTGTATCTGAAGAAGTGTGCATGCACACGAAAGCTCATACCAAGAACTAACTTAGTTGGTCTTTAAGGTGCTACTGGAAGGAATTTTTTTTATTTTGAGTATGTAGGGAAAGGTCTGCCTACCCCTTGTCCGCCTTCCTCTCCATCCGCTCTTCCCCTTGCTTTTGCTCTCAACAGGTCTCACATACCTTGGATCTGTTGACTTAGGAGGTGATGCATCTAGAGGTTAGGCTGGTGACAATATTCTATAGCTTCATGAGCCCACTGAATGCTTGGCTTTTCATTCGGGCTTCTGAAAGATATAATATTGGCCTTTATAGTAGGAAATCGGCATATTTTTGAGGTTACATGGCGGAAAGGAGCCTGGTGGTCTGGAAGGAAGGGGAAATGCTGTGGACTGCATCTGAGTTTTCTTCCATAATTAAGGAATGTACAGTACATATATGACCCACTCATAGCTGTCAACGTTTCCCTGTTTTTAATGGAAATTCCCTTATTCCGAATAGGATTCCTCGCAAGAAAAGGGAAAAGTTGACAGCTATGGACCCACTCCTCCTTCCTAAGTTTTTTTTTTTTAAAAAAAATATTATTAATTATTCTTTACATATTTATATCCTGCCCTGTGGAACGCCCTCCCATCAGATGTCAAATGAATAAAGAACTATCTGACTTTTAGAAGACATCTGAAGGCAGTCCTGTTTGGGGAAGTTTTTAATGTTTGATGCTTTATTGCATTTTTAATATTTTGTTGGAAGCCACCCAGAGTGACTGGGGAAACCCGGCCAGATGGGCGGAGTATAAACAATAAGGTGTGGTTGTTGTTGTTAAGCCAAGCCTTCTTTCCTTAACAAAGCGGCTTACAAGAGCTATCAGCGACCAAGAATTGCAGGCTGCAATTCACACTAGATTCCTGCTGTTGCAGGTGTGTGCCAATTAGGTTTCCCTGTGCAATTTTCTCATTACCATGATTAAGCATTTCTCTTTGCATCTGACATTTGCTTGGTTACTGCGCCACTTTGCCTAGGAAGAAGCAATTTATATCACCGCAAAGTGGTCTACACTGATATGAGATAACCCCTTTCCGGTTGCCATAGAGTCCATCTCAAAAGGATCATGATCAGAATTAAAAGACCCAATACTGTTTAGGAAATTCTGTGTTATCAGGATACTTTATCAAGGCTTATCTAATGTTTCGAACACATTCCCATGGCAATTAATGTTTATGCTATGGTTGCATTTGAAGGTGTTTTGCATGGAATATTTTCCAGTGTCCGTTTTCCTCCACGGTAGCTTTTCTGGAACGAAATCCACCGAAGAATCTGCTAGTAGCACGTTTGTCGGTGTGCAAAATAAAGCAGATTTTCAGGGAAAGATTCTCAAAGCTAAGCCAGCAGCAATCTAAATTTCTGGGCATTGATTGTTCCTAGGAGGGTGGATTTTCAGTTCTAAATAGTGTGCAAAATACCTGTGCTCTTCTATGCAGAATAATTCAGGCTCTACAGCAAAACAATTATATCAGAAATGCTTCAGAGCTGTAAAAACAAGCCATTTCCATTATAGCTCCTAGATAGAAAAATACTTTTACAACTCATACATACAACTCACACAACCCATACATTCCTATATTTTTTTATGCAGTCCTTTCTGGTAATTGCACTTGAACCAGGCTATTGCACCGGGGGGGGGGGGGGCTTTTACTATTTTAGCATCTACAGAAATAACAGCAGCAGCTAAAACTTTTGATAAGACATAATATAATATAGCTCTATATTTGTGAACTTCGGAGCATGGTATCCAACTAAGCTTTGCTGATAGTAGACCCATTGAAATTAATGACCTTACTGAAGTTAGGTCCATGAATTTCAATGGGTCTACTCTGAGTTAGTTAAACACCACCATAATATTTTCCTTTAAGTTTTGTATTTCATAATTTAACTCTTGATCAGTGGGTGATTTGTGATTTTTTAAAAAGACTACAATTTCACTACTTGTGAGGGTCAAATCAGAGACCTAGATCCTTGATGTGCTTGATAAAAAATCAGAAAAATAAGGTCCTTTTTTTAGCAGTTCTCTTTTGTACCACTTGTTCCTGGTAGTTAAGCTAGTACTAATAACTCAGCTAAGCAAAAGCAATACTTACCCCAATTTACCCCCTTTTTCCTTCTTTTCATATTGACCCTCAAATCCTCCCCCAATCCTGTCTACATCTTAAAGACTCACATATTTTTTAAAGGATTTCTTTAAAAAGAAGAGAGGTTTCTAACAAGACCAATGGCTTAAAACTGGAATAAAAAGACTATTCATGCAGCTGTTGATTCCATTTTCACAACCTTGGTTGCCCAATGCCTTGGAACTCATACGTTTCAGTTCCCGAACGATCGAAAACCGGAAGTGAGTGTTCTGGTTTTTGAACGATTTTTGGAAGCCGAACAGGAGCTTCCTGCAACCAATCAGAAGCCACGCTTTGGTTTCCAAATGTTTTGGAAGTCGAATAGACTTCCGGAACGGATTCCGTTCGACTTCCAAGGTACAACTAATATAGTGAATATAGTGCAACTTATTTGCTTCTAGAAAAAAATCTATTCGCAAATAATATGGAAATGGGTGCTAAACCTGTGCTACATTCCACGTTTCAGAAGTGGCTTTTGCATTGTACGAAAGCTTCACTATATGGTAGAATTAACTGGGAAATGTCGTGAAAATTGAATAAACTGTTGTGTGAATGCAACCAAGGTCAGCAAGAAAGAATAGAAAGGAGGAAAGATGGTTTGAGTGGGGGGAAAGGGAAAGGATTGAAGCAAAGAAAAATGTAGAGGTCATGGGGATGCAGTGGAGGCCAGGAGGAACTGAAAAATGTTTCTCTGTTAAGCAAGTAAGTTTACTAATATCCGTAACTTATACTGTCTTACATATAAATGTCGGAAACCAACAGAGGCAGATATTATTAGTAGTATTAGTATTATTATCATAATATAACCTAGCTGTGGACAGTTGTTGGCCACCATATTGTTGGGGCCAGGTAGGAATTTTTCCACTTGGCAAATTGGCACGAGCCATTTGGCTTTCACCTACCTGGAAGCAATCATCACAACTTTGTGAGGTTAGGCATTGGGTAAGCTTTTGTTTGTAGGGTGGGGAGGTTGTACCCTTCGCCTGCCCCTCCTTAGTAAGGGTATCCTGTTAAAGGGATCTGGGGAGTGGGGTGGATTCTGTCCAAAGCCTGGATGTGGGCTAGGGCCATGTCACAACCCCTATGGGGACTCCTTGGGTGCCCCTATTTGATATACCATATTTTTTGCACCATAACACTCACTTTTTTCCTCCTAAAAAGTAAGGGGAAATGTCTGTGTGTGTTATGGAGGGAATGCCTACGGGTGGCATGCCTACGGATTTTCCTCCTCTAAAAACTATGTGCGTGTTATGGTCGGGTGCGTGTTATAGAGCAAAAAATACGGTAAGTCATAGAGCTCCTCCTCATGGTGATTTAGCCTTAGTTGGACTCCCAGCAGATGGACTGGAGTTGTGATATAGCCTGGCCTCACCCAGTGCCTAAGCCAAATCTCTCACCTCTGTAACCAATAAAGTTGTGGCCTATTTGAACCCACAAACCAAAATAATTGTGTCTGTGTCTTTATTGTCCAATAGGAAACTATGAGTCATGGGGGCCTTGGCATGCAATTCACTATTAGATGCTCTCTTTAGATCTTCCTGTGATTCACCCCACCCCCCATTTTTTAAAAAATAGCTTTAGTTTATTCTTCATGAATTCATTGGACTCCCACCAGTTTGTCTACACTTTGTTGTTTAGTCGTTTAGTCGTGTCCGACTCTTCGTGACCCCATGGACCAGAGCACGCCAGGCACTTCTGTCTTCCACTGCCTCCCGCAGTTCAGTCAAACTCATGCTGGTAGCTTCGAGAACACTATCCAACCATCTTGTCCTCTGTTGTCCCCTTCTCCTTGTGCCCTCCATTTTTCCCAACATCAGGGTCTTTTCCAGGGAGTCTTCTCTTCTCATGAGGTGGCCAAAGTACCAGAACCTCAGCTTCACGATCTGTCCTTCCAGTGAGCACTTGGCTGGAATTCTTGGCTAGATCTGTGGGTGGGGAGCAGGAACACACTTTCAATCCCCACCCCTGACACCTCTGTTCAGTTCCTTGTGTTGAGCAAGGACGTTCTGCAGGGGAATTCCATTACTGTAAGCATTCATGCAGCGTCAAACACTTGTTTGTGGCAAAGACGAAGGTTTGTCTTCCTTTCCGTGTCCTATCAGTTGACGGGGTTACAGCACTAACTGAGCACCTGATCAGCAAAAGTGAATGCCAAGCTCAGTGCTGTATCTCTAAGCTGGCAGCAATATGTATTCTAAGGTAGATACCCCAAGTTGCTCCTTTTTTCTTTTTTGCAATAAGTGTTCAGCATTTTTCCCTTTGACTCTGTTGTACATGAGTCTTTAAAGGTACAACACGAATATTTCTTGTATCACTGGGCTGTTAATGAAGCAATAATCTGAAGCGATTGAAAATTACCAGCACGATAAGAAGATAATAACTGAACGTGGCAGACAGTCACAGTTGTTCACATGTTATCATGCCTATGCAGTTCAAATAACAATCTTTAGAAAGGGCGTGATATCACAACAAATAGAGGAGTGCCTTCTTTAAAAACTTGTGACACGATTACAACAATCAGTTAGCTGATTTGCACTTGCTTTGAGCTGTGTTTGCTATGTTTGCTATCCTGCTCTGGCAAACAAGTTCAGCTTAAATTATCATCTCAGGGTGAGAACATTCCCATCTGAATGTTGTAAATTATTGAACTATACGGATCTGTAGCAGCATTAAGGTTACATGCAGATAAACTGCCTGATAATTTAGCCAGTTTCTTAAAAAAAGTATTCTCCCCTTGTCATTGGTGGAGCTACTGTGATGTCACGGAATGTTTTCAAACATTCTAACACCTCAGAATAAACTGTGAGCATGAAAAAACCTGCAGATGGAAGGGACAGTGACATGGTAAGCTAAGTATGCACTGAGAAGATCAGCAGAGAAAGATTATCTCGGGGGAGTTGGATAGCAGATAGAAAGCTCTTTCTCCCACTTGGTCCTTTTCTGCTGTAAATAATGTCTTCTCCCTGCCACTTTACAGCTGCTCAGTGGAATGATAAGGAACACACCCACATTGTAGCATTTTTGAAATACAGTAAGGAAACTCATGAACTAAGATCAATAAATTTTATCTCCATTTTAAATTGATACTCATAAAGGCTTGCTTGGCTCGTGATAATTAATTCAGCCAGAACCAAAAGAAGAGATTTGTTCAGCTCCAAAACTGATGTCAGGAGTACAGAACAATTTGAAAATGGCAACAGTTTCCATCATTCAAGGCGTAACACATTGCAGAATCATGTGGGCTGGCTTGGCCAATCCATTTTCCTGGGGCAAAACATATAGCCATGAACAGTGATGGGATTC
Organism: Podarcis pityusensis; assembly: GCF_964106645.2. NCBI lineage: Eukaryota > Metazoa > Chordata > Lepidosauria > Squamata > Lacertidae > Podarcis > Podarcis pityusensis. Next base: position 92,015,414 of record NC_138027.1, on the reverse strand, counting down.
AGCACATCACTGCTACTTTTGTAATTGATTTAAGAATATCGCCAACCCTGTAAAAAAGGATTGAGGCACCACATGTCAGTTCAATGTTGAGAACTTATGCTGACAACTCATCATTTTTTACAATACTTAACTGAAGCCCGAACAGCATTGCATATAGAGTAACTATTGCCTCTAAGGCCCCCTTAATTTTCTCAGGCTCTTATAAGAATGGATTAACAATTTTTATCTTCATCACTACCTAAAATGAATTGGACCTTTTTTGATCCCAGACATACACTTCCTATTAAACAGGCATTATGCATGAACACACTAACTGTCTAGTAACAAGATCATTAATAATTCCAAGGCTTTCAAATATTATGACAGAGAGCAGATTAATGCTTTATATACTTAAAAATTCCCCCACATAAATAGCACCTATTTTAAAAAAGGACCCTAATGGATACTGAACCATATAGGGAACTGAAATAGCACAATGTAAGGTCGGTGGTTCGAATCCCCGCGAAGGGGTGAGCTCCCGTTGCTCAGCCCCTGCTCCTGCCAACCTAGCAGTTCGAAAGCACGTCAAAGTGCAAGTAGATAAATAGGTACCGCTCTGGTGGGAAGGTAAACGGCGTTTCCGTGCACTGCTCTGGTTCGCCAGAAGTGGCTTAGTCATGCTGGCCACATGACCCGGAAGCTGTATGCCAGCTCCCTTGGCCAGTCAAGCGAAAGGAGCGCGGCAATCCCAGAGTCGGCCATGACTGGACCTAATGGTCAGGGGTCCCTTTACCTTTACCTATAGTAAAGTAGCTTGTAGAAAACAGCAAAGTTTTTAACAAGCCCCACTGAAGTTAGGGAATACCACCAAATTACAATTTATTATCCATATAAATATGAAATAGCAAAGGTAAACAAGGTAAAGGACCCCTGGATGGTTAAGTCCAGTCAAAGGCGACTATGGAATTGCGGTGCTCATCTTGCTTTCAGGCCAAGGGAGCTGCCGTTTGTCCACAATCAACTTTCTGGTTCATGTGGCCAGCATGACTAAACCACTTCTGGCACAACGGGACACTGTGACGGAAACCAGAGCACACGGAAATGCTGTTTACCTTCCTGCCACAGCGGTACCTATTTATCTACTTGCACTGGTATGCTTTTGAACTGCTAGGTTGGCGGGAGCTGGGGCAGAGCAACAGGAGCTCACAGGGATTCGAACTGCCGACCTTCTGATCATCAAGCCCAAGAGGCTCAGTGATTTAGACCACAGTGCCACCCACTTCCCTAGTCAAAATAAAATAAAAATAGCATCACAGACCAAACATGCATGGATCACGTGAAAAGGCATCACATGTAGATAAGGCATCTGAGGCCCCACCCTGCCCCCGCCCCTGAGGTTTGCACAGCTTCTTAGCCCCATTGCTAATGTCCATCCATTGGACCTGAATGTTTGTAGGGGAAAGCCTATGCATGTAGCCTTTCATGCAAGTCTGAACCCTGACAGTGCAAACTTCCAGCCTGCGTACAAACTCTAACCATGCACATAGGCTTCTCCCTATGGACATCCACAATTTACATGTGGATGTTGGGGCTGGGGTCAAGGAGCTGCAAAGCCTCAAGGATGGAGTCAGTGCTGCAAACTTGCAGCCCCATTTTTAATGGGTCATGCCTCTTTATGTGATTCTCACAAGAAGGAAGCTAAGGAGCCAATGTTGATCTCCCAGGGTATGACGTTCTACTAAGTGGATGCGACAACTGAAAAAGCCCTATCAGATATTCTTGGGATGAGATGTAAAAAGGTCATCTGCCATGACTACAATTTCTGTACTGTGTCATATGGAAGGAGGCATTCGTTCATGACCCAGGTGTTAGATGAATGCAAAATTAGCAAGCATGAAAAATATTTAGAATAGCATCCTTCTGTAACAAAGCTGCCATGCCAACACAGCAATCAACATTTACTAATAATTTTGAATATGTTGGGGAAATAAAGGTACTGGAAAGTAGGTTAATGTTGACATATAAAAAATATTTATGTAGGCTTCTTGATGCAATACCAATGAGAAAACTAGGACTAACTAGATAAAAATAGGATATCTGTAATTAAGTAGGCCAAGATGAATTCTTAATCTAGGAATAGCTGCTGCTGCAAAAAGAAACTATCAATAAGCCAAAAAAGAAGAAGAAGAAAGAAATCTCTATGGATTCATCAAAAATTCAATATCTATACTTTTGAAACTTTTTTTGCCATATTTACTGGATCTTTGAGCTGGAAAAGATATATAATTTATGTCAGGCAAAACAAATGGGAAAGCTTTGAATCTGAAATTCTTTCCCCATAGTACGTCAAAAAGAACAGACTTATTTTATTTATTTTCAAGTGCAATCTTTAATGCATACTAAGAGAGTCTGAAATGATAAACATGCTAATCTTTTTCTTCTCTCGGTGACTGTATGACTATTTCTCCTGTATGTTGATTTAGGCAAAATGAATGAAGGCATGCACTAGCCCTTTAAGGGCAACCCATAATCCAGCTTCCCTTCTTCCTTTTAGTCTGTTGACCTAGAAGCACCTTGTCCACTTTGCAAAGAGGCAACCAGTCATGTATTCTTTGTTTTGTTTTGTTTTTGTATAATTTTTATTAAAGATTTAAATGAAGCATATTATCCAAAAACATGTCATCCTTAATTCCCCCCCCCCATTTTCCTCCCTCCTCCCCTCCCCACCCACAAACAAAACCCACCCACTCCGGTGACTTTCCTCAGTTCCAGTCTTTGGTTTCTTTGTGAATGCTGTTCTTTGCATGTTACAAGGTTGTATAAATCCTTAAATTATATAACTGATTATTGTCAATAAAAAGTTTGTGAATGTTTATTCAAAACCTGCCAAGGAGTCCAATTCACTTTATTGCTTCTTCAAATACTTTGTAAAGGGTTCCCATTAAAGTCACAGTTATCCTTGTTCCGTAGCTTATGTGTCAATTTTGCCAGTTCTGCATAGCCCATCAGTTTTTTTTGCCATGATTCCATAGTTGGAACTTCTTCAGTCTTCCATCCTTGTGCTATTAGGACTCTCACGGCCGTTGTCGCATACATGAAGATGTTTTTCAGCTTTTTTGGCAGGTCTTTCCCTACAATCCCTAACAAAAATGCTTCAGGTTTTTAAAGAAATGTTAGATGGAACATTTTCTTCAATTCATTGTGTATAATTTTCCAAATTTTTAAAATTACATTACAATCCCACCACATATGATAAAATGTCCCCTCCTTTTACTTACACTTCCAACATATATTTGAACTAGTTTTGTACATTTCCCCTAACTTTACTGGTGTCATATACCATCTGTACATCATCTTCATATAATTCTCCTTCAACAGGGAACAGTCTGTAAATTTTAGATCAGTTTTCCATAATTTTTCCCAATCTTCCATCATAATGTTATGACCTACATCTTGTGCCCATTTAATCATGACTGATTTTACCTCTTCATCTTTCATCTCCCAGTCATGTATTCTTTGAACCTTTGTTCCTCTTGACTGATTAAAGCTTGCAGAAAGAGTATGACTACGTGGATCTAGGGCAGTGCTATTTTTCTAGAAAAAGAGGTGCCGTAACTCATCACGAACACCTCCCTCGTTCTCTTAGAATGGCAATGGTGCCTACTTGAGAGGTGCTTGAAGCCAGCTGAGACGTGCCAGAATTGAGTTCCATTGAGTTCTGGCGGGGGGGGGGGGAAGCTCTGATCCAGGGTGTGATCAATGCATCCTTGCAGGAAGGTACGGTCCCAAATGTCTCGAAAGAAGCAGTGATTCAACCGTTGCTGAAAAATGCTCAGTATGGGCCCATTGTTGCTTGGAAACTTTGAAGAAAGGCAATTGAGAGGGTTGTAGTGCAGTAACTGAACTTCTAAGTGAAGTCTAGAGCTACCCTCAAAAACCTGGGATGCTGTAACGTATAGTGAAACCTGGAACTACCTATGGTGTGTTTCTTGCAAGTTCTGCCTTCTATGATGCAAGGGGGGCAGTCGCTCAACTCTGAACAACTCTCTCATGGCGTGATACCCTTGCACTGGATTCATGGTCTCTGCTTTAATCTGCTTTGCTTTTAAATGTCATCCCACCAATGAACACACAATAGTTGCTCTGTGAAGGGACAGTTCCTCAAACAAACTCTCCTATGGCAAGATGCCTCCCTAGCAAGATATAATAATAATAATAATAATAATAATAATAATAATAATAATAATTTATTATTTGTACCCCGCCCATCTGGCTGGGTTTCCCCAACCACTCTGGGCGGTTTCCACAGAGACCAAAAATACACTAAAATGTCACACATTCAAAACTTCCCTGAACAGGGCTGCCTTAAGATGTCTTCTGAATGTCAGGTAGTTGTTTATCGCTTTGACATCTGATGGGAGGGCATTCCACAGGGTGGGCGCCACTACCGAGAAGGCCCTCTGCCTGGTTCCCCGTAGCTTTGCTTCTTGCAATGAGGGAACCGCCAGAAGGCCCTCGGCACTGGAGGGCTGTTTCTATATTTTTTATATTTTATATTTTTTTAAAAAAATGTGCCTTGCCTTGCTACCACTTCACCACGCTATAGCACAGATCTCCTGCAGAAGCAGTCAACAAATATGTATGGATTGGAGAAGAGCATTCCCACCCCATCCACATTCATTGAATGATCAGGAAATTATCAGCAACGACATCCTGGATAGCTCAGTTGGTTAGACCATGGTGCTGATAACACCAAGGTTGCAGGTTCGATCCCTGTATGGGCCAGCTGCATATTCCTGCATTGCAGGGGGTTGGACTAGATGATCCTCAGGGTCCCTTCCAACTCTACAGTTCTATGATTCTATGATTCTATGATTCTATGATTCTATGATTCTATGATTCTATGATCTGAAGAGGGTTAGCTACAATCACATCTCACCGTGTGTTTTTAGATTCTATCAATGGGGTGAGGAGGACAGCGAGTTGTGATTTTGATGGTAGCTACCTGCCTCCTGTGCTTAAGAATGGGTGAATCTGTCAATTTTGCTTTCTCTCAGTTTATCTACACCCCCTCCCCCATTTCTCCATCAGTTTGTAATGGGTTGGGGAAATCCTCATGAAAATCCATCTGTGAATTTCTCATAATTTTGTATGCAATTTTGCAACAACAACAACAACAATTTATTATTTATACCCCGCCCATCTGGCTGGGTTTCCCCAGCTACTCTGGGCAGCTTCCAACAGAATATTCAAATACAATAATCTATTAAAAATTAAAAGCTTCCCCAAACAGGGCTGCCTTCAGATGTCTTCTAAAAGTCTGGTAGTTGTTTTTCTCTTTGACATCTGGTGGGAGGGCGTTCCACTGGGCGGATGCCACTACCGAGAAGGCCCTGTGCCTAGTTCCCTGTAACTTGGCTTCTCGCAGTGAGGGAACCACCAGAAGGCCCTTGGTGCTGGACCTCAGTGTCCAGGCAGAACAATGGGGGTGCAGACGCTCCTTCAGGTATCCTGGACCGAAACCGTTTAGGGCTTTAAAGGTCAGCACCAACATTTTGAATTGTGCAAAGCAATTTTTCTTCAATAGAATGCATTTTGTGTGTTATTTTAGCAAATATGTGAATTACTGGGCATAGTTTATCGCAGCATATGCATTTTTGTGGTCGTTAGTTAGCTGTGACCACATTGCAAAATTCAGAGTAGTGTGAATTTTGAAGGAATGCTGCGTTTCATTTCTCATATTGTTTTGGAAAGTGAAGATTAGGCCGGTTCATCTCTAGATGTGAACTAGATCATATTTCTCTACTATCTCTATCTAGTTCTGTCCTCAGATCAGATTAGATAAAGGTGGTCCAGCTTTCAGAGGAAAACCTGTATTCCCTGCCTGCGGTTTACAAGAAACATTGGTACGAATGCCGAGTTTGATTGAAATAAGTTATTTAGATCTATATGTTGGAGAACAGCTGGCAATCAGAACCCTAGAGAGGAGGATGGAGACATTTATTGTGTTTATATTTGTTATATTTGACATTGGGGATTCTAAAACTGTTACACCATTTGGGTGGAGGGAAATATGAAAGAATAACTTCTTAAAATGTAGGGCTGTTTTTATCCAGGGATTCTAGCTATGGTGGCAAATGAATTGAATATTTTGTGCTGAGAAATGCCTGGGTTGGAGAGTCAGGATGTCAGTCCTCAAGCACCGTGGTGAGACATATACTAGAAATGGGGGCAATAAGTGGAGCATCTCAGGCTCCCCCCAGATTTGAGACATGCATTAAGTAAAGCATCAGAAAGCTGAATAAATTACGACGGGAAAATCATAATTCACTGTGGCAGTAGCCTGCAATGTACACAAGGAAGGTACGAGGGAAAAGGCAGGAGAGAAAATTGGGTCAAGAGTGTAATTAGGTTCTTTTTGGTAGCAAATAGATAACACTGGAGAGAAACTGAGCAGAGAGGAGGGGAAATAATGGAAAGCAAAGGAGGTAGATAGAGGTACAGGGAGAGGCAGTAGTAGGAGGTGTTAGGGTTGAAGAGTTAGTGCCATAAGTTAAAGTAACGCGCTTTGGGAGGAAAGTTAAAAGCATTTTCTCTCCTCCCCCAATGTCTGGGAAAGGTTGGGGAGTAGAAAGCAATCATTCCAGTGCTCTAGGGAGGCAGCTCCATTAATATCTGTTAAACTTTCAGTGCAAAACAATGTCTAATCAACTCTCCACCAGCGCGAGTGATCCATGTTGTGGATAAAAGGGTCAATTAAAGCTTCTGGCCTTTGTGTCTGCTTGAGCTTGCCTGGTTCCTTAATATACCATTTCTAGCCTTATCCAAACTAGGTTTCGATTTACCAAGCAACAGCTGTAAAATTTTGTCAAGCCCATTATGGAACATTTTATATATAGCAGATGTATGCAAGATAAGGCAGCAATCTGGTTGCAGCCACTTTATATTAATTATATTATTATATTATATTATTATATTATATTATATTATATTTTTATATTTTTACCCCCCCCCCCCAAAAAAACCCTTGCCTTTTAGGACAAAAGTCTCACAAAGCAACTTGCATAATTGGCATTAAAAGCAATGTACTACAAGTCCGTACATCATAATTTGTGATCCACAGAAATTACTTTGTTTCCCGCTATAATTGTTAAGAAACCCCTATTAGTTTTGCCCAGGGGAACCCATATCTGTGGATGAGATCCAAGGGAGGAATACCGGGAAAGAAAAATCCACCAATAGCATTGTTTTAAGGTAAAGGTAAAGGTATCCCTGACCATTAGGTCCAGTCGTGGCCGACTCTGGGGTTGCGGTGCTCATCTTGCTTTATTGGCCGAGGGAGCCGGCATACAGCTTCCGGGTCATGTGGCCAGCATGACTAAGCCGCTTCTGGCGAACCAGAGCAGCGCACGGAAACGCCGTTTACCTTCCTGCCGGAGCGGTACCTATTTATCTACTTGCACTTTGACGTGCTTTCAAACTGCTAGGTTGGCAGGAGCAGGGAACAAGCAACGGGAGCTCACCTCGTTGCGGGGATTCGAACCACCCACCTTCTGATCGGCAAGTCCTAGGCTCTGTGGTTTAACTCACAGTGCCACCCGCGTCCCAACATTGTTTTAACTTATACAATTTTATTTTGTAACAGCCACCTCCTAGACCCCCTGGGACCTATTCTATATGAGCAGAGGGTGTTCCTGGCTCACACAGAATCTACTATTCTGCTCAGTCCCTTTAAAGTAAGAGGGCCTTCTCAGTAGTCACGCCTGCCCTGTGCCAGCAGATGTCAAGGAGATAATCTGACTTTTAGAAGACATCTGAAGGCAGCCCTGTTCAGGGAAGTTTTTAATGTTTGAAGTTTTATTGTGTTTTTAATATTCTGTTGTGAGCCACCCAGAGTAGCTGGGACAACCCAGTCAGATGGGCAACATATAAAGATGATGATGATGAGCCACAGCTGCCAACAGACAAGGGTTGAACTGCCCTTATCAATCAGCCTACAAAATTCTTCCTAAGGCCATGCAGATTACTGGCTTCCAGGTGTGTGAGGGTGTTAAAATAAGAAGATACCACACCAGCCTTATGAAACAAGTTAAGAATTTGCTAACATGGGGGCGGGGGGGGGGGGAGAGAATGAGGTTTTTTCCCCAAAAACAAATATGCAATGCATAGATTACAAAAAGACTCACAACCCACCCAGAATACAGTCGTACTTTGGTTTTCGAACAGCTTTGTTCTTGAACGTTTTGGCTCCCAAATACCCCAAACCCAGAAGTGACCGTTCTGGTTTGCAAACTATTTTTGGAAGTGAAACATCCAATGGGACTTGGGTGGCTTCCAATTGGCTGTGGGAGCTTCCTGCAGCCAATCAGAAGCCACACTTTGGTTTTGGAAGTCGAACACACTTCCAGAATGGATTCCATTCGACTTCCAAGGTACGGCTATATTCCTTTTGGACCAAAATAGTACAGTTTAAAACCCATTTTCCCTGGACTAAACAGTCTGTAAATGCAGCAGGCACCCAGAAGAATCTTCTCTTGAGTAGCAGCCTTTTCCTTTCCTTCTCCCTTGTCACGTTGAGTTCCACCTTGAACAAAAAACCCTCCAGGATGGCTACAAGTAGGCTGCCCTTGTCAACTATATGCACTTCCCACTGGGCCATAGGAAGAAATTAATTTCTTCTACCAGGGCAATTGCACTGCTTTGATAGTCAAGCTTCAGAGCATTTGCAAGGGTTTCAAGCTATCTCTGTAATCTCCAGTAAACAAATCAGAACACAGCAGACAGGAAAGATCTGCATTCTCATATAATACAAAACAGCTCACACAAACAGTCCACTAACATGAAACCCAGAAAAGTATGCTTTCCCATATAATATGCATCAGTCCATGCAATAAAGGTCAAATTCCTTCACTGTATTGTTTGATTATTTTATCTTAAAGGTAAAGGTAAAGGGACCCCTGACCATGAGGTCCAGTCGTGGCTGACTCTGGGGTTGTGGCGCTCTTCTCGCTTTATTGGCTGAGGGAGCCGGCGTACAGCTTCCGGGTCATGTGGCCAGCATGACTAAGCTGCTTCTGGTGAACCAGAGCAGCACACGGAAATGCCGTTTACCTTCCCGCCAGAGCGGTACCTATTTATCTACTTGCACTTTGACATGCTTTCGAACTGCTAGGTTGGCAGGAGCAGAGACCCATCAACGGGAGCTCACCCCGTTGTGGGGATTCGAACCGCCAACCTTCTGGTCGGCAAGTCCTAGGCTCTGTGGTTTAACCCACAGCGCCACCCGCGTCCCATCATATTTTATCTTACATGCTGCTATTTTTTTTGTACCAAACTGTCTTAGTTAATTGTGATGTTATTAGTTTATTCCTTAATTGTTATTGTTTTTAAAATGTGTGCTTTGGGCTTGTCCACATTGTCACCTGTCTCGTGCCTAGATAGCACAGGTCTGAGTGATTTTGTCTTTGCCCTGCAACTTTCCCCCAGAAAAACCCACTCTTTGGTGATAAATTGAAGCAAATGGCAGTCCGTGGAAAACCCAATGGTTGTTTGCTCTGGTTCAGCACCAAACCACAGTCTTTTCTGGGAGAAAGGGGTGGGACAAACAGAAGTGTGGATGAGCCCTTAGTTTCCGTGGTAAAACAACAACAAAACATTTACATTATTCTACTTGTTTTTCAGGCATTCTCTAAGGCTTGTTTCTGAGTCATTTACCATTTGTCTCTATTCCAAATCATAGGTTGCTTCCTGTGGGTTGACATTTCTCTCTCTCTCTCTCTCTCTCTCTCTCTCTCTCTCTCTCTCCCCCCTGCCCTCAAATACAGACTATGTTTGATGGATGGAAATATTATAATACACAGCAGCCTAGACTATCTTGCACACTTGAGAAATATGACAAGTGCTGTGACATTGGAATTATTGGACATTTAAACTCCATTATTAAGATGCAAAAAATAAAAGTTCCTTTCAGTAATTACTTTGATCCCCCCCCCCTTCCACTCTGCCTCTGAGGGATATTAAAGATTGGAAGACTGATTCATTAACCAGATCTTCCAAAGGCTACGTGCTTGCCACTCAGACAAGAAAGCATCATAGCCACATAGCGACAAAATCAGTGTTAGTCCTCCACATCCATTTTTAGGAGAAACAGCCTGTTTGCCCTAAGCTCCCTTCTCATTCCCTTGTCCCATGGATGGGGAGCATGTGGCCCTCAACATGTTTCTAAGCTGATACAACTCCCATCTCCCATGCTGGTTTGGGCTGATGGACGCTGGAGTCCAACAACATCTGGAAGACAGCAGGTTCCCCATTCTTGCCTTACCTAATTTGGAAAAATTGAGCAGGTCAAACTTTTGGAGAAATGGGTTGCACGTCAGATAGCATTCATCTGGTAGTAATTAGAGCCAGTGTGGTGTAGTGGTTAAGAGCGGTAGTCTCGTAATCTGGGGAACCAGGTTCACGTCTCCGCTCCTCCACATGCAGCTGCTGGGTGACCTTGGGTCAGTCACACTTCTTTGAAGTCTCTCAGCCTCACTCACCTCACAGAGTGTTTGTTATGGGGGAGGAAGGGAAAGGAGAATGTTAGCTGCTTTGAGACTCCTTAAAGGGAGTGAAAGGCAGGATATCAAGTCCAAACTCTTCTTCTTCTTCTTTTAGTTCCAGAAAAAGTGGATCCAGCTCGCTAAATCTGAAAAAATATGGAAACAAGGAGCAGATCTTCTCAGTATAAAAATGCACGCAAGCAGCAACTCTAGAAATTTGAAGGTAAGGGGGACCAGGGACACGAAGCACAGGTGTTCACAGTTCAGGGATTTAGCAACTGCTCCTGGATCTGATAAAGATAAAGTTGTACTCTCACGCCCTGAAACCTCTGCTAGTGTTTGTTGATGTTAAAAAACCAAGGAACAGGAGGCAACCCTGAATTGTGTCACAGAAGAAGCTGCTACAGTGGGTGTAGCAGCAGTCACCCACAATAGCAAACTGTTCAGACAAAACAAAGACTTTGTTGTGGCACCTTAAAAATGCATTATGACATAGGTTTTCATGAGCTGCAGTGCATTTCATCAGATGCACTACAGCCACAAATAGCTTATGCCAGGGATGTCCAACAGATAGATCACAATTTACTGGTAGATCTTGGTGTGTCCATGGTAGATCTTGCCCCCCTCCCCGAAAGCTCAAGAACTTTGGCTCCCTTAAAAAAAGCTCAACTTTGGTCATTTACCGCCAATTTTTTTTATAGTGGGAGTAGATCTCAGTCTCTTGAAAGTTGGACATACCTGGCTTATGCCACAGCAAGACTGTCAGTTTTTAAGTTGCTGCAAGACTACATTCTTATTTTTTTCTTTTGCTGCAAAACAGCTGCTGCTCTGGAAACTATTCCAATTGTTTCATAGAAATCCTATAAATATAACATGAATTTACATTGGAACTTGATGAATATAAAACTGTTCCCATCAGTCATGTTTATTTCATAGTTATCATTCCCGCCAAAATTAATACTGCAAGACTATCCTGTAGTAAACTTATTTGTCTTTTGCCTTCCTTCTGAAACACAGCCTGTGGCACAACGCTCGGCATTATAATATTAATATACCACCATTCTGAGAAGTTCAGCAAATTTGACTTTGTTTAATGGAAATCTGTTTAAAGGGCAGGTTTCTCTATAGCTTGTGTGTGAATCAAACTTGTGAATCTGTTGAGGTTCTTTGAAATTGGTGCTTTTCCATTTACCTGCAGAATTCTCCTTGATAATTCTGTCTCAGGCTAGCTCTTTTTGATTTCCCCAGTTTAATAGGAACATCCCCTGCAATGCCTGTGGTAAGGAAGATGCCTATCTATATAGTCTCTTGAGTCTCAGCACAGATATCTTCCTATTATCTGTCTGAGATGAGTAGGAGCTGATAGACTTCATTTATCTCTAGACCGGGATCGTAGGTATTCACCTACAAAGACAGCAGATACATTGGTAGTAGGTTGCTGCACAAAATGCTACACTTTAATTTACCATTGATATCCATTAGTCAGTTTCAATCATCCTCCCCTTTTTTTAATCCCATCATTACAATGATCTACAATTAATTTATATTTTCATATGAGACTTGTGGTTGGACTGGACCACTGTCAGGACTGTAACTCAAAGGAGTTTGCTTCTCCTCCTACATTACATTCTAGGTGAGTTTCCCCTTTTCAGAACAATTGCAGTATAGCAGGAAGAAATTCCCTATTACTCCTGCAAAACTCTATTTCTGGAAGGCCACCGGTGTATATGCATGTTTTTTTCCTAAAAGTTAAGCCAAGGGTAGCCAGTTTGGGGCCTTGCAGATTTTGGAGCACAGGGGCTGATGGGAGTTGAAGTCCAAAAACACTGAGGAAGAATGTGCCACATCATTGTTAGGTCAGCAGTAAAACCACAATTTTCAGGCCCATATGCTCCACCCTTGTATTGTGTTGCCATGAACAGGAGAAAAGGAGAATCCAGCACCATTTTAAAGCTAATCACAGTTTGTTGTTTATGGTCTCCTTCTGATTGTGGCGGAGCAGAATGGAAGAAAAAAACAAACTCAATCACAGAGTGCTAAACCATCTTTCAGCATTACATCTGAACCCGATATCTGTCTCTTCCACCCATTACAACTGCTGATTTGCCAGCGAATGTTGATTAAGCAAAGCAGATTTCTGCAGCCGATGGGGTTTCAGATATGTGTGCCCTTGTGCACTGTTCTGGGAATTGTCAGCTTGTGATTGCCTACCACAACAGCCAAAGATGTATGCAGACAATTTGATCCTTTACACTTTGCTAAAATTGGCAGCCTCCCGTTCTAATCAACAAGCAGGTGGGAGAAATGAGAGATGAAGTGAAAGCCAAACTTTAAGTCAATTTTGTAAGGTTTATAGAGTTTGTCATAGATTTAGAACTTTAATGACTTTGAATAATTCAACACTCTCATAACTTCAGCTGTGAGAACAAATGGAGGCAGGATTTCTTTTTATGTGCCTTCTCTTGAGCTGAAATTCACATTAGCATAGGATGAACCTTGTGCATTTAATTCTAAGTAAATGGAGGGTATGTTATCAGTTCTCCGGGGATAAATGATTGATTGCATTTGTAAAGGGGAAGTCCTGATACAGAGTTTTTAAGCACGCGGTGATACACAAGGAGCAAAAAAATCTTTTTTTGTAGCACTAAGAACAATGTCATGTCTAGAACTAAGGGAATAGGAGGATATCCACCAGATAAATGTGCTTGATTTACTTTTTGAATTCATCCTAATTGCATGTCTAAAGGCAATTATTTTATAAAGGTCATTAACAAAATGATGAAATTATTTGTAATTACTCAAGCTATGATCCTACTCTCAATTTTTGGGCTGTTGAGCTGAAGTATTACCCATCATAGAGCTGGATAAAAAGTAATACTCACACATAGTATTACTATGACCCTTGGGGAGAATAGTTTTGTTTTGTGAACAGTGTGTACAGATCACCATATTGGATGGTTGATCCACCATGAATTTCTATGGTGGAAATTCAAGCCCTATACTTTAAAAAGCTGCAACAACCAAACATCCCCAAGAAGAAGGGTTTCTAGATCTAGATGGGTGACAGCAATCACATAACATATTTGCAAGGAACAACCAATAGAACTGACAGCACTCGCCAAACAAATGGCTGCTTGACTGGTTGGTCTGTTCAAGTAGTCTCATAACAATCAACTAGAATTTCAATGAGAGTAAGGAGTTAACATTAAAAAAAAAAAATATTGCCTAGCCACTGGTTTGGTTCTGGTGAACGTTGACAACAAATACACAAAATTTAATTAAGCATTCCAATTTAGAGAAGAACTTCTGGGGGAAATGGTGCTTGATTCGTCATACAGCAGAGCATTTGCAAATTCGCAAACTGAACCAGATAATTACTACAAATTTAGGTGGCATCACTAAACTTACTAGGTCTGTGTAACATCATTTTGGTAATATTGTTTTATTTGGGTAAAAGGTCAGTATCATGACACTGAAACTCAACATTCATTCTTTTGGGATTACTACATATGTGAAATGTTAGATTTGAAATTATGTATGTGAAGATAGATCTATCAACTACCCATTGAAGTTAATGAACCTAAGGTAGCCGTGTTCATTAAGTTCAGTGGATCTACTCACAATTCACAGTTGGTTACAATGGATGGTATTCAACAAATTTTGACTCAGAATAGACCCATTAAAATTAATGAACAAGTTCCTGTTCTGTTTTAAGAAAATGCATCAGAAGAAACTATAGTGGATTTCCTTTGCCGATGGAAGCCCTATGACAAAATCCACTTAAGTACATAGTCATCCACAACAGAATGGGACCATTTTTCTTTATTAAATCACTGTGAAGCTGCAAAGGGTTTCTGGAAGTCAAAAAGGTGTTTCAAGGCAGTTGCCTATGCGGCAACAGAGCTTCATTTTATGTGGCACTCAGTAAGAAATCATATAAACCCCCTGATGTATTGCCCCTGACATGTTAATAAAACAAAATAAAAATGATAAAATAACTTTGCTGCACTCACATACTCTAGTTGCTATTTCATTTCATTGCATACAGTGCACATGCTACTTCACTGTCATAGTCTATGATTGGTTCATGACAGATTTTCCAGAATGAATTACGGTAGAATGGTTAAGCAAATGCATGAACTTTTTGGGAGAGGGTGGAGCGTGGGTATCTGTATGCATATGGCAGCAGTAGTACTCCTAAGATACAAGAAAGTATGTCTGTACATCTATATGGTTGACATGAGATGAGTAATGTCTTCAGACTCTGCAACTGGACATGGAGGAGGTCCTAAATATTTTAAGGCTCACTCCAGTTCCCATCAGCTGCAGCCTACATGGCCAGTGGTCAGGGAAAAGGTAGTCAAATAATGTCTGGAGGACCACAGGTTCCAAACCCCTGCTCTACAAAATTGTAACAATTGGGACACACACACACTTCATCTAAGGAGCTCATGGTGCCATGCATCATCTCATCTCATTAAAGCAACCCTGTGAGTTAAGGTAGGCTGTAAGAAGGTGAGTGGCTCAGATTTACCCAGGGTGGTTTATGGTTTTGTAGCGGTATGATCCACACCTACCTTAACCAAGTCCAAAACAGAAGGGAAGTACAAGAATTATTTAGGCAGGGCTGCAGTTCTACACACACACACTTCCTTGCAAACTACAGTGGTACCTTGGTTCTCAGACTTAATCCGTTCCAGAAGTCCATTCCAAAACCAAAGCGTTCCAAAACCACGGCGTGCTTTCCCATAGAAAGTAATGCAAAATGGATTAATCCATTCCAGACTTTTAAAAACAACCCCTAAAACAGCAATTTAACATGAATTTTACTATCTAAAGAGACCATTGATCCATAAAATGAAAGCAATAAGCAAGATACTGCAGTCAAACAATCAACCAATCAGTAGCTGAACTGGGTTCCACACAGTCACAAAAACAAAACAAAAAAGGCACAAAAACGCAAAATAAATAGCAAAGACAGACAGACCTCAGTGTAACACTCAAAGCGGAAGCGTGGCACTCAGAATGGAAATATGACAGTCAAAACAGAGCACGTTCATCTTCTGAAAAACGTTTGCAAACTGGAACACTTACTTCCAATTTTGCATTGTTTGGGTTCCAAGTTGTTTGAATACCAAGGCATTTGAGAACCAAGGTGCTACTGTATATTGTTGCATATAGTGGAGGCTCGTCCATTAGAGCAAATGGTGCACTGCCCCACCAATTCCAGCCAGCCCCCACCTTCCTACCTTCTTACTTACAGCTGGTCCTGAGAGATGGGATTGGCTTTCAGTTTCCTCCTCCTTAGTCCCAGGGTTAAACTCATAAGGGAGGAGGATGGAGCTCATTATGAATGGACAAAGGTCTCCACTGGTTGCATGGAGAAGGGTTTGCATACCTAACAAAGTTCAGTTGCAGCCTAAAAGGAAAACAGAGAGAATAGTATTTTTTTTAAAATGTTCAGAATAGTAAGCGAAAACACATCCATTCCCACTCATGAAAATATTTGTAGGCAAATACTGTTTATCACTCTTTGTGCAAAGACAATATTTTTCTTCCCTGGCATTCTAGTGTTGAATGACTTCTGTTACCCAGAGGAGCTAGGGGAGATGCATGTAAACCACAGCCTGTTTCCTATAATGCAAAAACAGATATTATACTTGGAAGGCAGACTGAATGAAAGAAGGGAAACCAATTAAAATCCTTCCTGACTAGAGAGTGTGTTGGTTAGATGTCAGAGACTATATATTAGAATTTTTCAAAGTTCCTGATTTGCAGACCTTCCCATGTAACTTCCTTTGCTGAAGAACCCCTGTATTGTTGGGATAGGGGGTTGTTCTAGAGTGCACAGTTAGTTCCCATAAATTTCTGGGCAGATCTTTTTTGTAAAATTTATATTTGCATTTTCAAAAACAGGAACAGAGACCATATTTAACCATCCTTCCCTTCCTTCCCCTTCCCCGTCCCACTGTACAACTGTACCAAATACAGCATATATACATATACCATATGACTTCCCTTCCACATTTTTCTTTGTTCCTTTGCTTTTCTACTACTACACGTAATGCACATCTTTTTAATCATCTAATTTGTTATCTATTAACTACTCTACCTATTTCGGCTCTGTTGGCTTTACTCAAGATCTGCTAAGCTATGCATTTGTCTATACTGGTTCTTAAAATATTCAATAAACATTGTCCATTCCTCCTTGTATTCCTTATCTTCATTTTCTCTTATCCTGTTTCTCAGAGTTCAGTATATTCGAACATTTTACCCTGCCATTCTTCCTTAGTGGGTACTATGCTTGTTTTCCACCTTTGTTCCAATAAGGTTCTAGCTGCGGCAGTGGCATATAGTCATAAACTCTTGGGTTTTTTTGGATCTCTGTTGTTACCATCCCCAAGAGAAAAATCTCAGGTGTTCTTGGTTAAGTTTTTTAAAGTATATTTTTTAATTCATTATATATAGTTTCCCAATATTCCTTAATTATTTTACAGGACTTCCACATGTGAATAAAAGATCCCTCAATTTCATTACACTTCCAACACATACCTTTTTCTTTTTTAGACATTTTCACCAACTTGGTGGGTGTTAAATATCATCTGTGGGCCATTTGCATCGTATTTTATTTCATTGTATAACAAGCTGTAAAATTCATATTTGTTTCCCACAACTTTCCCCATAATTTATAATCAATATTGTGACTCACATCTTGTGAAAGTTCTGGGCAGGTCTGTTGCTCCTCATCATAACCTTCTGCTCCTCTGTGGATGTGCACTGTATAGGACAATCAGTAACATTGGAAAACAGTCATTTTTGGGGAAGTTGGTCACCATTGTTGAGTTTCTGATTGGGGACTAAAGGATCTAAGGCAGTAGAGGGTCAGAATTCCTCTATGGATAGTACATCATAATGGAGCCTTTCACACACTCATACAGCTCATTCTTATTTAACAACTGAACCAATTCTTATCATTTCTTCTCCTTGTTTTTAGTCAGAGGGCATTATCTTGCTTTTCTTCTCTGGAGGTATTTAAACGGAAGCATCAACCTGTCAAAGATGTCATGGTTCCATGCTACATTTCATATTTTGCATTGAGACTGTGGGTACCCTTCCAACTCTTGAATCATATGAAACAAATATCTCCATGATTTCAATCTTCTTCTTTTTGTATAGAGATCTGGTTGCTAGTTTCCAAGGTGTCATATATGAACAGGTTATGCAATGAAAATGTATGGTTTCTCTCTCCCCCACCCCCAACCATATCAGGATGTATGGAAATGCCACCTTTTCAAAGTCACTGTGGGCTGCTTCACACTGACATGCTCATAATTTGATGGCTGTAGTCATTATAAGTTGTAAATGAGCTAAAAGAGCCAGAGGTTTTAGATCTCCCCTGCCCATGTCCACAAACTTTCCCCAAAACGTTTGGAAAGACTCAGCTTATTCCAAACTGAGACCATTGGCTTTCTCTCATCACGAATAGAGACTCAGTAGAAGAACATTATCTAGCAAAGCTATTGAAAAGCACCCAGACATCTCCTCAAAATGGGGGCAAAATAAGAAATGCGGAAGGTACCAGAAAATAAATACTATTCCTAGTAATTATGGGTTATTTGGAGAACATGGTAGAAGATAGGGAATAGCCATGCATATATTTGGAGACATGGTCTGATAGGATTTTATAAATCTGTATTCTGTGCAAACACTGTTGCTGGACCTAATAATGAACTATTATCATTTGCCAATACTACAACAAGACACGGTGTTGATTACACTGCCTTTTCTGCTCTTCTCCCTCACTTCCAGAGAAAATTCAGTTGTTTGGCTGTGCTCAACCAAAAAGAGCCAATAACAAATCTCTCCAAAGTAGGCCTTCACAGCGGAAGGCATTCAATAGAGAGGTCATTATCACTTGTTTCCTTCCAGCCAAGCAAACTGCTACAGTCACAGAAGGGATAATAGACTATATGGAGTTATTTATTTATTTGCCTTTCTGTTTGTAGCACAGCCTTCACTAAACAAGCATACATCCTGAAATGAAACAAAAAAAGAGGTTTTCTTTACAGGAAATGGCATCTTTTTTCGTCATTTAATGGTAGCAACACAGTTTGCTTCAATACTTCCTTTAGACTCCGTGATACTCAGAATCCGAAGATTGAATGCATGCGTTCTCTTGGGTGTAGACTGATAAAAGCGTGTGGCTGGTTCATGCCTGCCAAAGGCCAACACACAATCGCCTCAGCAGTGTGTCAGGCCACTCCATGCCAGGAAAGGGGAAATAATAAGAAATCTAATGCGTGTCCCATGGCTAGAAGCAAATATCTGTGCTCTAAAACATGGATGGAAACACCTGTGACTCTTCAGTTGCTGTTGGAATCCAACCTGCATCCAGACCTTCCAAGTGTCCCTATTTTCCAGTGTTAGTCCTGGATTTACAGAGGCCACCCCAGTTTCTGATCCCAGAATGCCTCATTTGTCTTTAGGATGTCCCTATTTTCATCTGTCTGACCAAACTGCGGGAGGCAGTGGAAGACAGGAGTGCCTGGTGTGCTCTGGTTCATGGGGTCATGAAGAGTTGGACACGACTAAACGACTAAACAACAACAACAAATTTTCATCTGAGAAATGTCAGAGGGTATGTGGAGTTATTTGACCCCAGAGACATCTGAAGGCAGCCCTGTATAAGGATGCGTTTTTTTTATATATATATTAAAAAATGTTTACTATGTTATTATGTTTTTATATATGTTGGAAGCTGTCCTGAGTAGTTGGGGCAACCCAGTCTGATGAGTAGGGTGTAAATAGTAGAATGATAATGATGATGGAATAGGACGCCCCTATTCCCATCGGATAAATGTTGGAGGGTATGCCTGCCTCAGCCCCAGCCATCATGGTAGATGGTCAAGGAACGATGGCAGCTTCAGTCCAATAACATCTGGAGGTTCCCCAATCATGCTCTAAAACACCCAAACATTTGCTTGTGCAGCAAGCCAAATGTTTATTCTCATTGCTTTTTGCCTCCGTAACAAACTAATGTGTCCCAGGCACCACTGAAAAACAAATGACTGTAATGTGATGTTTCAGCAATATCTTCAAATAGCTAAATAGCTGTCATGCAGAAAATGGAGCTGACG
Organism: Podarcis pityusensis; assembly: GCF_964106645.2. Lineage (NCBI taxonomy): Eukaryota > Metazoa > Chordata > Lepidosauria > Squamata > Lacertidae > Podarcis > Podarcis pityusensis. Next base: position 91,995,757 of record NC_138027.1, on the reverse strand, counting down.
CTGTGGGTGGTATTCAGTGGAGTTTTACACAAAGCATACCCACTGAAATGAATGAACATGGCTAAGTTAGGTCCATTAATTTCAATGGAACTACTCGGAGTAAACTGAGTTGAAACCACTATGTTGTTCCAGAGGGCAGGACTAGAAGCTAACAGATGCAAGCAATACTCAGGTATTCATTCCCACTTGTGATTACCATTGCATGAGAGGAACAACAAGGGTGCACTTCTGCAATAGGGAACGTGCTCTGTGTATGTAAGGTCATCTCACACTTTAGAGCCCTGGGATATCAATGTTCGAAATTGCACGGGGAACGGACATTGGTAAAAAGGTTCCCTTCTGCATAAGTTCACTCCCAACATTTGGGGTACTGCAAGAACAGTGACAGTCACACAGATGGGGCATGGGGGACACCCTCCCCCTTCCCCTCACATGATGATAATAATGTTTGAGGGAAATCTGAAAGGGATAGTGATGAAACAGAACAGACAGAATCAAGGCTCACAACCTTATTTATTATTACTTTTCTATTTATAAGTACACCAACATGGTTCTCCCCCTCATCATTTTGTCCTCACAAAAACCCTGTGAGATAGGTTAGGCTGAGAGGCAGTGATGGCCCCAAGGAAAATCCGGTGAGCTTCATGGACAAGCTGGGATTTGAACCCAGGTCTCCAAGGACCCAGTCCAACACTCATACCATTACACCACATTGGATGACCTCTGTGTCAATTTGATTTTCTATGACTTAAGTCAATGGACGGGATGGAAGCTTCTTTTAGAAGTAGGTTGTGAGGAGGAAGTAGGAATTGTCCCGAAGAATAAGAGAACAGGGGCTCATAATGGCAGTCCTTGAGTAAATTTAACTTTAGTTTGTGCAATGGCAAGAGCTTTGTAATGAGCACACATTAAAAGATGCTTTGAAATAGGATTCTGCTCTTAATGAAGGAAGTGGTAAAGTGCAAAAATGTGTCTAATGTAGCCAGAGGCTGTGAAGTAACAACTCAGTTTCAGATTTAGAGGCTATAAAAGCTTCTTGGTGAAGTTAATGATGTAACCGTTCTGTCAAAACAAAATAAAAGGCTGCCAGCTTTGTTATGGATGTCCTATTTACTTCATAAGACAAAAGGAGAACTTGAGAGATTTTCAAGTCATGACAACGAATGAATGGCTTTCAGAAATTCAAATACCATTTACACATTAATCTCCTTCTCAAGGGGCTGTGCTTGCAAACAGGCATCATTTCACATTCTCCTAAGATACCACATCAATATTCTACAATGTTCTTACAGGTATATTGTCCTGTAATCACATTTCCTGCCATTTAAGCTCATACATCCAATTTCTCATGGGCTATCATGAAAACCTGGGATGGCCATCTTCTGTGTTATCCAGGCATCTGTATTCTCTTAAACCTGATCATCCCTGCCAACATTTCTCCAATGAAAAGAGGGACATTCGATTCCATCCCTTCCAACATTTCTCAGTTGCAAATGAGGAAATCCTATTGCATCTCCTCCAACATTTCTCCAATGAAAATACTGACATTCTTCAAAAAGGGCAAGTGGGACAATCTGGGATCAAATCAGAAACCGGGATGACTTCCGGGGGCGGCGCGAACGACAATGGCGGTCCTCTTCTGAACGGGAGAGGAGGCTCCGCAGGCAACGGGTCGTCCGCTACGGCGAAGCGGAGACCCACATCGGAAAACCCCAGGCGGCAAGAGCCTGGGGTCTTGAGGCTCGGTGGGCGCCTAGAGCGACCCTCCAAGTGCAGAAGGAACCCCGTAAGGGGCTCCGGAGCACGGAGGGGGGTTGCGGCGCTGTGAGCCGTTTCGCAGCCTGAGGAGCGAAGCCGCGCTGCTGCTGTCGGTGAGCGCTGATCCCTTTTCCTGCCAAATTACGGATCCGGACGAAAAAGCAACTAATTTGTGAGTAAAAGACTGAATCACTTGGAATTTGAGATTTTAAAAGAGAAATTTAAATTGGCTTGAACTTGGCTGTGAGCGGAGAGACGTGGAAGCAGGAAGTCCGTCTTCCGCAGCCATTGAACTTGAAAAAAAAGCAATCAGCTGGAGGAGTGGAGGCTGAAAAGAAAGAGACTTTAAACTTTACAGATCTAAGCATCTATTTGAACTTGCATTTTAAAGTAAAGACTTCAAGTTAAAGATTTGGGATCTTTATTTGTACTTGACTTTCCTCCTCTTATTGGATTACAAATTTAAAGGTGAAACCCAGAGTCAGGAGCTGCCTGAGTACTAAGGGAGCTGTCAGTACTGCAGATTTGGATACAACATATTGGAACTGGAAACAATCTGAGGGTATTGATACCTTTTAAATTTGAAACATTCTTTTTGGAAATAAATAAGCACTGTCTGCAACAAGGTAACCATTTATAAACTCTGCTAAGTATTTGTATCTGAAGGTTCTTGGACATTAATTTAGACTCTGAAAGATAGATCAAGCTCCCTCTAGAGGACTGGATTATAACAGTGATTTTACATACACTTTTTACTTTCGATTCCCTTGCTGTTTGCTTGCTCTGGACCTTTCCATTCCCATGGGAACAACTCAGTGTGACCTTGACTGATAGATAACGTTGGAATGAGTGGCACAAGAAAAAGAGGGAGAGCTAAACAAACAACTTTAACAACTCTAACCTCAGCCTTACAGACGCGCAGATCATCTGTGCCTGCTTTGCCCTCAGAAGTGGAGGGTGAGGGCGAAGCAGAGCAGTTACAATTGGAAGATATGGCCTCAGGAGCATCTGCCTCTATACTAGATAAAATCTTTGAAAAATTGGAAGCTTTGGACAAGAAAGCAGATGCCCAATCAGCAAAGATTGATAAAAATACAGAATGTTTAAACAAATTAACCACACAAGTGACACAGAATGCACAAGCAATTGGACAGCTAACTGAGGCCTCAGCAGAAAATCGGAAATTGACTGAGGACACTAGACAAAGATTTGAAAATTTAGAGCAAGAGGTAAGACCACTCACTAAACAAGTTGGGGAACACCAGATTTATCTCTCGATGATAGAACTGCGAAATCGTGAGAATAACTTAAGGATTAGATCACTACAAGAGGCAGAAGAAGGAAATCTAACTGAGTTTTTGACTAAAGAATTCTCCAAGTTCTGGAACTTGGAAGAAAAGGACTTTAAAATTGTGTCAGCTTACAGACTTGGAAGATTCATAAAGAAGGAGAGGCCCAGAGACTGTTTGATAACATTGAGATCAAAGGAGGAAAGGGATAAGATTCTGGGATTACACTTTGTAAAATCACTGGAGGTGTTGGACAGAAGAATTGAAATTTATAAAGATATCCCAAGATTACTGCTTGACCTCAGAACCGCCTATTCTGAACTTGTTAAACTACTAAGGAGCAACGCAATTCCATTTAGGTGGGAATTTCCTCAAGGATTATCTTTTACCTTTAGAGGGAGAAAGGTTAAAGTTAGAACACTGGAGGAGAGAGACAAATTCCTGTCTACACACGGAGAGGACCTTCAAAAAAGAATTGAACTACCTGCTGGGCCTGAGGCAACGCCAACACCAACATCAGCACCTGTGGAACCTGAAGTTCCTGAGAAGATACCACCCCTTGAAAAATAACCAGATAATTCAGGATGTCTCTGCAACTGTTGAGTTGGAATATTAATGGCTGTAACATTCCGGAAAAAAGGAAGAAAATATTTCATATATTAAAAAAAGAACAATTGGACATTATTTGTTTACAAGAAACACATGTGACGAGGCTCCACAGAAAAGTGTTAATAAATAAAAGATTGGGCCAGGAATTTGTATCTTCGGACAAAGTTAAGAAGAGAGGCGTAGTGATATATGCAAAAGAGAGCCTGTCACCTAAATTCCTATTTAAAGATGAACATGGAAGAATTTTGGCCATTGAGATACAACATCAAGGAGAGAAAATGCTGATATTAGGAATTTATGCACCAAATGAAGGGAAATCGGAATTTTACAAGAAGTTGCAGGAGACAATGCTGGATTATCTAGACTATAACAACATCATAATGATGGGAGATATGAACGGGGTCGTATCAACTAACATGGACAAGTCACAAAGTCAAAATGTTACAAAAGACGGCAGACTACCTAAAACCTTTTTTGAAATGACTGACAATATGGACTTGATTGACATTTGGAGGACAAAGAACCCACTAGGAAGAGAGGGAACATTCTTTTCTGAAGCCCAACTGACCTGGACAAGAATCGACCAAATATGGATTTCTAGAGGCCTGGCACCTAAGGTCAGAAAAGTGGAAATCTGCCCAAAGACCTGTTCCGACCACAATGCAGTAAAGATGGATATGACACTATTACCAACTGGATCCTTTAGATGGAAGATGAATGACAATTTGTTTAGAGATCAGGAAATTACCAAGAAGGCCCAAAAAGTTTTGAAGGATTATTTTGAGATAAACATGAATAATATGGTGGAAAAAAGAATAATCTGGGACGCAAGTAAAGCTGTAATGAGGGGATTCTTGATACAACAGAATGCAGTGAAGAAAAGAACACAAAATGAGAAAAAAGATAAGATCTTGGATAAAATAAAAGAACTAGAGAAGAAACTAAGAGTGAATCCGAAGTCACAGCCAACTCTGAGAGAAATTAAACTTTATCAAACACAATATTCCAAATTGATAAATCAGGAAATTGAATGGAAGGTTAAATTAATGAAACAAAAAACGTTTGAGTCGGCGAATAAATGTGGAAAACTGCTAGCTTGGCAGTTGAAGAGAAGACAAAGATTAAATACTGTTACAAACTTAGAGGTTGATGGAAAAAATATCCAGAATCCAGTGGACATCAGAAAGTGTTTCCAGAGATATTTCAAAAAATTATATACCCAAGGGCCGCAAGATGACGTTGAGATTAAACAATTTTTGGCAAAAAACGGATTATCTAAATTGTCACAAGAAAATAGGACAATCCTGAATTCTAAAATAACACGACAGGAGATCGAACAAGCTATCCAGAACATGCAAATTGGCAAATCTCCAGGACCAGATGGGCTGACCTCCAAGTACTATAAGACATTGAAAGACTACTTGATACAACCTTTGATGGAGGTCAGCAATGAAATTATGGAGGGGAGGAGGGCACCGGAGTCGTGGAAGGAAGCGTTTATCACATTAATACCAAAGTCGGAAGCTGAAAAGACACAACTTAAGAACTACCGTCCCATCTCTCTCTTAAATGTGGATTACAAAATATTTGCAGACATTTTGGCAAATAGATTTAAAAAAGTTTTAAATGAAGTAATTCATAAGGACCAGGCTGGCTTTCTCCCAGGAAGACATCTGTTTGCTAATATAAGGAACATTATTGACATTTTGGAACTTTTGCAAACAGATATAAATACAAAAGCAGTTTTAATTTTTATAGATGCGGAGAAGGCCTTTGACAATATCTCCTGGAAATTTATGATGGGAAATTTAAAAGAGATGGGAGTGGGACGGGGTTTTGAGAATGGGATTGAGGCGATATATTCAGAACAGAAAGCTAAACTGATAGTTAATAATGTGGTTACGGAAGAGTTTAAAATTGAAAAAGGGACACGACAAGGTTGCCCTATTTCCCCGCTGTTATTTATTTCGGTTCTGGAAGTGCTATTGAACATGATTAGAAGGGACCGGTTGGTGGAAGGAATTCAGGTCGGCCAGAAACAATATAAATTAAAAGCTTTTGCAGATGACCTGGTTTTGACCTTGCAGAAGCCAGAGCCCAGTACGAAAAGAGCATTACAACTGATTAATGATTTTGGTCGGGTGGCTGGATTTAAATTAAATAAACAGAAAACTAAGGTTTTGGGGAAAAACTTGACTAATACAGAGTCAGAACGGTTTCAGAATGAGATGGAACTTAATGTGGTAAAAAAAGTAAAATACTTAGGGGTAAACATAACAGTAAAAAATCTAAGTCTATTTAAGGATAATTATGAAAAATGTTGGACAGAAATTAAGAGAGACTTAGATAGTTGGTCAAAATTGAAACTTTCTTTGTTAGGCCGAATTGCTGCTATCAAGATGAATGTATTGCCAAGGATGTTGTTCTTATTTCAAACACTTCAGGTTTTGGACAAAACGGAGTGCTTTCAGAAGTGGCAGAGAGATATTTCCAAATTTGTCTGGCAGGGCAAAAAGCCCAGAATTAAGTTTAAGATATTAACCGATGCAAAACAAAGAGGGGGCTTTGCCCTGCCAGACTTAAAGTTGTATTACGAAGCCGCAGCGTTTTGCTGGCTAAAAGACTGGCTACTTCTTGAAGACACTGATGTGTTGGATTTGGAAGGGTTTAACAATACCTTTGGATGGCATGCATATTTATGGTATGACAAGGTTAAAGCAAACAAGGCCTTTAAGAACCATATTGTCAGAAAATCATTGTTTAATGTCTGGTCAAAATATAAAGACTTGCTGGAAAATAAAACACCAAGGTGGCTTTCACCTTTGGAAGCCAAGGCCCGAAAAAGACCCAATATGGAGGCTAAATGGCCAAAATATTGGGAAATACTAGAAAAGGATGGAGACAAATGGAAATTGCAGAGTCTAGAGAAAATGAAAGACAAAGTGCGAGATTGGTTACACTACGCTCAGATCAAAGAAGTTTTCAAAAATGATAAGAAATTAGGGTTCCAGGTGGAGAAATCGAAACTAGAAACAGAATTGTTAGAACCAAAGATTAAGGTACTTTCAAGGATGTATAACTTGCTGTTGAAATGGAATACACAAGACGAAACGGTTAAATCGGCTATGATAAGGTGGGCACAGGACATTGGGCATAATATCATGTTTGAGGACTGGGAGAGGTTGTGGATTAATGGATTGAAATTTACTGCATGTAACGCCCTGAAAGAAAATGTAATGAAAATGATTTATAGATGGTATATGACCCCAGTCAAACTTGCTAAAATTTACCACCTGTCTGATAATAAGTGTTGGAAATGTAAAGAATGTGAGGGAACGTTCTTCCACCTCTGGTGGACTTGCCCTAAAGTGAAGGCGTTCTGGGAAATGATTTATAATGAACTGAAAAAGGTATTTAAATATACCTTCACTAAGAAACCAGAGGCTTTCCTTTTGGGTATTGTCGGCCAAGGGGTGGCAAAGAAGGACCAGACATTTTTTATGTATGCAACAACAGCAGCAAGGATACTTCTCGCAAAACACTGGAAAACTCAAGATCTACCCACACTGGAAGAATGGCAGATACAACTGATAGACTACATGGAACTGGCTGAAATGACCGGCAGAATCCGTGACCTGGGAGAAGAGAGGATTGAGGAGGATTGGAAGAAATTTAAGAACTATTTACAAAAACATTGTAATTTGAGTGAATGCTAAATAAGATGCTAGACTAAAACAACTGAGCACCACTAAATTTAGAAGTTTTTTAAGAAATTAAGTAAGACTGTGAAAATTTAGCTCCTTTTGAGAATTATATGAGTATGAAATATAGAAGGGATATAAGATTTTAAATAAGATGATAAATTGCTGACAAAATGTTTTAACGATGAAAATGGGAGCGGGAGATGCGAGGAAGTCCAAAGAAAATGTGAAAATATGTTAAGATCGATGTTACATTGTTTATTATGTCTATTTTTATTGTAAAATTTAATAAATTGCTTTAAAAAAAAAAAAACAAATCAGAAACCGGGATGGATTCTGTAATTCCAAGACTGTCCCTAGGAAATCGGGACACTTGGAAGGTCTGCGTGCTCCCCTCATAAATAGTCAAGTCCTCTAATAAAGCTGGCATTGCCAAGTCGAGAAGGGTCGTAGCTGTCAGGATTTACGATCTCAACCCTCACACCAAGAGACAGCAGGCTGGTGGTTTTATAACATTCAGATTTACTGATATTTACTCAGTTTGAGCACATAGTTCAATCATCATCACTCGATGGGTCAGTTGAGCCCACTGGAAGGTGGACTCTTTTCCAACAGGAAATACGCCATCGGCTCCTCCTCCTCTTGTAGGCTTGACGCCAAGCCTGAACTCTGCCCAATCTCTGAGAGCGATGAGATTCAGGAACAGACCATCCAGCTTGCATCTCCTCCCCAGAGAGCATGTCTGAAATTTCTGGCTCCTCTGCCTGCCTTATGTTGCCCTGGAAATTTACGACTTGCATTCCAGGGAAAGAGGGGCTCACTTCACTCTCTGCCTGTGAAGAAAGCAAGCCTCCGTCTCTTTCTGCCTGCCCCCCTCCTTCGTCCTTGGAGCCCTCACTTTCACTTGGGGCAGAAACATTCCTGAAACTATCTCATTGGTTGAACACATGCTTTTCATGGAAATTTCCCCAGGTTCAATTCCTGGTGAATCCCAGTAGGACTGGGAAAGACTTACCATGGCAAAATACTGCAAGTCTATGTTGATCTGACACTACTCAACTAGACAGACAAATCTGGCCTGGCTTGGTAAGAGACAATTTACTGTGTTTTCACCTGTGCTTGGGTGATATGAGGTCATTGACCGGGGTGGGTGCAAATTGTTTTATGAAACTATCCCTTTTAGATATAAGATTTGTAATGTTTCAAGTGCCCCGAGACTGTGTTACAATAATATCCCTATGAAAGACACACAATAGAAGTATTATTGCTTCTTTTACTTGCTAGCGAAATGGCAAGGAAGATGTTTTACTATACCTTGTTTAAAATGTGATAAATGAGGGATGTGGGGAGGCAGATAAAGTTGGCTTGGGTGGCAGATCAAAATTGAGACAAGCACCTTCAGCTGGCTATCCCTATGGATCTCATTTCACATTAATTAAATGGGGGGGGGGACTTTAGGATTGGGGAGACTTGGGTTTAAATCCCATCCTCATCACATAGTTTGCTGAGTGAACTGAGTCTCCATAGGCTATACACATTTGCATCTTATACGCATTTGTTGTTGTTTAGTTGTTTAGTCGTGTCCGACTCTTTGTGACCCCATGGACCAGAGCACTCCAGGCACTTCTGTCTTTCACTGCCTCCCACAGTTTGGTCAAACTCATACGCATTTACCAGCTTGTAAACTCAATGGAAGTCAGTGTAGCTTACTTCTGAGTAGACTTGTGCAGGATGGCACTGTCATTTTGCCTGTTGCTTAATTGTTACTTGTTTTGCGGGGGGGGGGGGACTGATAAATTGAACAGGGTGCTACAAGTGATTTAGATTTATTGAATTTATGAATCATTTCCCACAACAAAAAGTCCCAAAGTGGTTTATGACATCAATAAAATACAGAAAGTCAAAATGAAAACTTCCAATCTGCCCATATTCCCCAGAAAACACAAATATCTTTGGTGCCAAAATGATGACAAAGTTGGAGTCAGTTTCCCAGTCAAAGGAATTGCTTTATTATTTTTTGTGAGGTGGCCCTATATCTAGGGATTCTAGTCCAGCAGAATTCAGTTGGACAAACAGATGACTAATGTTTATATAAAGATAAAGAAGGCCAGCAAAAAAACATATTGATATGTTAAGGTATTGATTTTCTAAGTAAGTGTACAGCTCCAGGGGAGTGCAGGGAGCGTGCCGGACCACAACAATAAAGCAATAAATCTTATCCTAACAGTAAGATTAAAAATTGCACTAAATTAAATTCATGCATAGAAGCAGAAATTTCATAGAAAACTACAACTCATTCCAAAGATGAAGATTAACTGCTTTTGATTCTCCTTCATGCTCACGGATGAGTAAATGCTGATTAACATGTACAACTTCCTCAAGGGCATTCCTATCGAACAGCAGGATACCAATCCCATAAACAAATAACGGCATAAATAAAGCTAACCAGTAATTCTGATGTAACTTCTGAGTTTTAAAACCTATCTATCTTTTACACATATAATTCCCAATGCAGCAAGCCCCTTATGCATTGAGCATTTAGTTTTCCAAAGCTGTAGCTTCCCCACTGTTATGTCTTATCTATTGGATATAATTTTACCAGATCCATACAAATCACCGCTCCCCTCCTCTCTCTCACACACATCTTCCTGGTAGTGCAATGTAGATCTAAAGTTTTTCACATATAGCACTTGTTCAGGAGCAGATCTATAACATCATTCAGAACATTCTTTTAAGGAAAAAAAAAATCAGATCAGCCCTACTTAGGGTGTGTTCACTGCCTTTGAGGCCAGTGGAGTTGGTTTTTTAAAATGCTTTTCAATGCCCCCCCCCCCAAGCTGTTCACATCAGCACTGCTTCATTGGTGTCAAATCATTTATGTTTTTGTACACACCAAAGGGCATTGATGTCTTTACTCTGGCCTATGCAACGGTGTTCATACCTTGACAAGAGATGGATTAGGAATGGCTTAAGGCAGTGATGGAGGAACTTTTAGAGACAGAGTGCCCAAACTGCAACCCAAAACCCACTTATTTATCGCAAAGTGCCAACTCAACAATTTAACCTAAATACCAAGGTTTTAGTTTAGGGGAAAAAACAACTAATACATTGACATCTTTTGTCTTAAAAGAAAAACACAGCAACAGAGCTTTCAATGATACAAACAACTTTTTATTGAAAGGTAAAAGTTTGCATTATCCTTGTTTGGGAAATCATGAAAAAGGGAATTACTCCATACAACATGGCCATTTTTATAATATCCCCATCAGAAAGGGGCTTACCATGTTTTGCCATGCACAGTGAAATTTGAAAACTAGCAGCTGTCAGATGATTTGTTCTAGAAAGATAGTTGCAAAAACTAAGATACTGGGAATGATATTTCCTCAATTCCACTTCATGAAACTCTTCTTTGGGAGATTTCAAAGCTGAAGCTGAATGGCCGTCTGCCCTGGGTGCTGTAGTTGAGATCCCTGCATCGCAGGGGGTTTGGACTTAGATGACCCTCAGCTTCCCTTCCAACTCCCCACAGTCCTATGATTTGATGGCTAGCCCGCTGGCCTGCACTGGTGCGGGAGGGAGCAAATTGCCTCCAGACTTACTGGCAGTTCTGCACCAAGGTGCTTTAAGACAGCAGAATGAAACATTCACGTTTCTGCTGCAGCCCGTGCGTGGCAAACCGGCTACTCGTGCATGCATGACTCTACTTGGCGCACGCCCTGCCCTTACAAACTCTGTGCTGGGGTGACGGCACACGTGCCCAGCACAGAGAGGGCTCTGAGTGCTCCCTCTGGCACGAGTGCTATAGGTTCGCCACCACTGGCTTAGGGTGTGTTTGAGAAGCTGATTTGAGAAAGTGTGTTCTCCTTCATGGAGAGTACGTGTTGTGGTGGGGTCTAGCAGGACACCCCCTCTTGGTTGCTGGGTGGGACCGTTTGGATGGCCATGACTGTGATTGGGCCAATTTGGGTCATTGGGGAGATTTTGATGTTGCCATTTAGTGGGTTGGTCCAAAGGTTATATATTCTTTGCATGGTACGGCCTCTTTTGCTGCGTGCATCGGATCACCTGCCCACCCTCCCTAATTTAGTGCTGTTGCATTTGACATTGCTATGCCTGTCATGGGGTTGTCTGCTTTTGGGGCAGGGGCCTGGTAGGAATTTTGTCCATTTGGCAGATTGGCTGGTGCCATTTGGTTTTTGCCTACTGCGTAGCAAATCTTCACAACTTGTAAGGTTGCGATTAGGCATTGGTTAAAATCCCTGCTGCAAGGGAATTCTGTTAAAGGAATCCAGGGGCTTGCCATGTTTTTGTCCGAATCCCTGGCAAGGGGCTTGGGCCGCGCAAGCCCCTGGGAGCATGCGGGGAGGGTGTGGTGTCTAGCCCCATTCTCTCCCCAAAATGTTTTCCCTTACTGACTTCCGCAGGTTTCCGGAAGTCAGTTCTGTCCCGGGGCGGGGACAGATAGTCGCAACCAATGCCTAAGCAACCACTCACATTATGTATTTAATAAAGTTATGGCCAAAATTATGCCAAAAACCTTAAACAAAAATTATGTGTGAATTGTGATTTATTTAGGGGGTGACTTGGGGACCTCAACACGCAAAGAACACTTCAAACGGTAGTATTCTATAACAAAGTACAAGATACATAAGCATTCTAGATAATGTCATATGAACACAGATAAGAAAACTCAGTGCTGGAAACACAATGAGAGCATCATAATAAACAAGTGTCTTACTGTGCCTGGTCAGAAATGCATGGTAGCAAAGGTAAGATGTTCTTCAGTGCCTGGTAATACAATACAGACAAAAAGCTTATTGCTATATGTAAGCCACAAGCAAGTTGGCTTATGGTGACCTCTTTTCACCCACAGACTTTCCCGAACCATGCATATCACAGAAGTGATGTGGGTAGAGCCCATGAGTTTTATTGTCAGTGATAGACGAAACTTTTTTAAAGTAAGGATTCATCAGAGCATAGAATTAACTTCAAAATCTCTTCTCCCACCTACACCCTTTGTGTAAACCTTTCTTTCAGTAGCCACAACTGAAGGGGGGGGGGGAGAGGGACAATGAAACAGTTAAATAGACCTAGAGTGCTTTAGAAGGAGAGCTGAGGTGCATACAGTCTAAAGTTAATGTGCCTCAGAGAAGCTAGAAATTGGATTAATATTGCTTGCTCATGCTTGAAGCACAGAAAATTGCTCAAAGGCAGATGGAGGGAGAACTAAATTCTAAAAATAAAATTCCCAGGAGAAATGAAGATTTTCACAGTTCAAATTGGAGTTCTTTCCCCCCTACTAGGTTACATGTCTCTGAACACTAAAACAAATAAGTTACAAGTGGAAATGTAAGAACATTATGTAACTTGAGTATATAACTGAAAAATGATACCGGGGGGGGGGGGGGGACGCAAGCCTGTTGGTTTTCTGTCTCTTAAAAAAAAAATGACAATCAAGGATAACAAAAGCACCAACCAGTAATTTTAAAAGGTCAGTTTTGCTGACTAACTGAATTTTAGTTTGGATTCTTGTAAAATGCCAGCATACAAGAGTCCAAGGAAAGAGTAAGTGACAGATTATTGGAGCCACTGAACACAACAGTATCCAATATTTCACAGCTCAACATGATCTACCCAGTGGATATTTGATCTGTATTCCAACCAACAGTCTTACCCAGGAATTGTTTGTTGTTTAGTCGTCTTAGTCGTGTTCGACTCTCCGTGACCCCATGAATGGAAACTCTCACTTTCTTCTCAAAGCTTCTCCTTTTTTATGTCCATGGAGTTTTCTTGGCAAAATACTGGAATGGTTCCTTCTCCAGGTGGATCACATTTAGTCTAAACTCTCAGCTATGACCTGTCCGTCTTGGGTGGCCCTGCCCGGCATAGCTCATAATTTCTTGGAGTTATTCAAGTGCCTTCGCCACGACAAGGCAGTGATCCATAAAGGGGTACCCAAGAATAGCAGTTGGCAAAATATCAGGTAGTTCAAAACCATTATCTGTTGATAATGTGGTAGGTGAATATAGGAATTACATATGAATTCATTCTCGGCCCCCGCCCCCCTCCAATCATCCCCAGCATATATTTTTACAGCCTGAATTTGGATGTAAGGACAACTCTACACAGTACACAACAATTTCTTCTGCTATGTATACCCCAGTGATTTCCACACATTCATGTTGGAAGTGTCCATCGAATTGTAGAGTTGGAAGAGACCACAAGGAATCTTTGACCCCACATAGGGCTCAAACCCATCATGTTGAGATCAAGAGTCTTCTGCTCTACTGACTGAGCTATGCATGTATCTTTTAACCGTGTCGCAACTCCTAGAGCCCTCATTTGCCTGGTGGTCCCAGATACGTGCACACAGGTCAGTAGAGGCACACTTAACGTGATAAATGATTCTCCACTTGATAACACTGATGTAATGCCAAAGTATACACTTAAAAATGATTTACCCTGCATCACTCTCTCATTCGCTTTCCCAGCAGCATAGACATTGATTTAATTACCATGAAATATCAAGGGCAGAAAAACAAGTGGTGAGCTTTATGAGACCCAGAATTCTTGTTCAGCTCAAGTCTACAGAAGAGCTTCTGGCTTACCCTGGAAGCCTACCCACCCACTAGACAGTACAGTGGTACCTCAGGTTAAGGATGTAATTCGTTCCGGAGGTCCGTTCTTAACCTGAAACTGTTCTTAACCTGAAGCACCACTTTAGCTAATGGGGCCTCCTGCTGCCACTGCGCGATTTCTGTTCTCATTCTGAAGCAAAGTTCTTAACCCAAGGTACTATTTCTGGGTTAGCGGAGTCTGTAACCTGAAGCATCTGTAACCTGTAGTGTCTGTAAACTGAGGTACCACTGTAGTAGCAATGGCAATAGCAGTGCCCCAACCATGGTTAGAGAAGAGGGAAAGTAGAGAAAGTCTGTGTGAGTTTACCTCCAGTGGCCATAGCAACTGCGGAAGAAACTACAACCCCCAAAGCCCAGCAAGGCTTTCCCTCCTGATTTGCTAGTGGCATACCAGAGGAGATATTTTCCCCTCACAGATTAGCTCAGTATACAATGTTTGTTTGTTTGTTTGTTTTGGGGGGGAGAATAGTCTGGTTTATTCTGAGCCCCTCTCATTTGGGCTGGTGAGAGAGCTCCCATATTGACTACTGTACTTCCTTCTACTACCATCTCATTTCAGGTTATTCCTCTGCATCTTTTCTCTCAGCTTGTCCTAAATTCAGGAGAAGGAGCCATGCAAAAGCATAAAAGAGCCTACTGGCTCCCATTTAATTCAGCATCTTGTTCTCACAGTGAACAACCAGATGCCTATGGGTTTTCTATTAACTCCTGACATAGTGCCTGGTTCAAAATAGCCTTGGATTGTTTTCCAGGCATATAACTCTTCACATTTTCTTTTTCTTTTTAAATGATATTTATTAGAAGTTTAAAGATTACAGAAAAAAGAAAAGAAGACAACAAAATTTTTTTACAGAACATACCTTACAATACATAAAAAGAAAAACATAGAAAAGCAATACAACAATACAGCAAAAAGAAACAAAAAGACTAAAACACACATCCAATATTCCATATCTTTACCTTTCCTTTACTTGTTTCATCGACCTCCTCACACCTCCCTTTTTTGTATTCTAGTTCAATTCACTATTTCAGCAAATTCTTTCCATCTTTCTCAATTTTTGTTCTATAATTTATCTTAACGATCTAACCTTAATTTTTCCCATTTTGGCCCATTATCAATCAGCTTTTACTTAATTCTTTGTTACATTTCTACTAAAACCATATAGCTTCATTCCAGCATCCTTCTAACACTCATTAATTTTACAAGGTTTCTGTAAATATACTTTAATTTTTTTCCAATCTTCTTCCACCGACTCTTCTCCCAGGTCTCGGATTCTGCCAGTCATTTCTGCCAGTTCCATGTAGTCCATCAGCTTCATCTGCCATTCTTCCCTGGTGGGTAGATCTTGTGTCTTCCAATGCTTTGTGATAAGTATTCTTGCTGCTGTTGTAGCATACATAAAAAAAGTTCTATCCTTCTTTGGCACCAATTGGCCGACCATGCCCAGGAGAAAGGCCTCTGGTTTCTTCAGGAAGGTATATTTAAATACCTTTTTCATTTCATTATAGATCATCTTCCAGAATGCCTTAATCTTTGGGCATGTCCACCAAAGGTGAAAGAATGTACCTTCAGTTTCATTACATTTCCAACATTTGTTATCGGGCAGATGATAGATTTTTGCAAGCTTGACTGGTGTTATGTACCACCTGTAAATCATTTTCATTAAATTCTCTTTTAAGGCATTACATGCCGTAAACTTCATACCAGTGGTCCAGAACTGTTCCCAGTCAGCCATCATAATATTATGTCCAACATCTTGTGCCCATTTAATCATAGCAGATTTCACCATTTCATCTTGAGTATTCCATTTCAACAGCAAGTTATACATTCTTGACAAATTCTTAACTTTAGGGTCTAACAATTCTGTTTCCAATTTTGATTTTTCCACCTGGAAGCCTAGTTTTTCATCCAAATTATATGCCTCTATTATTTGATAATAATGGAGCCAATCTCGTACTCTGTTTTTTAATTTTTCAAAACTCTGCAGTTTTAATCTGTCACCCTCTTGTTCCAAAATTTCCCAATACTTCGGCCATTTGGCCTCCATATTGAGTTTTTTTCTGAGCCTTTGCTTCCATTGGTGACAACCATCTTGGGGTTTTATTTTCTAACAAATCCTTATATCTTATCCAAACATTAAACAGTGCTTTTCTTACAATATGGTTTTTGAACGCTTTGTGTGCTTTAACCTTATCATACCACAAATAAGCATGCCAACCAAATACACTGTTGAAACCTTCCAAATCCAAAACATCCGTGTTTTCAAGAAGCATCCATTCTCTCAGCCAGCAAAAAGCGGCTGATTCATAAACGGCTAAACAACACAACTGTCCAGGGGTCCTTTACTTTTTACCTTTACCTTTTAGGACAGTAGTAAGTGGGTAACATGCATCATAAAAAAGCATTCAGGTAACAATTAAGTAAGTTAAAATATCCTTTCAGGAGCATTGTCTAAGGAAGCAGTCCTATGCAGAAGCTCGCATAAAGTAAGTCAGTGTAAGTTAAGTTCATGTAAAGTTGAACAAGATCCAAATGCCATTCAGCAGTGGGACTGTTGCTGCTCTGCTTGAGCCTGGCAGAAGATGGGCTCATCCTAGCTGGGTGAGGAAGTAACCCCAGTGGTTCTTTGGCCGTGTTGGGGATGAGAACTTAATGTTTGCTGTGCCCAACTCAGTGGGAATTTAGATGGCTGAGCTGGAGATCCACTGTATTCTAAACTGTTAATGCTGGCAACCTTTTAATGAGGGTGAAAGAGGAGAGTGCAAAATATGGTCTGAAGCTCAACATCAAAAAAACTAAGATCATGGCCACTGGTTCCATCACCTCCTGGCAAATAGAAGGGAAGAAATG
Organism: Podarcis pityusensis; assembly: GCF_964106645.2. Classification (NCBI taxonomy): domain Eukaryota; kingdom Metazoa; phylum Chordata; class Lepidosauria; order Squamata; family Lacertidae; genus Podarcis; species Podarcis pityusensis. The sequence goes on along the minus strand of NC_138027.1, from coordinate 91,978,911 downwards.
GAGGCAGTGAGAGATTTTACTTTTTGGGGCTCCATGATCACTGCAGATGGTGACAGCAGCCACGAAATTAAAAGACGCCTGCTTCTTGGGAGAAAAGCAATGACAAAACTACACAGCATCTTAAAAAGCAGAGACATCACCTTGCCAACAAAGGTCCGTATAGTTAAAGCTATGGTTTTCCCAGTAGTGATGTATGGAAGTGAGAGCTGGACCATAAAGAAGGCTGATTGCCGAAGAATTGATGCTTTTGAATTATGGTGCCGGAGGAGACTCTTGAGAGTCCCATGGACTGCAAGAAGATCAAACCTATCCATTCTTAAGGAAAATCAGCCCAGAGTGCTCACAGGAAGGACAGATCCTGAAGCTCAGGCTCCAAGACTTTGGCCACCTCATGAGAAGAGAAGACTCCCTGGAAAAGACCCTCATGTTGGGAAAGATTGAGGGCAGAAGGAGAAGGGGACGGCAGAGGACGAGATGGTTGGACAGTGTTCTCGAAGCTACCAGCATGAGTTTGATCAAACTGCTTGAAGCAGTGGAAGACAGGAGTGCCTGGCATGCTCTGATCCATGGGGTCACAAAGAGTTGGACACGGCTAAACGACTAAACAACAACAATGCTGGCAAATCTGAGACAGACCTTCCCAGTGTCCCTATTTTCCAAGGACAGTCCCGGATTTACAGTAGCCGTCCTGCTTTCTGTTTTGATCCTGGAATTTCCAGCTTTTCCTTAGAACGTTCCTATTTTCATTGGAGAAATGTTGGAGGGTATGGAGGTATGAGACCCCTGAAGCCAGGAGATTCTTTGCAACTTTTAGAAGACATCTGAAGGCAGCCCTGTACATATTAGTATTCATGTTATGGAATAGGACAGGCAAACCCAAACTCGGCCCTCCATATGTTTTTGGGACTACAATTCCCATCATCCCTGACCACTGGTCCTGTTAGCTAGGGATGATGGGAGTTGTAGTCCCAAAACATCTGGAGGGCTGAGTTTGGGGATGCCTGGAATAGGACGTCCCTATTTTCATCAGTTGAAATGTATGGATCTGCCACAGGAATAGCCCCTTAAAAATTTCACAGAATTACCAGAAGGAATAAGTTATAGGAAAATACGCCGCTCAGGTAGAAAATAACTCTTGACATAGAAACTTGGATCTGAATGGGGTTCTCAGTGATAAATATATTGAAAAACAGATAATCTGTCTTTTAACATTATGCCAAGATACACAATCTTTCTAAGATGTGGAATGTATAGTCCCTTTAGTCACCTCTGCATTACTATTTTTTTGGACTTACTGGTTGCCTGTTTATGAAAACTTTAAGCAACAACAAAAGCAACACCTCTATGTGAAAGGTCTCTTCAGCACTTTTTTTTATTTTTGCTAGATTCTACAGGGAATAAGTCGTATTTTGCTGAATGCTTATGTTATTTAGCTTGAGGGTTACTTTTCTCCTCTTTCAGCATTATGGGGTTTTCAGACAGGAGACAGCACTTCCCTAAGCTAAACTACTTGTTACGTATTAAGTGGAATTTAGAATCTCACAAACACACCTTGCCATGAAAGGGAACATGCCTAGGCTACTGTTTTTCTAAGCGACACGACTGTTTTATCTACTGAAACACCCAGTTTGTTATCTTCTCTAGTTGAAAACCTGAATATTTTAGGTGCTGCCAAGCAATCCTTTTCACCCATAAACCGTAGCACAGCTTCAAGTTATTGTGTAAAATGAAATACATTACTACAGCAAGTGCATTTAGAAAAAAACTACTACTGGAGTGTTCTATATTTTTCCATTTCTCCACTTAAGATGTTTTTGTCCTCTCCATCTTCCATACATTTGTAAAGCACTGATACATTATACTTATTCTACGGCAATTTTAAATGTGAATTGGAAGTGTTTGGGTATACACTTTCTAAAATATTCTGCATTTCTTCCCCCCCCCCGCCTTTTTTAACAAAGCAATACCATTTCTAAAGACCAAAAGGTTATGAGCTGCTCAGCTAGTGGCGAGAGATATAAAATGATGAAATACAGTTTTTTATTGGATCCAGCACAGAATAGGTTGGGGGAAGAAGGTATGCGCCAGCTCTGGGACTTTTCTTCCCATTGTAATCAATTGAGGATGGGAATATGGAAGGGCTTTGGGTTTTGCAGCTTGTCTGCTTCTACACCTGCCTTCGCCACCTAGTAGGATTGTGTAGTGGATTTTGAAATTCACAACATTTTTTCTTCCAGAATGTGAGCAACAGCCAAAATCCCCACAGAAACATGGACATATTCTCATGTTAGTGAATGCACAATGGTTAAAACACATGATATCCACTTAGTCTAAAATATCATGGGACACATGTCTTCTTTACATATTTATGTATTGATATTTCTATGTTTTTAATATTGTTTTATAGATTCTAAATGCTGCATTGATTTCTTAATCACATGACTTGCCATAATTGTGAGGTTTAGCTTATTTTTTGTTGCTGTTTTATTAAGTTTTTTATAGATTGCAACTGTTTTATTTATAATTTGTTAATATTTTATATGATGTACACTGTATTTGCGATGTGCTATAACGTTTTATTATGTTTTGGTTATTTATTGGTTGTAAGCTGCTTTGAGATTCATTTGAATGAAAAGTGGCTTGGAAATACAATCAGTCAAATCAATCAATCAATCAATCAATCAATCAAAAAAGTGTGTGTACACACACACACACACACACACACACACACACATATATATACACAATGTCAGTCAGTCAGTTATATTGCACATAGCCAAAGGCTGCCACAATGTACACAGAATCATTCGACAATTAAAAGAAAATCTACTGCATTGATACAAAAGACTTAAAACATTTATATTATCAAAACATTACGTACTCTAAACAGAGCTATAAAAGTACCCCAATATACAGATCAAGACATTAAACAATAAGATTCATAAGCTAAAATCATCACATGGCCACTAATATATCAAAAAACAATGTCAATTAATACAGTGTGCAATTTATACTCGGAGTTTGGTGACAAAGACAGAGCATAGCCTGATGTAGATAGATAGGGACAAATAAATTCATCTCCTTTACAGTTGATGGCTACCTTGGCTATATAATTTGCTCTAATTTTCCTAGCAGCAGTTGCGCCAGGTCACATACTTATCTGTGTCTGCGAGGAGATATAAAATCGTGTCAGAGGGGTTCTGGCCAGGGGACCTTGTCATTATAAGTACTAAAAATCTTTTTCTTGCATCATTATATAGGGGACAGTGAATATATACACAGTGGTACCTTGGTTCTCAAACACCTTGGTATTCAAACAACTTGGAACCCAAACACTGCAAACCCAGAAGTGTTCCGGTTTGCAAACTTTTTTTGGAAGTCAAACGTGCTCCGTTTTGAGTGCCACACTTCCGTTTTGAGTGTTACACTGAGGTCTGTCTGTTTTTGCTATTTATTTTGCATTTTTGTTTTTGCACCTTTTTTGTTTTGTTTTTGTGACTGTGTGGAACTCAGTTCAGCTACTGATTGATCGATTGATTGTGTGACCGCACTACATTATTTATTGCTTTCATTTTATGGATCAGTGGTCTCATTAGATAGTAAAATTCATGTTAAATTGCTGTTTTGGGGGTTGTTTTAAAAAATCTGGAATGGACCAATCCATTTTGCATTACTTTCTATGGGAAAGCACACCTTGGTTTTGGAACGCTTTGGTTTTGGAATGGACCTCCGGAACAGATTAAGTTTGAGAACCAAGGTACCACTGTATATAATAACTCAGTTCTCTCACCAACTACAAGCGCCCCACATCCTTTATCAGATATAAAAATGTTGCAGTGCTTTCTCAGTGCTCAAGTATGAACACCAGGAATAAAGATTCTCTCATTCATTCAGTGGAGATGGCTAAACCCCAGTGGATCTTCATTATGAGAGACAGCATGACAGAGATATTTTTCATTTCAGACACACACACACACACAGAGAGAGAGAGAGAGAGAGAGAGAGAGAGAGAGAGAGACTTAGGAGCCCAACTTTGTGGCTACTTCACCCTCAAGCATTCCATGACTATTATCAAAGCACTGTAGAAACAGTACTCATTTTTATCACCCACCAACCCAGTTGCCCCCACCTTTCTTCTCCGACAGGTCCTGGACTTTACATCGAGTAAATTATGCAAAATAATTTCTTGAGTGGCACTAAAAACAAAATTGCCTGCTTGCGATAAACAGAGACAAAAGGAATCGACAAAAGGGAATTCAGTCCCACCGTTCTTTTTCGTTGGTATTTATCCCATTTCCATGGGGAAATTGCAATAATTAAATCAACTCCCACACACATGCAGCCGAGTCTATGAACAGTGGCAATGGATGCAATTCTCATTACTACTTCTTTTTTTGCCAGTAAGTGGGTCAAGTGGCTATTCAAAGTCGACATGGGAATACTTTTGTCTTGATAGGTATGTGTTCTTTTAAAATATTCATGTCACACAATGTTGCCTTGACAAGATGTTATTCAACATCAGTGTCTGTTAAACAATCCCTGCAGCGCCAGAGGAAGAAAAAACTGCAAGAGATTTGCCCTTTTTTATGAGTACTCCATCACCTTGCCTTTGACGTGCAACTTTCTGTTCAGCAAATGCTACAGGCATGTTTTTAAATATTGCACCTGTTTGTGATGTATGATTCCATATTAAATATGCACCAAATTTATTAAATCCCAACTGCCAGGCAACTCAGTAGGCACATTTCAAGGTACCTGTGTTCCCTATGCATATAAAATCCAGAGTTTCAAATAGCTCTCAACTCTGCAGGCAAATTGATTTGGTAAAACAAGGAGATCCAGTTAATTAAAGATTTGTTTTGTGGATGGCAGAACCACTTCTTCAAGTGTCCTTTTTATTAAGTTTTTAGTTGTCATAAATGTTATGAATTTTGTAGAACTCCTTTCCAGTTGAGGTCAGGCAAGCCCCTCTCTACTGACTTTCTGGCACCAAACTGAAGTATTATTTTTTTTATTCCAGCAAACATTTTAACTGAAGTTTGATTTTATAGATTTAACTGGTTGTTTTTTTTTGTACTGTATCTTTGCAAACCAACCAGATATTGTCATAGTTAAGTGGTATATAAGTTGCTTGAATAAATCCATAAAATTAAGTTAAAAACCTGTTCCATAACTCAAAAAGGGAGAGCTGCTTATGGGTTGCATCCATCTTTTTCCTCTAGAGAAATCAGAGATTCAGGCAAGAAAGATCATTTCACAGGTGCAAATGCACTGAAAGGGTAAGAGGTTCAGAGCACAGGGTCACAGTGTTGTTATTTTGGTTTGGCATTTCATACTGGCAACTTGGTACAGTTATGCAGGTCCCAGGGAGAATGGCCTACATGCAACAGAGCCATGCGAAAGATTTTTGGGGGAATGGCAGTGAACACAACCTCCAACATTTCTCCGATGAAAATAGGGACATCCTAGTCAATATTAGGGACACGGGTGGCGCTGCGAGTTAAACCACAGAGCCTAGGACCTGCCGATCAGAAGGTCGGCGGTTCGAATCCCAGCGACGGGGTGAGCTCCTGTTGCTCGGTCCCTGCTCCTGCCAACCTAGCAGTTTGAAAGCACATCAAAGTGCAAGTAGATAAATAGGTACCGCTCCGGCGGGAAGGTAAACGGCGTTTCCGTGCACTGCTCTAGTTTCCCAGAAGCGGCTTAGTCATGCTGGCCACATGACCCGGAAGCTGTACGCCGGCTCCCTCGGCCAATAAAGCGAGATGAGCACCACAACCCCAGAGTCGGCCACAACTGGACCTAATGGTCAGGAGTCCCTTTACCTTTAGTCAATATTATTGTTGTTGTTGCTGTTGTTGTTGTTTTATTTATACCCCTCACATTTGACTGGGTTTCCGCAGCCACTGGGCAGCTTTCAACATATATAAAAACAATAAAACATTAAACATTTTTTAAAAACAAAACAAAACAAAAAGAACTTCCCTACGCAGAGCTGCCCTCAGATGTCTTCTAATGTTTGTATAGTTACTTAACTCCTTGGCTTAATGAAAATATGGACTATGGTCCAAAGTGGCTTAGTCATGCTGGCCACATGACCCGGCCTGCTCCCTCGGCCTATAGAGCAAGAGGAGCGCTGCAACCCCAGAGTCGTCCACGACTGGACCTAACGGTCAGGGGTACCTTTACCTTTTTAAGGAAAGGCATCAGAAACGGCTTCTGTAAATCTGGAACCGTCCCTGGAAAATAGCGACACTTGGAGGGTCTGAGAGAAGTGAAGAGAAAGGGATAAGTCAAAGAGGGCAACCAATATGAGTAGCCCTCTTGCTACATTGCAGAGGGAAATAGGTAATAGGGTAGCTTTTCTCTAATACAGTAAAGATTAATAGTTATATAGAATCCTGTAAGGTCGTCTCCCCCCCCCGCCCCCGGCTCTCTTTTCTTTCTCAGCCTAGAGTTTGGCGGTTTCTTTACAGCCTCCTCAGAGCCTACTGCTCTACGGCCATGAATGCAGTGCTCTTTGAAAGCACAAATACAAGTCTTGCCTGCTTTTGTGATTCAAGGGTGAGCAGCACATGCTGTCGAATTGTATTTATAATTTGAGAGCTTGTACTGCTCATCCTTGTATCACAAAAGCAGGCAGGTCTAAAGGGTTTGTTATATGAGTGGCAAAGGCTAATCTCATATAACAAACCTTGCAGTAAAAGAAGAGGCATATGATTTCACCCTGTGAAGTATATTTCTTCTTTAAGTGGGTTAAAGGCTTTGGACTTATCCCTTTTGTCAGTAGCACAGTGTTCGTTGTGAGCAGGGCTGGGGAACTCAGGCCTGGGGGTCAAATGAAGTCCTCCAAGCATCTTGACCTGAGCCTCAAAACTCTCCCCTGGCCACGACACCTTTCCAGTCTCACCCCCTTGTGGTTCAGCTTCCCACCATCTTTGATTGATTGATTCTATTTCTGTGACACTTTTTATTCAAATAAATCTCAAAGTGGCTTACAAACAAAATATAGAAATAACATAATGGAACATCATGAATACAGCATAAATCCTATAGAATAAATCATCAGTAAACAATCAGAAATCAGAAATCAAACAATTACCATCTGTGTAACACTCTTAACAAAAGAACTAAAAAATAAGCTAAACATCACAGGTACACCAAAGATCATATTATAGGATTCACAAAGGACGACAGCATTTGTATCTATAAAACAATATTAGCAACATTAACAAAATAGCAACAAAACAAACAAACAAACAAACAAACAAACAAACAGAGCCTTGTTGAATTTGTACAGATGTTTTCTCCACTGCCATGACTCATAAACTTTCATTCCATTCAATGCATCAAAATACACCTGCACATAATGTTCCTGGCAGCAACTCCCTTCTGAAGGATCCTTGCAATGGAAGTGGTCAGCATCTTTGAGTGTCTTTGCCTAGCTGGAATGTGTCCTGGAACTCTGATAATGCCTCTCGCTTGCCTGGATGGGTGATTGCATGGGATTGTGTGAATGTGCACAGAAACTAGCCTACTGAGCGATAGCTCAGTAAAGCATGAGAGTCTTAATCTCAGGGTTGTGGGTTCGAGCCCCACGTTGGGCAAAATATCCCTTCACTGCAGGGAGTTGGACTAGATGATCCTTGTGGTCCCTTTCAACTCTAAATATTTTATTTTATTTTATTTTATTTTATTTTATTTTATTTTATTTTATTTTATTTTATTATTTTATTTTATTTTATTTTATTTTATTTTATTTTATTTTATTTTATTTTATTTTATTTTATTTTATTTTATTTTTATACCGCCCTGTATCCAGGGGTCTCAGAGTGGTTCACAGAATAAAATCAAGATATAAAACTACAAAATACAATGACCACTCCCCACATCAAATGGGGGGTGCCTTTTGCACAGTCACACGCAGTCCTCCCCCAATCCCATGTGGCTCCCAGCAGTACAGCCTGGATTGAGCCCCACCCCCCCGGCTGGACACCTGGAGGTAGCCGCCTACCTCTGCCAGTTACCGAATCCTAGCTGGGGAGGCGTTGCCAGGAGAGAGTTGGCCAGATAGCCCCCACAAAAAAACCCACATTGCTTGGGGGTCGCATAACTAGTTAGCATGCCAGAGTCTCGCTTGTTATCGGAATTAACCAGACAAATCACTCCAACAGTTAAGAACAGCCATGCACCACCATCCACAGAATCAAGAAAGAGCTATCAGTCTCTCAATCCTTTCCATGTCTGGGCCGGGTGAGCTTTCCTGTGTTCAAAGGTAACATTTGGATCCAGTGCTCCACCCATTTTGTCTCCAGCCCTGCCCACCGCTTGCCCCTTTCCCCCAGAAGGAAATGTCATCAACAAGCAGAGAAAGGGTTCATCACTCCAGATAGTGTCTTCTTCCAAACTTCTGCTGGGTTAATGGCCATTCTGCGAGGCTACATTTTCTGATACCGTCACTTTACAAAATGTTAGGAGAGAGCACTGATCAAACTGGAACAGTAGTAATAAAATATTAAAAAAAAAAATTCCTTCTAGTAGCACCTTAGAGACAAACTAAGTTTGTTATTGGTATGAGCTTTCGTGTGCATGCACACTTCTAGTAATAATAAGGAAAAGTAAAGGACCCCTGACAGTTAAGTCCAGTCACAAACAACTCTGGGGTTGCGGCGCTCATCTCGCTTTACAGGCTGAGGGAGCCGACGTTTGTCCGCAGACAGTTTTTCTGGGTCATGTGGCCAGCATGGCTAAGCCGCTTCTGGCGAAACCAGAGTAGCGCATGGAAACACTGTTTACCTTCCCGCTGGAGAGGTACCTATTTATCTACTTACACTTTGACGTGCTTTCGAACTGCTAGGTTGGCAGGAGCAGGGACTGAGCAACGGGAGTTCACCCCGTCATGGGGATTCGAACCGCTGACCTTCCGATCGGCAAGCCCTAGGCTCTGTGGTTTAGACCACAGCACCACCCATGTCCTAATAATAATAATAGGCATGGACATTTGGGTTAGTATGAAATTCATCTGCATTTCATGAATCTGATGCATGAAAACCAGAATTTCCAAATATGGGAAATGTCCAAATCCCCCTCCTCCCCCGCTCTAGTGGCAGAATTGCCATTTGGGTGATCTAGTGGTCAAGCAGATCTCAGTTAAAGTCTGCATTTTGCCTTGTGCCACTCCAAATGGCATTTATGTTAGGATTTTTTGTGCTTATATTGCAATCTTGTTTCACATTATATTTCTCCCAACCTACTATTTAGCGGGAAGAAACTCCAATGAAAATCCTCGTTATTACGTATTTTACATGGCTGTTTATTTGTATATATTTTAAAATTTTATATATGGGTGTTTTATGATGACCTATATTTGTAATGCCTATAAATGTTTGGTGAAGCGAAGTAAGTATATTTGTCCCAGGGCTTTACTTCAAGGGGAAAAGAGAATACTGCCCACCTGGAAGGTTTCAAAGAGAGTGAACATGAACTCCTGGTGGTTGTTGGGGTTCTTTTTTTGGGGGGGGGGGGTTAATAACAGTTATACATGTTTTATTCCTCAGGAGTAGATCCAAATGCTATCTTTCCCCCCTAGTATTATTATAATTATATGTTTGGCCATAAACCATAACAGTTATTAACATACTGCTTTATCAATGCAGAATAAAATCCCATTTCATTGTTACGTCATATATAAATTATTCAATTACACAGGTAAAAATAAATGACATGAGGAACCGAATGTGTTTGATGTTGCTCTGCTGGAGCCATAATGAAAACACACACAGCTTGTATCATGTCCGTATCACCAACAGAAAATCAATTTATTTATTGTTCAGATTATTCCTGATCCTTAAATAAAAATTGATATTTTTTCCCCTTTGTGTCTTTCAGTAATATGACAACAGTCAATAATAACAAGGTTTCCATATTACTTCCACCAAGGAATTCAGGAGGTTGTAGTCACCATAATAAAGTGCCTGCTTTCTTCTTTAAAATCTTATCAAATCATCCAGATATTTCACACAGGAATATTGATGATGGATCACTGACTGCTTAGGTGATATATGCACAAAATATATTTAACAAGTGTATATGTTAGAGATCAAATTAGGAAGTGTCTTGTTTTGAGACGCCATCAAAACTTGTATTCCGATGCAGCTGGAAATCTCTTTGTGTTGAATCTTTTTCTTCTTCTTGTTTTTGCATTGCAAGCTCTATATGGTGAATATTCTTACCTGCTGCCATTTTAATTCCTTGTAAATAAACTGCAGGCTTGAGTGCTGAAATGGTTTCCTTTCATATCACCAATTTTCCCCTTCATGGTTAGCCAGTATAATACCCCTTCCGAAGGAAATCCGAATATGTTACAGGTTCTGCCCCAATAACCCCTCTTTTCCCATGCCAATAAATATGTTTAGTGCAGTGATATATGGTATCTAAAATATGCCTTGTCTGTTGCTGGTTTTGTTAGTCCTCTAATGCATAAGGATTATTTACTTTCATCCAGGTATGGTTTATGATCCAGAATCTATGATGATTGCGCCTGACCTTGGGGGATCAAGAACCTGAGATTACAGCTACATAAAATCCTACTATAGAAGTAAACACTAAGTGCCGTCGCTTTTCTCAATCTGCTCGGGAAAGCTTTTAAGCAGGGAGGAAATGTGGCTTAGAGCTTGTCAAGCCACAGAAAAGAAGGGAGAGGGAGAGAAAGAAGAGGGTGGGGGCAGAGAGATGGGCGAGCAGCAGCACAGTGCAGAAAAAGGAGATGAGATCAGCAAGTTACGTTTCAGGTTTTCTTCCTTCTTGCTCTCTCCAATGTCCTTTGGACAGGAAGCCAAACATAGGGCTCCATAAAGAGAGGTGGAGCTGCTACAATGATTCAACTTCAGTCCAGCACTAACACCCTGCAGACAGATGCCGCAGTGTTATTCTGACTCACCCTGACAAATTGATGAATGTTGTCTGGTTTGCTGTAGCAAAGAAATGTCCTAAGTGTGCAAATGGCTTGCAACAAACAGCTTGTTTAAGAGGTTGCTGAGAAAAAAGGTTTAAGTTTTAAACGGTGAAGGAAGGGGAGCATGATTTAACATCCCGAGACCAGCCAGGATGAGAGAACTTTGATCTGGTGGATCTTGGGCTGAGCTGGAGATTATTCCTGCATAAATTTGGGTTGCAGCCCAGCTGGAAGAACCTAAGCTGACATAAATTCCAAAAGGACATTGTGGATGTAGGGCAAAACAAGGAGAAACTTACACCTACTGTATTCTAAATCCCTTTCGGCTCAGACACATGATCTAGCAGGACTTAGCCAGCAAAAAGGGTGTTGTTGTAAGTCAAATTGCTCCTGAACAGAGTTTGGAATAGAGAAAACTATAGTTTGGATGGTTCTGTGTGTAATTTTCATTCAAAATGTTAATGATGCCTTCCATCAGAACAGTATCAGAAAAGAAATCCAGTAACGATCGTTCAAAATGTTAATGTTGCCATAAATTGATCAAAGATGCCACAGCAGAGCATCCCTTTCATAGTATCGTAGAATTTTATGGTTGGAAGGGACCGCAAGGGTCATCTAGCCTAACCCCCTACAATGCAGGAATCTCAGCTAAAGCATCCATGACAGATGGCCATCCAACCTCTGTATAAAAATATCCAAGGAAGGACAGTACACCACCTTCCAAGGGAGTTTGTTCCACTGTCAAACAGCTCTTCCTGATGATTTTCTTGCAACGTGAAGCCATTGGTTCATGTGCTACCCTCCAGAACAGGAGAAAACAAGCTTGCTCAGTCCTCCATGCAACAGCCCTTTCGATATCTACAGATGGCTTTCATATCTCCTCTCATTCTCCTTTTTTCCAGGCCAAACATACCCAACTCCTTCAACCGTTCCTCATAAGGCTTGGTTTCCAGACCCTTTATCATCTCAGGTGCCCTCCTCTGTAAATTGCGGTGCTTAGAATTTTGGATAGTATTCCAGGTGTGGTCCCACCGAGGCAGAATAGAGTGGTACTATTACCTTCTTTGATCTGGACACTATACTTCTGTTGATGCAGCCTAGAATAGCATTAGCCTCCCGCCCCTTTTCTTTCATTTCTTATAATGCCCTTCTTAAAAATCAGCTCCTTTTGCAACAACACCTGTTTCTTTACATTCATCTCGCTTTTCTTTCTTGTTGGAATTGTCTGCAATTGTGCCTTCAATATTTCACCTTTAAGAAACTCCCATCCACCTTGGACTCTCTTCTCTTTGAGTATTTCTGACTACACTATCTTCACTCAGTAGTTCCTTAAGCTTTTGGAAATCAGCCTTCTTAAAGTCCACAGCACATGTCTGACTACACTCAGCTTTCCATTGCCTCTGTATTGTAAAACCAAAGAGGACCATCATTTCTCCCAAGGTTCCCATTACCTCCACTTCATTGACCAGTTCCTCCTTGTTGCTGAGGACCAAGTCCATTCCTTGCAGTGGTATTCAGAGGCTCCTCAAGTTTGGTTTTCCAGCAACAAATGCATTCCAGGCCACTTCATTTGGAATCAGTGTGTCTTTTCAAAACTTAATGGACTCTCATTTGCCGATAAATGCATATATCTATATATGTTCGCTTCTCTAATATGTTCCGATCACCATCTCATGAGAGCAGATGGGATTTTTAAGACACTGTGATAGCAGTCAGCTGTGAAACAACTAATGCAAATTGTCAAAAGGGGCAAGTAATGAAGCTGCATGCATAGAACCATGTCTTGAGAAGATTTACATGATTATATTTTTCACATAGTGCTTGTAATGATCCGGGTGTTTGAAGATTCTATTACATGGTGCCTCCGTGATTGCTCTTTCAAGAGCATCAGTGGGGAAGAAATCTGCAACACAACAGGTGTAATGATATGAATGAATAATCAATCATATACAAAGAATTGTATTTAAACTGTTTGTTTTTTATTATGATTTTAAAAATCCATCACAACCAATCTGTTTCTGTTGACATATTGCATTTTGTGATAAAATTAGAGATTGTTTCACCATATTGCATTCTCTTTCCCCATCCAGTAATATTTAAGAACAATCACCATACTGTGACATCATCTTTTGTTTGCATTTTCTCCGCCCTTCTCCACAGAGAAACATATCACATTAGGATGTGATGGTTGGGAATGGGGAATAAAAAGCTCAGATGCAGCTGTTTTCATCCCTAGCCCTGTATATAATACCTAATTTCAACCTCAATATTCAACTGCTCTGGTCCAGTTAGTGGAGGATTGGACAGAGTGGAGCCCTCTGTTAAACAAACATTTCTGCCTCACATTTATTGTGGTACCTTGGGAAAGTAACTATATTTCTGCCTCTCTTACCTCTTTGTAAAATTGAATCAGTGGTGGCATACCTTGTGGTTTAGCTTGGAAGTAAACACAATAGACACTGCAAATTATCTGTTGGAATCCACCCAGAGTGGCTGGGGCAACTCAGTCAGACGGGTGGGATACAATTATTATTGTTGTTGTTTATTAGTATTGATTTTATTTAGGAAATTCATAAACTGCATGAAACATCAAGATATATAATTGAATCCAAGTGGCATACAAATTACAGTGGTACCTCAGGTTAAGTACTTAATTCGTTCCGGAGGTCTGTACTTAACCTGAAACTGTTCTTAACCTGAAGCACCACTTTAGCTAATGGGGCCTCCCGCTGCCGCCGCGCCACTGGAGCACAATTTCTGTTTTCATCCTGAAGCAAAGTTCTTAACCTGAAGCACTATTTCTGGGTTAGCAGAGTTTGTAATCTGAAGCGTATGTAACCTGAAGCATATGTAACCCGAGGTACCACTGTAAAAGTGATGTGTGTGCAATTCTACATATATATATTTTCTCCCCCAAAAAAACATTTTTTATTAGCTGCTTTTCAGTCAAAGCTCTTGGAGCAACTTACAAACTAAGAGAGCGATCCGAACCCAAGATCTACTGGGCTGGGTTGAATTTGGAATAGGAGTCTCTCTGGCCGTGTCCAAAAAGATCATGTATTAAAAGGTGGTCTGAAACCATTTAAGCCTTTAAAATAGATTTTGACTTGCAACATCCTTTTTGCCATTGTAACTTACTCTAGATTGCTAAATCACCTTAGCAAACTGAGTGGACTTTAAAATAAATACATCTCCCCCGACCTATCTAGCCCCCATTTCTAGACTCAAGCAAATATCCTCCTATTCCAAACTGCACTCATCCGGCAGATCATGGGCTTCAATTTTTCCCTGAGTGAGCCAGTACTTTTGTCACACCTCATCAGATCTGACAGAACTTTATTTAAAACTACTGTGCCCTATTAGTGAGCTAAAATATACTTTAAGTAAGGAGAGGATATTATCAATCTGTTTACCAAACATTCCACAACATTGGTTTTGCCCTCATCTATTTCATGGCTTGGCATCTGTTTCACATAGAGGTAAAATATATATTTTATGTTTTGACTCTGAAAAAGACAAGAAGTAGATGCAGGGACAAATAGGTGTAACTTTTCATTACTTTCTGGGTCATATTGACCATCCTGGCTGCCCGTAGAACCATCAAAGCCTTGGAGAAATTCTTCTATGCAAAAGGCGGCCAGTTGGTTCCACCAATCAGAAAAGCATTTATCAGCAAAGTCCTCCCGATGTTACTGTATGGGGTTGAAATCTGGGGGTGGAATTTAAAAACACTACAATGGCTGGAGATTCTGCAAAACTCTTTTGCACGAAAGATACTGGGCCTCCCCAAGGGCTCAGTTGCTGCACAGTTAAGAACAGAACTGGGCCTCCCCTCCATTGTTGCGAGAGCCCACATTAGAATCATTAGTTTTTACTGTAAATTAATCAATGCCCCAGGTTCCCTACTAGCTAGGCAAGCCTTTTTAACTTGTTCTCATACCAACAAATGGTCCAAGGCCATGGAGACTATTACTACACGCTACTCCCTCCCAGATCTCGACACGCTGTCATCTTGGGACCAACATAAAATCCGGGCCTGGATTCTTACAAGAGACGAGGCCATGGACCGGGCACAGTCCATTACAGCTCGCCTCTCCATGTGGCTCCCTAAAGTGAAAGTGGTAAGATCACTTGCCAACTACTTGATAGACCTGACGGAGCCCAATTTGAGAAGAGCGTTTACTATGGCCCGTTTCCATTCTATACCCACGGCCTTCCTGCAGGGGATTTACTCTAAGACCCCTATTACTCAGCGTTTATGTCCATGCACAATGAATGAAGTAGAGGACTTCATACATTTCTTTTTCTACTGCCCTATTTATGAGCCAATAAGACCTAAGCTCCTCCTCTTGATCCCGTCCACCATTACATCTAAGGAAGACTGTTTGAAATCGCTTCTTGTGGACGCAAATCCCCAAATTTCACGTGGGGTGGCAATCTTTATAGTGCAGGCTCTGAAACTCAGGGCTACTCTGACTGGGTAGTGTGTCCTAGACCTGGACCTGTTTTAATTCTTTTTATTACTTTTTCAACCCAATGTGCCGAGCCTATTTTGGGGCCATTTTATGTTTTATATACATCCGCATTTTGGATTCTTGGCGCTGGCAACTAAATCTTTACATTATTGTCTTAGGGTAATTTAAATGTCATTACGCCAGTAATATCGCTTTGAATTTTGTTTGGTTGCTTGTCTCTAGTATTTTTGTCTTATTTTGCTATGGCTGTATGCTAATGCAATAAAGGTTTTGATTTTTTGACTTTCTGGGTCATATATTACATGTGGCACTTTCAGGTAGATCAAGCTCAATGGACTCCCTTAGAATATATTAACTTTTTCTCCTGCCAACCTAGCAGTTTGAAAGCACACCAGTGTAAGTAGATAAATAGGTACCACTGCGGCAGGAAGGTAAACGGCATTTCCGTGCACTCTGGTTTCCATAATGGTGTCCCGTTGTGCCAGAAGCGGTTTACTCATGCTGGCCACATGACCCGGAAAAATGACTGTGGACAAACACCAGCTCCCTTGGCCTAAAAACGAGATGAGCGCCGCAAACCCATAGTTGCCTTTGAGTGGACTTAACCGTCCAGGGGTCCTTTACCTTTATATTTATATATATATAGAGAGAGAGAGAGAGAGAGAGAGAGTTCTAGCCAAAGGCCATGACAAACCTGCATCAACAGTGCCAATAAAACAATACAAATCGTACATCCATAATATGAGCTAACATCCATGATGTAAGAGAGAGGTTAACAGACACCAACACTTAGTTGAAGGAGTAGGGAAGCTGTGGCCCTCCTAATAAAGGTAAAGGTAAAGGGACCCCTGACCATTAGGTCCAGTCGTGACCGACTCTGGGGTTGTGGCACTCATCTCACTTTATTGGCCAAGGGAGCCGGCGTACAGCTTCTGGGTCATGTGGCCAGCATGACAAAGCCACTTCTGGCAAACCAGATCAGCGCAAGGAAACAGCGTTTACCTTCCTGCCAAAGTGGTACCTATTTATCTACTTGCACTTTGACATGCTTTCGGACTGCTAGGTTGGCAGGAGCAGGGACTGAGCAACGGGAGCTCACCCCGTCGCGGGGATTCGAACCGCCGACCTTCTGATCGGCAAGTCCTAGGCTTTGTGGTTTAACCCACAGCGCCCAACTCTCATTGACCAGCATGATCAATGGGAAGTGTCAATGGTCAAGATCTGGAGGGCCACAGCTTTCCCATTTGTCCTTTATCAGTAGCAAACTGAAGCAGCGTCATTTTAGTACTTATCCATATCTGCTTTCTTTCCAAATTTCTCTCAACTATCCCCCACTCTCTTCCCACCCCACCTCGGAAACATGCACTGCTTTCTCTCAGGCTTTATGAAGAGCAGGTGAAGCAAACAGAACTAGCCGATTTCATAAAGCCGGTTTACCAATTTCCACGACTGACTGCAACATGGTAGTGTCATTCTAGTGCAGGGCCAATTTTGCATTAACTCAGTAAAAGGCTTTGGGACGCACACTTTGCGAAAAGGTTGTAGTCAATCTCTTATTCCTGACCCTGTGAAAACAAGTGCAGAGATGGAAACACCCACCCTAGTACATTCCATCTAAGTGCAGCAGTACCGAAATGCTTCAAATGGAAATGATGGGAGGAGAATTATACACTTATCACATTATGTGATATCCAGTTTGTGCCACTACCATTCCAGGGAAGTTGGCACAAAACTGGTGGCTGCAGCTAAACCTAAGGGCAAAAATGGTTTATGCACAGTGGCAGAACAGCAGTGGATCATTGCCTCCTACCTTCCAGGAATAGGATGGAGTGGAACAAGCTACTGTAGATTTTTGGGGTGAAACAGCTTTGCAGGATAAGGTCTTTGGTCTTTAGCTATTACTGTTGCCATTAGAAAATACAGCATCTTATGGCCACAGCAGAAATGGTGGTCAGGAGGTCTTCCACTTTTCTGGAAGCTGAAAGAAGAGGCAATAGGCAGTGATAAATGGATACACTTCACGCTAGGAAAGAAAGACAAGGAAGAGAGCAGTTTCTGAGCAGGAACATGGTACAGTATTAGGAATGGAAAAATAATACAATTCCTCACTTTATCAAGATAGAAAAAGTGGTGAAGAAAATGTCATACCTGAACATAATGCAAACAGAACACAGGAGAAAACCTTTATAAAATACCACATATTTAAACCAATGAAAAAATTCTGTACGCCTATTATTTAGAATGGGGTGTGAGAGGCGGAAGGTCACTGAATTTTGGGGTCACACAGGGCACCAGTGAAATTTTAGACCCCAAGGTCCGCCACTGTGGATAGTGGTAGCATCCTCACCACATTTCATCGTGATGTACCATTCGATCTACAGTGCTGAGGAACAATCAGCAGTAGCTAATTTGGACAGCTCATTAGCCGGAGTCTCAAGGGTCCTCCTTCATCTCTGTACCCAGGACAGAGATTCACAAAGCGTTACAAATACATTGAAAGTATAGCGATGCTTCTGGTTCCTAGAAGAATGTAGCCTTGAGACAGTACCGTGTTGGCCCAAATATAAGCCGCAAGTTTTTTCCAATTTCCGATTGTGAAAAGTTAAAGTGTGGCTTATATTCACGACCTTACACTGCAAGCAAAGCGGCGCAGCTCCACCCCACCCCAGAGAGCAGCCCAGGACCGCGGGGCAATAGCACCCATCCCGTCTGCGGCTCCCAAGCCTCCCCTAAGCCACCAAATTTTAAAGGTGTGGCTTATTTGCGGGTGTGGCTTATATTCGGGCCAATACGGTATTAGGAATGGAACAGCACTGTCTATGGCCGTATCCAATTGGGACTCCTCAGCTCAGAGATGGGGAATCTGTGGTCCTCTTGATGCTGTTGGGCCGCAACTCCTATAATCCCTGAGGGTTGACCAAGCTGGATGATGATGATGATGATGATGATTTATTTGTACCCCGCCCATCTGACTGGGATGATGGGAGTTGGAGTCTAACAGCAGGTTTCTTATCCCTTCTGCAACCGAGCAGCTAATTGATTTGCTGATGGTGTGTTTGTCTGCTGTGTCAATTGCAAACCCGAGTTGCTGAATTCACATAGATTGAAGGGATGGAGAACCTACTGCAACTTTTAAAAACATTTCATCAGTTTTTGCCATCAGAAGAACAATGCAAATTGTCAGCACGCTCCAAGATGATAGAGAAATTCCACTGCTGTTTTGGGCAGAGATGGGCTGCTTAGCATGAAGTAGGAGCAGATCAATATGGTGGAGAAAGACAGCTTTATGTCACTTTGTGTGTGAGTCATCAAGTTTAATTTGACATATTTTAGAAAAAGTTATTGGGGAGGAAACTGGGTTTTATCTAAATCTGATGAAGCTGATTAAAGTTTAAAAGTAGGGGATAACATGGAGTCATTATAGGAAGAGCTTGAAAGACAGAATCCATTTTGAACTTGGTGTGTTCTCAGTTTTCATTGCCAGCAGTCACTGCTAACAAGAATAACCTTGCACAGTATAGCCTGAAGAAAGGACATACTATCCCTGAGGTATCATTAATCGTATGATTGGGACTCAAATGAACTTTTAAGAGACTCTGTATCCTCTCAATCAAGACACGCAGAGAAAAAGAAAGACAGCTCTCTGAAGAAAGGGAAATAACAGTCTAAGAAGAACACAACATGGCAGTGAACACTAATTATAAAGAAATGACGGTACGTGTTCTGTAACTCTTTCTGAAGCAGAACCTCAGTGGACAGAGCTCTCTCAAATTAACACCGCCTCAAAGTTAAAGACTGGACTTTGATTGCTGAACTTGAAATGGCACTTGGAAACAGCAGTGTCAAAGTAAGTGTGTTCAATTTTGTTCTCTCTCCATTGCCTGGGTTTTGTTCAACAATATATATTTGCTGTTATTAAAGGACCACACACAAACACATTTATAGCACAATTGTCTCGTAAAGACTCTCCTCCTGGAAGAGAGGTGAGTGGTTGTGGGTGGGAGCCCGAGCTCCACCTCTAGCAGGGGGCGTTAGCCCCCTGCCTCCCACTCACCTGGCTGGCGCCCACGCCCATCGGCAGGCACCCAACCAGGTGCCTCCGAGGGGGCGTGTACAGCAGCCTAAATGCTGTGGCGCCAGCCCCTCCTCGGCCTCACTCTTCGTCGTCCCGTCGCGAGTCACCCACCCTCCACTCCCTTTGAGCTCAGGGTCTTAGTTTTCCTTGGCCTTGCTATGGACCTTAGGTTGGTCGCCCTGGTTGTCCGGGGGGCCTGGTAGGAATTTTTCCATTTGGCATTTGGCATTAGGCTTTTTGGTTTTTTCGCCTACCTCGTAGCAATCGTCACAACTTTCGTGGTATTGGTGGGTAGGTTAGGCATTGGAATAATGTGTTGTGGTGTCGAAGGGCTAGGTGTGGCCATCGCCTATGCCTTCAGTTTTTGGGTATTCTGTTAAAGGAATCTGGCGGTCGTGTATTCTGTCCGATGCCTGCTTGGCGGGAGGCCATGGCACGACCCTCGGTGACATCAGGGGAGAGCCTATAGTTGGATTAGCATCAACAGGCTCCACCTACTGGTGAATAAACCCCCCTTGTTTCACACTCACCCCTCTCTGAGGGGGTGGAGTCAGCTGACATAATCCAATGCCTAAGCCAATACCTTTTCACTTGCTGTAATCAATAAAGTTGTGGCCTTTTCTTGCCCATTAACCTTATATCACGTGTCCTTGTGTATACATTCCACTTTGGGGGGATCGCGTCCTCGAACCACAAACAAGACCTACAAATGACTTTTGTCCTGTATGAAAAGGAACTCATGGGTTTTTTAAATGATTTTGATTTTTGATTTTGCCCGAAATAAGCAGATTGCACAGTTCACCTCTATGTAGTTTCTAATCTGCCAATGCAATCATATGCATGAATACTCAGAGGTCCATTGCCTTCAGTGTGTCTTACTTTTAGGTAAGAAAACAGAGGATAACAGCCAAAGTTGTATTTTAAGCCTTTATATGTCTTATTTCCTTTAACTTTATCTCATCTGCCTTCTTACTTTTTTAAAAAAATAAAGCAGCTAACACAATATTTTAATAGCATAACAGGAAGGGAGAATGGAAATACCACCCCCCATTTTTTTATCACCACTGCTAAGCCTTTAGCTACAGTTCTTTTTTCGGGGGGGGGGGCATTGGAATGCATAGACTTCTACTATCATTGGTTGCATTGATCATTGCATTGATCACGGGTAGAGCTGTGGTCTAAACCACTGAGCCTCTTGGGCTTGCCAATCAGAAGGTTGGTGGTTTGAATCCCAATGATGGGGTGAGCTCCCACTGCTCTATCCTAGCTCCTGCCAACCTAGCAGTTTGAAAGCACACCAGTGCAAGTAGATAAATAGGTACCACTGCGGCAGGAAGGTAAACAGAGTTTCTGTGCACTCTGGTTTCCGTCGTGGTGTGTCGTTGAGCCAGAAGTGGCTTAGTCATGCTGGCCGCATGACCCGGAAAGCTGTCTGTGGACAAATGTCGGCTCCCTCGGCCTGAAAGCGAGATGAGCACCACAACCCCAGAGTCGCTTTGAACTTAACCATCCAGGGGTCCTTTACCTTTTACCTTTTTACCTTTTTTACTCCAATGACATCAGGAGGGCACCACATAAGCAACTCCTGGGTTACTGTATTCCTGAAACTGAAGCAATGTTGATGTGGGGCTTAGCTGACTGGAACAGTTATATTGCTGATCAAAGCAAAGCACACAGCTATACAGGGGGCATGGCACTATTTATATTGGTCATATACCAATAACCAGAACAATCCTTCTTCCTCTTCTTCTTCTTCTTCTTCTTCTTCTTCTTCTTCTTCTTCTTCTTCTTCTGTCATCTTAGTCAACTCTCTGTGACCCCATGAACCAGGGCATGCCTTGGAAATTCTCACTTTCTTCTCAAAGTTTCTCCTTTTTTATGTCCATGGAGTTTTCTTGGCAAAATACTGGAGTGGTTTGCCAGTTCCTTCTCCAAGAACAATCCTATAAATGCTTAATTAGAAGTAGGCCTCACTGTCTTCAATGGAGCTTCCTCCCTTGTAAATGCTTTTACGATTGAGTTGTATTGTACTGGTATTTATTTTGACTGCTGCACCATTTATGTCATTATGGTGCTGATGGCGAGACTGTTTTGTAAAATAATTCTGGATATTGTATATTGGTGAGGCTTCTTATTAAAAGGCATCCCTAAACCCTCTCATAAAACGAGGATTTTCAGAGCCCAGGAATATCTTTGAAGCATCCATTCAGTAGACTATACCTTTGCAAGCTATGTAGTATTTTAATCATTAAATGTCACCTTAGGGAAGAAACACTGAATTATGTGACATAAAGTCATTTTTCAGTCTTTCCCCCCCTGTACACCTAATATTCTTCCATGACATTGCAAAGCACCATTACGTCCAATAAATGTAAATCTAATAAGAATGTGCTGTAGTTCTTTTTGTTTTAGTTTACTGTTGACTAGCTGGATGAAGTAAGGGTTTTTTTAAAAAAAAAGAATGATAGGAGGAAGCAGATAATGTTAATAAACGTATCTCGAGTGGCTGGGAGTGGATAAGTGTTCAGACCCCTGGGCTCTCACTTGTGGGGTGCCTCAAGGTTCTGTCCTCTCCCCCATGCTTTCTAACACCTACATGAAGCTGCTGGAGAGATCATCGGGGTTTGGGCTGACTGTCCATCAATATGCAGATGATACCCAGCGCTACCTCTCCTTTAAATCAGAACCAGTAAGGGCAGTGAAGGTCCTGTGTGAGTGTCTGGAGGCGGTTGGAGGATGGATGGTGGCTAACAGCTTGAGGTTGAATCCTGACAAGATAGAAGTACTGTTTTGGGGGGACAGGAGGCGGGCAGGTGTGCAGGACTCACTGGTCCTGAATGGGGTAACTGTGCCCCTGAAGGACCAGGTGTGAAGCCTGGGAGTCATTTTGGACTCACAGCTGTTCATGGAGGTGCAAGTCAATTCTGTGCCCAGGGCAGCTGTCTACGAGCTCCATCTGGTATGAAGGCTGAGACCCTACCTGCCCACAGACTGTCTTACTAGAGTGGTGCATGTTCTGGTTATCTCCCACTTTGACTACTGCAATGCACTCTATGTGGGGCATACTTTTGAAGGTGACCCGGAAACTACAACTAATCCAGAATGTGGCAACTAGACTGGTGACTGGGAGTGACCAATGAGATCACATAACACCGGTCCTGAAAGACCTACATTGACTCCCAGTACATTTCTGAGCACAATTCAAAGTGTTGGTGCTGACCTTTAAAGACCTAAACAGCCTCGGCCCAGTATACCTGAAGGAATGTCTCCACTCCCATCATTCAGCCCAGACACTGAGGTCCAGCTCCAAGGGCCTTCTGGTGGTTTCCTCACTGCAAGAAGTGAAGTTACAGGGAACCAGGCAGAGGGCCTTCTCGGTAGTGGGACCTGCCCTGTGGAATGCCCTCCCGGCAGATGTCAAGGAAATAAACAACAATCTGACTTTTAGAAGATATCTGAAGGCAGCCCTGTATAGGGAAGTTTTTAATGTTTGATGTTTTATTATATTTTCAATATTTTGTTGGAAGCCACCCAGAGTGGCTGGGCAAACCCAGTCAGATGGATGGGGTATAAATAAAAGGAGGAGGAGGAGGAGGAAATAAAAACATACCCCCCTTTTGGATGGAAAATACACTTATCATAAATTTAAATAGTTTTTTTCTACAGCTTTTGATTAAGGGAGTGGCTTTACCTATTATTTTTTAGCCATATCAAAATGTTGAAATGATTGGAGGAGTGTATTTCTTGTATTTGACTAGGGTTCTTCCGGATCTTAAAAGCTAGAAAAGGGCTCGTCTTTCTTACTGCTGATATCCCCAGGCTCCTCCAGTTTTATTTCATTTTAAGAGCTTTAGAAAAGTACTTTTCCATGAAGATAACCTTCATAAAAACCATATCAGTAGTGAAGATTATATTCGACAGTAGTTCATAAAGAGCGGTAAATGGCTCTGTTTACCC